>NW_021604638.1:335688-368805 GCF_004785775.1 Grammomys surdaster | reverse complement strand
CATCCGCCCTACCACGACGACATCCGCCCTACCACGACGACATCCGCTGTGTCATCCCAGTCAAGTTCACCTGAGTTGAGACAAGGCCTCTGGACAACTGCAAAACTGGCTCTTTTGGACTGTGAGGTTCCTGAGGTTTTAGTAGAGCTGGCTGCAGTGGAGAGAGGCATTAACGTCCTACTTGTCACACAACTGGCCTCAGAAGAGACAGCTGCTATGAGATCTGGAGCTGGCTAGGATCGGTCCCTCAGTTCCTCATGAGGAGCCACTGAAGACCACACTCGTGTAGGCACCTCCAAGCACAGATCTCTCCTGTCCCTTCTCCTCCCCCTTCTCCCCTCCCCTTTCTTCTCCTTCCCTCTCCTTCTCTCTCATTTTCTTCCTTCCCTTCCCCTCTCCTCTCCTTCCCTCCCCTCCCCTTTTCCTCTCCCCTCTACTCTCTCTTCTTTCTTCCTCTCTCCTCTCTTGCTTTCCTTCCCTTCTTTCATCACCCTCCATCTCTGTCCTCCATATCCTTGTTTCCTTGTTTCCTTCCTTCCTTCCTTCCTTCCTTCCTTCCTTCCTTCCTTCCTTCCTTCCTTCCTTCCTTTCTTCTACAAGACAGAGTCTCATGTATCCCTGGTTCATTTTGAACTTCATATATATCCAAATACAACCTTGAATTTATGATCTTCCTGCTTCCATCTCTTAAGTGATGGAATTACAAGTATGTTCCATTATGCCCCCTATTAAGGATTCTACAGAGAGAACCCAAGGCTTTGTTCATGCTTTGCAGGCAATCTATCAACTAGACTATACCCCCAGCCCCACAGTTTTTATTTCCAATATAAATAAATTATCTGAACCATATTCAATGAATAGCTTTTTGTGTGAAGCCTTTTATTTGCCATTGTCATAAGCCACTGAGAATTCTAAACTGTCTAGAGAGATCCCATGAACCATTTACCCAACTTCCTCAATGTCAGTGGTTTGTACTTCAGACAGGGTCTTGTCATGTAACCTTGGCTGGCCTGGAACTCTATATAGATCAGGCTGGCCTTGCCCTCACAGACATGCCTCTGCCTCTGCCTCTTAACTGTTGAGATCAAAGGCTTGTACCAGCATGCCTGGCTAATGTAAAGGTTTTAGAAAACTATCATCAGTATCGAAAGTGGGAAGCCAGCATGGATGTTACACACACAATAAACGATTCCTAAAGGCTTCAGTTGGCATTCAGATGTTCAGTCTCCCATGTCTGCATGTGTGCGGTTCTATGCCATACTGCCACATATGTGAGGTCATGTGATGCTGCTGTGTTCTGTCCCTCTAGGTGAAGATGTTCCTGCCCTCATTGCTTCTCTCTCTCCTTAGCTGTGTCATTCTGCAAGGGTTATTTCCAGTGAATATTCTAATGAGGATATGACTGTTCCTCTCCACTCAGTTCTTGAGATTTCACCATTTGGCTGGATGTGTCCTGGGTGTTCCTTTTGTTCTGAACAGTGTTCCACAGTCTAAATCCCTTACTTGTTAAAAGATATTTGAGTTGTTTCAGGTTTTGACTATTGAACTCAAAGTGCCCATAAATGTTCAGATGCACTTTTTCTTACATTTTATTTATGCATTTTGTACACACACACACACACACACACACACTCACACACACACCTGTGTTGCAGCATTCTTGTGCTGGATATAACTTGTAAGAGTCTGTTCTCTCCATCGACACATGGAGCCTGGGAATTAAATTCATTTTAAGGTTGGCTTTTACCCACTGACCCACCTCACTGGCTCCAAATACAGTTTTGTATGTGTAACACATATTCATTTTGCTGGGTTGCCTGGTAAAGTACACAAATGGCAAGTTTTATGTCAACCTGACACGAGCCAGAGTCATCTGAGAGGAGGAATCTTCAATTCAGAAAATAAGGTTGGGCCGTAGGCAGACTTGTAAGACATTTTATTAATTAGAGATCAATGGGGGAGGGCCCAGCCCACTTGGCTGGTGGTCCTGGGTTCTAAAGAAAGCAGGCTTGACAAGCAGTAAGCAGCACTCCTCCATGACCCCCCATCAGCTCCTGCTTTCAAGTTTCTGCCCTTCTTAAGTTTTTGTCCTGATTGCTTTTTATGATGAACTGTTACATGAAAATGTTAGTGAAATAAACACTTTCTTCTCCAAGTTGATTCGGTCATGGTGTTTCATCACATCAATTGTAACCGTAACTAAGACAAACTGGTACCAGGAATGGGGTATTGCTACCACAGACAATATTGTTTTGGAGATAATTGTGGAAGAACTTTGGAACTTTGGCTTAGAAAAGCCATTGAGTATTGAGAGCTTGGTGGATTGTTCTGTAGGAGCTTCAAGGATAAGAATGTTGACAGCAGTGCAGACAATGAAAACCTCATTCTTGAAGTTTCAGAGGGAAGCAAAAACTCTCTTGGGCCGTTTTTGTGAAGAATCTGTGGGGCCTGGACAGCTGGAGCTGAAGAGTCAGTTGTAATTAAGAGGAGACTGACATCATTGAGGTGAAGTCTTTTGGAAGTGTTTCCTCAGGGTCGGCACACAGTAGCTGTGTTCCAGAGTCGGCCAAGGTTGTTCTTATGTAGTCAACTGAACTTGGCAGTGTGAGAGTGCCCAAGTGGTGCTGGCTTTGAAGGTATGAAGAGCAGCTGAGGCTTGGCACTGTGTGACAGGACTAGAGTCTTTGAACAGAGCTCAGGAGAGGCTGTTGATGAAGTTACAGCAGAAGACCCCATCATTTTTGGAGATGCTTGTACTGTAGGATGACCACCGAGAACAGCAGTAGTAGAATGGCGTCAGCCAGAGCCTGGAAGACAAACTGTGTGTGCTGAAAAAGGCTGAGCCAGAGTAGTGACCTAGGCCCTTTGGAGGAACCCAGAAGATCATGAGTGGATCTCAGACATGGCTGTTACACTATTTCACACTGTTAAAGCTTGGTTTTGCTTTGATCTCATATGACCTTGCCCTAGTTCTTCCCTCTTGAATTAAGAAAGTATTTAACATAATTTTGATTTTTTATAGGAGCCTACATTTGAGAGACTTCATGCTGTTACAGGAGATTTTGGATTTTTAAGGAGACTAGGTGTTTTAAAGAGACTGAATTTTTAATGTGTTTGAATTTGCAAAAACTGTGGGACTTCTAAAATCATTTATGTTTTATATTGTGACATTAATATCCCATCTTGGGTATAAATGAGAAAGAAAATGTTCTAACTAAGAAGTGGTCTGTCTGTCTGTCGCGCTGATAAGGGGTCAGTTCTGATAGCTAGTTTCTATGTCAACTTGACAGCTACAGTCATCAGAGAGGTTGAAGCCTTAATTGAGAAAATGCCTCCCTATGATCAGGTTGTAAGCATGCCTGTAGGATAGCTCCTTAATTAGTGAATGATGGGGTGGCAGCCCACTGTGGATTGTGCTACCCCTGGGCAGGTAATCCTAGATTTTATAAGAAAGCAGGTTGAGCAAGCCATGAGGAGCAGGTCAGTAAGCAGCACCTGTCCATGACCTCAGCATCAGCTCCTGCCTCCAGGTTCCCGCCTGCTTGAGTTCCTCCTCTTCCTGTTTTCAATGATGAACTGTTTCGTGAAGCTGTGAGTGAAATAAGCCCTTTCCTCTCAAACTGGATTTGTTCATGGTGTTTCATCACAGCAATAGAAACCCTAACGAAGACAGTACATGTTCAGTTTTATAAGAACTTCCCACACTGCTTTTAAGAGTGGCTATCCAATATTATCCTAACAGCGTAGCATGTAATGGTCAGCTTGTCTGCAATGTGCCAGGATTAGCTACTGGCATTAGCTGCCCCGATGGATGTGCTAGAATAGTTTGCCCTGGGTTTTCATTCCCTTGTTGAACAAGGTCTTATGTATTGCTGGCTAGTCTAAAACTTACTTTATATCCCAGTAAAGCCTCAAGCTTGTCTATCTTCTTGCCTTAAACTCCCAAGCGCCAAGATTGCATCTAAGATCTTTGCTACAGTTTTATGTTGTGTATTCTCATGGTAAATGATATTGACCACCAATTTATGAACATCTCTGGGTGATGTGTGTGTTTAATGTTAAGTTTTGAGAGTTCTTTATATATTCTTGATATTGGGCCTTTGTTAGGTATGTGGTTTGCAAACACTTTCTTCCAATTTAAAGCTTTTCCTTCTATCTTTTTAGTAGGATCCTTTGCAAACCAAATGTTGGGAATATTAATGAACTCCAATTTAATGATTCTTTTTCATTGATTGTATTTTTGTTGTAATATCTAAAAACCCCTATCTTTAAGTCTAAACCTCAAAGTTTTCTTCTTAATTCTTAAATTCCTCTAAAATTCTTACAGTTTCACTCTGTTTTGAGTTAAGTCTGTACAAAGTAAGAATTCAACCCCCCTCCACTCCTGACCAAATAAAATTATTTTGACATTATTTGTTGAAAAGATGACTCTTCCTGCATCCAATTCTCGTCTCTTTGTCTGAGACTGTCTGGCACAGTGTCTGGGCTCATTTTTGCATCCTTTGTCCTGTGCTATTGAGCTGTATCTGTCCATCAAGTACCACACTGACTTGGTTGCTGTTGCAATAAAACAAGTCTTAAAATTAGGTGTTGAGATGCTTCAAAGTTTTTAAAACACCATTTTATCTACTCTGGGTCATTTCAACTATCTGTGTGAGCTTTGGCATAACATTATAGATTTCTTTAAGTTGATGGTTACTATCTTAGATACATATACCAGTTTTATATGTCAGGTAGATCTGTACTTTCATAGTTACAATGAGCATGCATGTAATTGTTACAGTTCTGAGATTTCATCTTTGAACTAAGAGTGGCAACCTTAGGAACTGATAGATTAGCAAGGACCCAAATTTCCAAGAAGCCACTTTAGAAAGCCTATGGAATGCTGGTCTCTCAGAGGAAGCTGCCTTTGCATTGCTCTGTCTGTGTCTTGTGCTCATTTGGTACAGCTAATGGCCCTGTGTAGGCATGTGAGGATAACTCTCAGTGGTGGAGCTCAGAGGGAGAGTTCTATTGAGACAAAGGCCTCCATATGGGCCAAGTGAGCCAGCCAGAGCCTCATCCAACATTAGATGGAAGAAGGGATGCGATGGTTGAAATATGCTTGGCCCAGAGAATGGCACTATTTAGAGGTGTGGCGCTGTTGGAGTAGGTGTATCACTGTGGGTGTGGGCTTTAATACCCTACTCTTAGCTGCCTGGAAGCCAATTTTCTGCTAGTAGTCTTCAGATGAAGATGTAGAACTCTCAGATCCTCCTGCACCATGCCTGCCTAGATGTTCCCACCTTGGTGATAATGGACTCAACATCTGAACCTGTAAGCTGGCCCCAATTAAATGCTGTCCTTTATAAGAGTTGCTTTGGCCATGGTGTCTGTTCACAGTAGTAAAACCTTAACTAAGATTGAAGTTGGTACCAGAGACTGGGGTATTGCTGTGATAGGTCTGACTATGTTTTTGTTCAGAAGAATGTGAATTTGGGGGCTTTGGATTTGGAAAGCATTGGAATTCTTTAAGTGGGGTTTAATGGGCTATCCTAGAAGGAATATGGAAAACATTGTTGCTGAGAGTGATTTGAATTGTACAGACCTGGTCCAAGAGATTTTGGTGGAGAAGCATTTCCATACGTGGCCTAGAGACTGTTTATGTGGTATTTTGGTGAAGAATGTAGCTGCTTTTTGGCATTTTCCAGAGAATACCTGAGGATAAGGTGAGGAGATTAGAACGATTGCTTTGAAAAAGGAAGTCTCAAAACAGCCTAGTGTAAATTCTGTTGTGTTGTTACTAAACTTCACTTTTATGAAGAGGATTTTAATGAAAAGGAGCAAGCTGAGAAAGGAAAAAATACAAAATATATGACTCAAGAGTTCAATTAAAGGGGCACTAGGAAGTAGAATAGCTCAGAATCCTGTTCTAGAAGATACCAGATTAAGGGGGTGGAACTTGGGAGAAGATCCCACCTAGCTAAGTTTAGGTCCAGGCATGGTGGTACACACCTTTAATCCAAGGAGACAAAACTAAGCAGTTATCTGAGTTCAAGGCCAGACTGGGACAGAGCAAATTCTAGGTGAAGAAAAGCCTAAGTTCGGGTGGAGTGGTACACACCGTTAATCCCAGGAAACAGATATCCAGATCTCCAAGTTCAAGGTCAATCTACAGAGCAAGATCCAAGACAGCCGAGATTAGTCAGTGAAGGAGTTGGAAAAGAGGAGAGCTAGTGATGATGTAATGGAACAAGGGGGCCATGTTCCAGCCCCAGCAAGCCGCAGAACTCAGCAGCTTCAGCCATGTGCTATTAGAGTGAATAATAGAAGGAGACTACTGAGACAACTGATGCTGGTTAGCTGGAGCTAAGATATTAGTGGTGATTAAGAAGAGACCAGCGTCACTGAGGTGAAATCTTCTAGGAAGTGTTTTCTGAGAGCACAAAGAAGCTGTGTTCCCGGGATAGCCAAGATTGTACCTCATGCTGCAGCTGTACTTGGTAATGTGTGAGAGTCACCCAGGTGGTACTGGTTTGGAAGGCATGAAGGGTCATGAAGAGCAACTGAGGTTCGGCACTGTGAGAGGCCATGGAAGGCCACTGGTGAAGGTGCAGCCTCAGTAGCAGTTGATGGCCCAGGACGGAAGGGGTCATGCAAAGGAGCTGAGGCTTGGCACCATGAAGAGAGCCTATGACAGACTGTTGGTGAAGCCTAGTTGCAGCAGAAGACCCCAGTGTATTGGAGATGCCAGTACCATGGGATGATCTCCAAGAACAGCAGGAGCAGTGGGGTGGATCAACCTGAGTTTAGAATGCTACAGAGGGCAGAGCTGGAGAAGTCACTCAAAGCCCTTTGGAGGAGCTGGGAAAATTGTGTGTAGATCCCAGATATTGGAACAAGAAACTGTAATGTTGAAGTTGCCTTGCAGATCCAAAGATGTTAAAGATGCTAGAGCTGTGGGCTACCTGCTGAGGAAAGCTGCTAACAGGGAGTGCAACCAGCCCAGGAAAAGAAGTTTGTTGCAGTCAACAAAGATGAAAAAAGAGTGGAGATCTGAAGACTGCTTTGACATCAGTCTTGGAGATGCAGAGTCTGGAGTTTGCCCAGCTGGTTTCCTGTCTTGCCTTGGGGATTACAGTTAAGTGATTGGATGGATCTCAGAAGAGACTTTGAATTTTGGACTTAACATTGTTGAGACTGCTATAGACTATGGGGACTTTGGAAGTTGGACAAAATGTATTTTGCATTATGATATATTTAGATATGGCCTCCATAGACTCATATGTTTGGACAAGCCTATGGGGGCCAGGGAATGGAATGCGATGGTTTGTATATACTTGGTCCAGGGAGTGACACTATTAGAAGATGTGGCCATGTTGGAGTAGGTTTGTCACTGTGGGCGTGGGCTTTAAGACCCTCATCCTAGCTGCCTGGAAGCCAGTATTCTGCTAGCAGCCTTCAGATGAAGATGTAGAACTCTCAGCTACTCCTGTACCTTGCCTGCCTGGATGCTGCCATGCTCCCAACTTGATGATAATGAATTGAATGTCTAAACTTGTAAACCAGCCCCAATTAAATGTTGTCCTTTATAAGACTTGCCTTGGTCATGGTATCTGTTCACAGCAGTACAACCCTAACTAAGACAAGGGGCAATAGCTGGCAGTGAGAGCCATGACCAGTAAGGGCTAAGAGTCTAGGGGATGCAGAAATCAGTTCCCTCCCATGGGAAGATTGGCAGACTCCTATGGTGGGATACTGATATTCCTTGAGTCTAGACAGAAGCTGGGAGAGAAAGGAGCCAGACCACGCATCCCTGTTGCTGTCCTAGGTCCTGAGCACGCTCTGACGTCTCTGAGAGTTGACTGTGTCCTTGTCCTACCACAAGTCCTCTCCACTGAGAAGATAATTCCTTAGCTTACTTAAGAGTCACAGAGGGCTGAGGGCTAACATGATTTCAGAGCACACAGAAGGTGCCCCTCAAGAGTGGAACATCACAGGATGGAGAAATTCCCCTGACCAGTGATCTTGGTCAAGAGCAAAGGGAAGAGGCCAAGACCTGGCCCTTTCTTGTGCTCTTCAACACAGAGAAAAAGGCTCAGGATCAGAGTCTCAGAGAGGAACTCTAAAAGCTGGATTTTAACAAAGACTACTTCTATTGCAATCATGAGTTTTAATTTTTTTTTTCTGTGTCTGTTCATATTTGTGTATGTGAGTGCACTGTTGCCATGTGTGGGAGGTCAGAGTTCAACTTCTGATGTTGTTCCTCAGGCATTGTCCACTTCTTTGGGGTCAGGGTTTCTCACTGGTTTGTGACTCATGGATTAGACTGGACTGGCTACTGAGTAAGCCAGGAATTCACCTGATCTGTGTCCACTTCCCCAAGACTGGGGTGACCAGCACACCATCACAGTTGGTGGTCTAACTCGGGTGTTTGTGCTTGCTGGGCAGGCCTTTAGCTAACCCCTGAGCCTTCATAGTTCCCTAGTCATTTACTAGCCCACCTTTCCTTCCTCAGGTAGCATGGTGGAAGTTGAAATTTTCAGCCAACAAATGATGGACTTAGATCTCTTTTGGATTCCTTTTTGATTTTTTTTTTTAACTTTGTTCATCCCAACCATTTGTAACTGTTTGGGGATTTTGTTCCTAGGGCCTAGCAAAGGACAAGCTCAGGAGACCAACTGCTTAACCAGCACTTGTCCCGTGTTCCATACTGGAGCACACATGTACTAGAGAAATCAGCATGGCAGGGGAACTGACGGGCTGACTCAGGATCTCCAACACCACCTGAAGGCTGTGTAGCTCTGTTCCAAGGCCACATCAGGAACTTGACCATCCATGCTTCCTCCAAAGTTTCCTTTTCAGTTTCCCTCACATGTTCGTTCTTTTCTCCTTGTGCTCCACGCGGGTGTCTGTGCCTTGCTGATCTAGGCTTACTAACTCTACAGGGTGTGTACCACTTGCTTTTTTACTCCACTTTTCCGGGCCTGATCCCTGAGTTGGAGGTCCTAAGGGAGTGGGAGGCCAGAGAGCAGCACGGTCTACTCTGAGGTTGCGCAGTAACCAGGATATCAGTCTGCGGGGTGTGGCCTCACGGTTCCCTCGGATTGGCTGTTAGATAATTGCCACGTGCCACGTGCCAAGCACTGCTGTGAGTCCTGCTAGCCTTTGCCTTAAATGAAAATCTTCAACCAGGCCTGGTGTGTTAGTGTTGTCGGCATGACCGTTTGCCTCCTTCAGAGTGAAGGTCAACAAATAATTTTCAGCTTTGTTTAAAGCCTTTTTAATGGAGTCTAGAAAATGCTTTAATTATGAGCGATTATCTGCTGAAGTGCTCACAGGGTTTTTCAAGCCTCTCTAAGCTTTTCTATACCGATTCACTCTCCTCACAGGGTTCAACCTGTCGGAAGTACTTAAGCAAAATGAGGCAGTTTTTTCTTTCCTTTCCCTTCTTCCCTTCCTTCCTTCTTTTCTTCTTTCCTCCTTCCTTCCTTCCTTCCTTCCTTCCTTCCTTCCTTCCTTCCGTTCTTCCTTTCTTTTTTTTTAATCATATAATTTGATGGTTTACCAGGAAGGCTGGTTCTCTCTCCTCTGGGTCTGAAACAGGGAGATTTTATTTTCCAGCCTTTTCCATCCTGTGCCCCGGGTACTATCAGAATGAACTCAGACATCATGGTTGCCTCCCAGTGTGCACAGAATGCTCATGTCTTTCTCATCTGCACCCTGCAAGGGAACCCACTCAGCAATGGTGGTATTAGGGATTGCAACCTCTTTGTGGGGCCATCATCTGCCCTGAAGGACATTCACCGGCAGCCCTAGTCTGTATGCTTGGCCCCTAGCTGCAACGATCAAAACCTGTCAGACATTTCTCTGTCCTCTGAAGAACAAATTATCTGTAGTGCCAACAGTAGACTCAGAGCGCTCTGCATAAGGGAGAGGAACCCATGTGAAGGGAGAGGCCCTGAGGCCAGGGTGGGTCGCCCCTTACCTTAAACACTGCTTAGGTTTTGTCACCTCAACACAAACTAGCGTCACCTGGGGAGAGGGAACCTCAGGTGAGGAATCGCCTCCATCAGACTGGCCTGTAGGCAAGACTGTGGGACATTTTCTTTTCTCTTTCTCTCTTTCTTTTTTTCTCTCTTTCATTTTTTTTCCCCAGAGCTGAGGACCAAACCCAGGGCCTTGCTCTTGCTAGGCAAGTGCTCTACCACTGAGCTAAATCCCCAACCCTGGGACACTTTCTTTTTGATAACTGATGTGGGAGGTGGTTCCATCCCTGGTCTGGTGGTCCTAGTTTCTGTAAGAAATCAGGCTGAGCAAGCCATGGGGAGCAATCTGCTGCCTGACGGTCTCTGTTTCAGCTCCTGCCTCCAGCTTCCTTCCTTGAGTTCCTGCCCTCTCTCCCCTTGATGGCAGACTGTGATCTGCAAAATGAAGTAAACCGTTCCTCCTCAAGCTGCTTTTGCTGGTATTTATCACAGCAACAGGAAGTAACTCATAGGCTACTCTACTTGTACTAATAATGGCTTTGGAAATCCTCTGGCTCTCAGCATGCCCCGCTCTTCCCTCTTTTGTCCTGCTGCTCCAACGTCTTCACTTTCTTTCTTCTGTCATTGTCATTGCAGCATGGGTGCAATGACACCTCTGTCACCTCATTAGGATGTGTGCTTCAAGGTTCTGAACTTTTGGAGGACAGGCTATGATATCACATCTCCTAGCTTTGTGGTTGGGAGACCCCTGAAGGTGGAAGTCTACCTGAGAGCATCTTTCTGTCTCCCATAGCCTCTGAGTTGTAGAAATGAAGCAGAAACCCACCTGGAAGGGAGATGGGACATATTAACAGCTACCCACAGTCATGAGAAATTAGTCATGTATATTTTGCTCTTGTCTGTGACAGAGCCGTAGTCTCAAGTTCATTGACAACTGTCTGTAGTACCAAGGGGAGAGTCCTGAACTGGTGAACCCTGAGCTGCCTCGTTTGCCCTAGACCTCTCATCTAAACTCTCACACGTCCTGGAAATATTCAAACAGAGTAAAACAGGCTTCTTTACTGCAGGACTTTTCAGAGCCTTTGCCTGCTGAGAACTATGGTTATTATTCCTGGGCACAATGTTACATGACATTTTTCAAAGTAGTTTGTACATGGAATCCATTTCATTTTCAAGCAGTAGCTCCTCCCACTCTTCCCAGGATGTCCTTTGGAAAGAGGGTCACCCAGCAAAGACAGTGTTTCCTCATCTAGCTTCATGCTGTCTTGTTCTAAGGTAGTTTTGAAATAAAAAATAGACCTCACACCTTCCAATACGGAAATCCAAGACCCCTCTCAGTTGGATGGCTGCCAAGTGTCTGGATTTTGAGAGCGACCTTGGAGGAGAGGGTGTTGCTTGATGAACGGACCTGAAGGCTTGGTGAACATCTTGCACACTGGCTCCTGTCTATACATGGTGGTGGTCATAGGGATGGAATTGCTGGAGGATACGGGGTTGGGAGAGATCTGAGGGGCCAGCAATCACCTTGGCCTTCCTCCAGGGAAACCCTCAAGCAGAGGAGAAGGAGAAAGATCGGGGAAAGAAGGAACACAGAAGTTTCCATTCGTGCCCAATGGGTTGTTTTTTTTTTTTTTTTTATCTGTTTGCAAATGTTCAGTGTAATGGTTTGAAACCCAGCCGTGAGCTGCCGCCGCCCACACAAAGCTGCCGTGGTGCTGAGCTCCGGCAGGCAAGCCATCTCCCCTGTGTCGGCCATTACCCCGAACCCACACCAGGGCAGGCTGCTCAGTACCCCCCGGGGGTCCCTCTGCCACCCCCTACCGCCTCGGCACCCCTGACTCCCACCACCCTCTACACACACACCATCCTTCTTTTTTTAAATCTCCAGCACTCGAGTTTTCTCTAGAGGAGGCACAAAGAACAAAGATGGGACGAGCAGGCAGAAAGCTCCTGCCTCATCGGAGCCACCAGCTTTCAGGAGAATGCGGCAGCCCCCCCTTGCCTGTGGACTGACCACTGAAAGGTGAGAGGGGACTTTGTGATTTCTTTATGCACCTGGAGGTCTGGGGTGCAAGGCCAGGTGAAGGAAGGGCTCTGATGCTTATGCCTGGTCTCTCGTCTCCCAAGCATGATGGATGCCTCTTTCCAACACACGCAGTTGTTTCTGACACAACCCCCCACCCCACTCAGGGGCACACAAGAGCTCTGAAATCCAGGGGTTTCTGGTCCCCACCCCCACCCCCATCTTCCAGCACAGTCTCCAAACCCTGAGGTGTGGAGCAATGTATGAGCCTGCCTTCGCCTTGACCTGTTGATTTCTGACAAAGGCTGCTGGCCCTTCCTCCCTGGAGTGAGCAGTGACCCACACTTTGGGGGCCATATGGAATGGTCCACCATCCAAGGGGCTTTGGGAAATCTCTTTCCCTAGTGGCCCCAAGCCGGGTAATCAGAAGCAATCAGATCCAGCTGTCCAGCTAATCTGTATGAAATAGGCTTCCTTCCTTACAGAAATCAACAAAGTTTAAAATAGATGGGACTGTAATCGGAAATGAAGCTATAGAGTTGTATGTGATGTAACGGGCAGGGGTATCCGCATGGAAAACATGAAGTACAAATGACAGGATTTAGGGCCATGGGAGCCAGGAAAAGCGATGGTTTCCTTGCTTATTAAGCATGTTTATGGGTCGGAGGGTAGCTGAGTGGGACCATCACCTCCAGAAGTGAGACCTCCCAACGCAAAGAAGAGAAGAACAGCAAAGATGGGGAGAAAGAGGAGAGAGAGGGGTGAGGGAAAGGGGAGGGGGAAAGGGAGATAGGGAGAGAGGGAGAAGAAGAGAGGAACTGAGGGAGAAAGAGAGCATAATATGTCGCACATGTAGGGAAGAAGCTGAGAGCAGAGCTCTGGATTCTGTGCAGTCAGAGATGAGTCAGTTGGCAAAAGCTCTATTTTTAGTTTTCCAACTCTGTTCTTGCAGTCTGCCTGGCATTAATTAATGTCACAGGCATGTTCCATACAAGGTTCTGAGGGGCCTTGGCGTGCGTGCCATTCAGACTGGAGGTGTTGATCTTAAGCACGGATTCTCCACAAGGCCTTTCAGGCTGGTCTCCGACAAAAGCCTGTCCAGAATGCTCTGCCCCTGCCCTTGGCCTCTCCGGGTGTATCCGTTAATGTCTTGGCTCCAGCTCTTCGCAGTCTGGACATTGGCCAAGGGAGAACTACAATTGTTAATGTCTTGTTTTTCTTAAAGGAAAGGTTGTACAAGCTGAAATTAGTGTGTTGTTGGGGCCGGGGGTCGGGGGGATGTTGGGTCATGGCTTGGAATAAGAAAGAGAGGCCCTGGGGAGCATTTCTAATATTGCAGGAAGAGGGCTGCTGACTTTGACAAGGTCAGTTTTATCCACCTCCCCCTCAAAACCTGCTTCAATTTCAAGAGGTAAGCCTGTTCTATTGAAGAACTACAGCAGAGCAGGAGGCCCCTGGCGTGGAGCCATGTTTTCCTGAGAGAAGACAGAGGCAGTGGGTAGGTTGAGCATAGGCAGAAGTAAGAATGAATAGACAGAAGAAATTCAGGGTCTGAGGTAACTGCCTCAGTGTGTTAACATCATCACTAGACCAATGAGAACATGGGAATCCATCTACCATAGTCCTCTCTGAAGAGACAAACCACCCTTACATTCTCTTCAGTGATCTAGAGTGTTCTTCCACAACTGGGAGTAAGCCTGATTCATCCATGGCTGTGCCTTACATCAATGGAGGTCAGCACACAGGTTTCATCAGTGAATAAATGCCTTCTGGTTGGCCAATCCAAGGCCAGGCCGCAGATGAACTCTTCAGAGTGGCATAGAAGAAGTCCCGTTGTGTCCAGAGGCATGTGAGACTTCCCTCTGTAGAGTGAAAAAATTGGGAGCATAGCAAAATTCCAATGATCATGGCCAGTTTTATATTCCCAGGGCCCTGGGGAAGAATCTCCTTCCCTGAACTTCTGAAGACTCTGTGGATAATGGGCAAAACAGAGGTTGTGCGCCAGCAGGACACTGGCTCAGGTGTGATGTGGTCACCTCCATTCTCACCTGACATTCAGATGGTGGCATCAAGGACCGTGAGCTATGCCCCTGCAGATTCACAGGCCTGAGTGTGTTCTATCCCCTACACACTCCAAGTT
Source organism: Grammomys surdaster (assembly GCF_004785775.1). Lineage (NCBI taxonomy): Eukaryota > Metazoa > Chordata > Mammalia > Rodentia > Muridae > Grammomys > Grammomys surdaster. Next base: position 354,674 of record NW_021604638.1, on the reverse strand, counting down.
CCCTGGCCACTTTCTCTCAGCCCTCCTCTGAAGCACCTTCAACCTAGAGAAGGGGGCCGGATGGATCCTGTAGGCAGGGAATACCATCCATGAGGGACAGATGCAGAGGACAGGTCTCCATTAGTTTTGAAAGTCCATGGTCCTTTTGAGGCTGGCCATACTTGAACTACAGGTACAGGTACATCTTGCCAAAGCCAAGAGGAAAGTGATTTTGAGGCCCCTGGCCTCTGTTGGAGGTCTGAACATTGCATGCCATTAGTAACCCGTGAGAGCCCCAGGGGTTTCCTCAGTGCCTCAGCTGCCATGGGTGCTTAAGGCTTAATCATTCACACTGAAGCAGACCTACCCCTGTCTCAGACTCGGCGGGAAATATAAGTTCCCAGAAGGCAGATCTCATTGAGGTGGTGGGGGCAAGGAAAAGTGCTGCCTGATGTTACCTCGTCTTTGCAACTTTACTGAAGGGTGAGAATCTGCCCAACACTACTTTATGGGCAAGAATGTGGAGTCCCGTGTTTTAATTTTTGGATTTTCATCTGTTACTACACTCCATGCTATATCTTCTGGTCTTACCATACAATTTCTCTTCTCCACAAATCTTGAAGGAAACTGTCACTCTTGGGTGAGGCACGCCCTTTCTAATAGCATCCGAGTTCCCCAGGGTGAAAAGCCTGGCCTGACAAAGCCCTTAGGTACAGAGCTGACACTCTGCCTAGTAACCACGCATGGCTCATACACACACTTGGTGGGTGCTCTCTCGTCTTTTCTGGCTCTGAGGAAGCCTAGGACGGTCTGGAACTTGCTATATAGTCAAGAATGACCTAAGACAGTCTGAGCTTCCTGCTTCTGCCTTCTGATGTTGGGATGACAGGTGTGCCACGCAGTCTGCAGATCACAAACCTAGGGCTTTGTGCATGCTAGACAAGTACTCTACAAATGAGCCACACTTAGACCCCTGGCTCCTTCAGTAGTGGTTCTGAGTAGCCAGTGGAGTTGGGGCTTGAACTCAGATGCTGAGCTCTGCCTCACCCTGCATGGTGCCTAGCTTAGATAAACACTGTAATCTAGTAAGTCTAGCATGTACTGAATTCGAATCAGGAAAACCAGACTGAAGGCTGATCAAGAGCTCTGTAGATAACCACAGGTTTGGACTCCTGTTCCTCCAGCCACTGAACTGAAACAGCCTGGCCCACATGCAGCCCCCTTCCACCACCACCCCTCCTGCCCCAAGCTGCAGCCCCTGCCACAACTTGCCTCTTCCTCTGTGACCTGCCACAGGGCTCACATCCTGTGAGGAGGCCCTAGAAACCAGCTCTGTTGATGAAAACACGCGTGCTCTTCACCACAGGAAGCATGGCCTCACGTTCACAGTGATAACCACCCAGTCTCTTCACAGAGAGTAGAGGAGAGCACAGTCTAGCTTTGTACCTAGATTAGGAAGCACATGTTCTCTCCCCTCCCCCTCAGCAATTTTCAACTTGCCTCGCATGAAGCCTTCTGCCCCCCTGCTTCCTATCCCAGAGTAGGAAGCAGGACATTTGGGAAATAGAGACCATGTCCCCCAGAGCTTTGTAAGAACGGTAAGAAAACAGGATATTAGTAATGACAGGAGCCCCCGGCCTCGGCCCCAGGTAAAGTGTTTAGATAAAAATCTAGGACAGCCAGCTAAATTTTGAATTTCAGTTAAACAGTGACCATTGTCTTGATACAAGAAGGCTCTATAGAAGCAGTTCTTTCTAAAACACTACTCAACTGTTCCCAGGAAATATACATTTAAGTAAGAATCCTGTAGTTTTGAGCTTGTGACAACTACTCACTGAGGCCTAGGGAACCTACTTCTTCACCCAGAGGCAATTCTTGGCCCCGTGGTGCAATTAAAGAGCTTTCTACATGTAAGCTATACTTCCCTTTGGATATTTTATGTGAGGAGTTTTTGTATAAATCTGTCTTGGTATGCTTTGTCCAGAGGAGAAACTGAGGCTGGGAGGGTGTGTGTAAATCGCTGGAGTGAGATGCTCTGATCTGCCAGCTCCCAGCCTGTCTCCTTGCATAGTACTCACTGGCAGTGGGTGGGTGAGCGGCGGCGCCAACTTCAGAGAGGCAGTAATAACAGGTTAGCTTGGGAAAGCTCTGTGCAGAGATGGGAAGGGTTGTGTCAACACATGCAAATTATATGCAAATACACTTGGCCCTCCTGGCAGGCTCACCTAGGTGGGAGATCAGTGAGCACAGTCTCCAGTTGCCCATGGCTTCTAGCAGGGGCAAGGGTAGCAGGCTGATAGCCGCCCGGCATTCCCAGCGCACGTGGGCTGGGGTGAATGCACACACATGTTCTCGTGTTCTCTCTGCGCGGATGCGGATGTGAGGGGGCTGGTGTGGAGGTGGATGCATGAGGCTTTGGGGCTTGGTGATGTATGCGTGACCTGCCACCTTGATCTATGTATTCCCAGCAAGCCACAGGGCTCCTGTCTCCTCGGATAACCTCCCCCAAAGTTCTGGTGTTGCTCTATGAAGAAAAGGAAACATCCTCTAGAGACTGTGTCTACTGAGATGGCCTAGGACCAGAGAGAGCCCTTGGAGGATAATCCTAATCCCAACAACACTACCATTAGCATTGATGCTGTACCTGGTCTTGAGGCTAATGCTGTGTACGTAATTATTCAGGCCTGGGGTTTGTGTTGCCCTAAGGAAATACAGTGGGCCTGGGGTAGGTAGAGCCACTTGACCACACTTAATGGCAAAGTAAGCAAAGACTCAAATCTAGAGTTGCTCTATGGTTTGGCCATGTATCTCACCATGGGGGAGCAGGAGAGTAAGACATGCTGCATCCTGGTATGGATTCCCTACAGTAAAAAAGGTTCCATGGGAGTTTATATTACTTGTGATGAAGGTTCTACAGTTTTAGAGTTGGTAGGGATGGCTTCCTATTCTAACTGACATTGTATGTTGGGAGATACTCTCCTGAACAGAAGGCTGGACTAGGGAGACACCCAGTAGAGGAGCCTTCCTGGCTTTCTCACCTGACAGTATGAGGAAAAGGTCTTCACCAAAGGTCAGCCGTAGTTTTCTGAAAGTAAGAAAATAGGCCATGAAGCCTGAACCCATAATTGTCCTTGCTGAACCCTTGCTGGCTGGCTTAGGGCAAGTGATTTCATGGCCATGGGCTTCTTGTCTTCATTTCTGAAATGATATATTTGGCAAAGTGCTTCTGTCCCATGTAGAGGTCTCACAGGTATCATTAGCTGGTCATACTTATTATTGTAGTGATAAAAAAGGAATCTCTCTCCTTTGAAGATCTTAGAGTCCTATGAACAAATCTAAGGCCACTGCAACACAAGACAGGCAAGGATTCACCCAAGAGGCTATCACAGATGTGATGTTGGTAGAGTTTGGGATATGGAAAGATGTCTAGCTGTAAAAGGATCCTTAGGACCGTGAGGAGGCAGCTCTTGGGTTCCACCATGTGTGTGTGTGGGGGGGGGGGTAGGGTTTGACTATGTGAATTAAGGAAAATACGGTAGTTCCAGGTAGAAGGGGCAATATACAAGAACTGTGAGGGAGAGTGTGTAAGAGGAGAAACCACTGTTTGACTGGAAGGTCCACTTATCCATTCACCTATCCACTTACCCATATATCCATTCAGTTATCCATCCACCTATCTACTCACCCATTCATCTACCCATCCCATCATCCACTCATCCAACCATCCATCATTTACAAACCCATCTATCATCCATCCATCCATCCATCCATCCATCCATCCATCCACCTTTCCACTCATGTATCTACCCATCCATTCACCCACTAACACATCCACTTCCAGTCATGAGTGTGGAATAGGTAAGAGAATGATGCTGCCCCATGGGAACTAGGTAACAACATATTTAATAATCACCACCATGATGAGGACATGGGGACCTGAGATGGCTGAAGCAGCAGCTAGAGCAGGAGGTTCTCAACCTGTGGGTCGTGACCTCTTGGAGGGTAGTCATCCATCAGATATCCTACATGTCAGATATTTACACTACAATTCATATCGATAGCAGTCGATAGATATCGAAAGTTACAGTTTTTAAGTAGCAGTGAGGTAGTTTTGTGCTTAGCGGTTATTACAACATGAGGGACTGTGTTAGAGGGTCAGTGTTAGCCAAGGTTGAGAACTGCTGACTCAGGACTTTTTCTAAAGATATGAAAGGTCAGCAACAGACGGTGAGGAATTGGAAGAGCATTCCAGGCCATGAGTGTGGCTCCCTGGGAACCCTGACACAGGCAGGAGTTCAAGAGTCTAGGATGGGGGGGGGACAAGAGGAAGAAGCAGACATAGGACCTTATGGACCAGGGGACATCATTATATCCCAGAGCAAAAGGGCTGTTGATTTTTCCCGGGATAGAGACGTAATGTGTTTGAATGAGGTTTCTCTTTGCCTCTAAGGGGAGAGGCAGGTGCCCTGAACACTTTGACCAAAACCTTGATTGGCTCCCAGCACTGTTCTCAGCCTGGTGTCCTCAGACTCAACAGACATCATCTTGGACCAACTCTGTTTCTAAGCTCTATGTCCCACTCAGCTCCGCGCCACCTTTGCTTCAGAGAACACAAGTATTGGCTCTGACCGTCTGGCTCTGAATTCCTTCTATTTGAGCCAGATCTCAAGGAACTTCACCTAAAGGGAACAAGAAGTCGACAAGACACGAAACATGCTCAAGACTTACTGCCTGACTTTCAGAAAGGTCAGAGGTGGATTTTAGAGTCTGGCCCTCCCTGCGGGGCTGGGTGTATTCTCATGGGGTGGATCCCTGAGGAGTGAGAGGTTTGGCAAAAGCTGTGGATTGCTTCATGGAGAGTGAACACTAAGGCATGTAAGGTGAAATACTTACTTTTGCTATACTGGCTGACTTGTCTAGGTCACCCACAGCCAAGATCTCTGGTCATAAGGCTGAAGGAGTGAGCTTGCTTCTCTTCTGGGTCATCAGCATGTCTTAGAAAGTGCCAGACAATGATGGTGGATCTCCAGGAGGCCAAGGACAGGGCCAGAGGAGACTTTGGTCACTATAGCCTTGGAGAACAATTTGTGTGTGTGTGTGTGTGTGTGTGTGTGTGTGTGTGTGTGTGTGTGTTAGTGAATTCTTTCTTAGATAAAGCTGTGGGGGCATACTTAATTTTCAATACAGCATTGGCTTCCCTGGGCAAGCACTCACCACGTGCCCACTTGGAATCGCGTGACACAAGTTCAGTGTTTGTCCACATTGTTAAGGAATGCATGATTTGACAAGAGAGGCTTGACCTACGGTTTCAAGGGTTCAGAATGTGCCCAGGGCTATGAGACCCTAGAGGCAGATGCGACTCCCCATGTCTCTCAGCCGCGTCAGGCCTTATAGATGGTACATCTGGGACCTGGATCTGTTTTTCTCACTTCAGGGAGAGGAAACAGATGCATCCAGAAACTGGAACGTCTCCAAAGATACCCAATATACATTTCCACACACCCTGGTGAACTCTATAGAATACACACGTAGCCCTACGGGAAATGGAACTCAGGCAATCAACCCCTGAGCTGTTCTCTGGACAGCAGACTAAGAGCTACAAACAAAGAGACTCCATGACTCTAGTTCTTTGTACTTTGAGCATTGTGAAGAAGCAGGTCCACCTCAACCCTCCAGAAAATCTACTGTCTGCTCATCCCATGGAAACTCCACATCCCTGTTCCTCCTTCTGTCCTGACCCGGGCATTGGTCTCAACGATTCCCCCAAGTTCATACCAAGCCCTGTACTAGTTGGCAGACCATTTCTCCTTTCACCCTGGGGATTCTGTGTCACTTGTTCCCTACACGGCCTCTGGCTTCTCCCAGCACTCTCTGACTGGCCTCTTTTTGGCCTTTGTGCCTTGCAAGCAAGAGGCCATCTCAAGGTCTCTGTGTTTTCTGTCTTCTCTGCCTTTGTCCCCAGATGTCTGTGGCTGGGCTCCCTATCTTCTAGGTTCACTTGTGAGGGTCTCACTGTGCCGATGGCTTCTTTCAGCTCCATTTCTCACTCCCATACATTCACTACCACTGGGATTTATTTAATTTAACGCACTTTCTTATTTACGGACATCTCTGCCAGACTGTCAGTCTCCTGTAAACAAGACTGACATATCTTTTTCTCCACAGGTCATCTGGCTGCAAGGAAGCCTAGGGCTAAGTTTGGGTCTCCACCTGTATTTGTTGAGCATTTGTATGATGGTTGAATGGGACTTGCCTGGTACCTGGGAGAGCATGTGTAGTCTTCCCTTGTGGCTTTTTTGGTTAGAGGCTGTTTGTTTAGTTTTTTGGTCATCTGTCGCTCTCTTCAATTATCCTGATTATGATGCTCCACACAAAAGATGAAGAGTGGAACAAAGACAAAAGAGTTCTTGGCAGAGGGAAGGAGTGGAACAAATTGGAAAAAGTCAGAGCCTCGTTTAGTCAGAGGGAAGTGGGCCATACTGGGTATACAATACACTGAATTTTCTTTTTTAATCTTCGAACACCTGCGTGTGTCTCTGTCTGCTTGTGTGCTCAGAACACACTGGTCTGAACAGGAGCAATGGAATGGTGTGGGCCATAGTTGAGGGTCTGGTGAGAGGTGAGGCTACTTCCATTTGTTCATTATCCAGTCATGTTTCTTCTCTGCTCTGTGACCTAAGATAAGAAGGTGATAAATTGGTTTGAGAGCAGATGCTAAATCTGACTGGAAAATGATAGGAAGTTTCAGAAGGGAATTGTGGTGTGCTACAGCCCCACATCTGCCTGAAGTGTTGAAGGAAGGAGGGTGCTGGACTGGACTTGACCTTGCTTGATTGGATGAACCCCAAAATACTGTTGGTGCTCGATTCTCGACTCCTCTCAAGTTCTTAGAATAAGGGTTGAGTGGAAACCTTGAGAGGAGGAGGCATTCTCTATATCCAGGGCTTGACTTGGAGGATATGGAGAAGGACCTTTGTGGGTAGTGAGAGGTGATTGTCATTTGAGTGACTCAGGGATGAATTTCACGATTTCTCTGAATTCTCAGCACTGAAAAGTGAGTACTGAGAAAAATGTTATACACTGGACAATTTGGGGCATAGGGTAGAACATTCTACACTTATGGTGTCTTCACACCATTAAGGTGATTAGAACATCTACCATCTTCTAAAGTTTCCTCTGGCACTTTCTATCAATGTGAGATCGGTACTAAGGAAATTTACCTTAGCCTCGCCCCCTAAGAATGTTTCCATGGAGACTACAGGGTTGTTAGCTGAATTGGCCATCTTGTGTAGATCTCTGGAATGTGTTTGAAATGGTTAACATTGATATCAAATCCAAGTATCTCAAATCACCTACAGGACTACCATCTGGGCATACCGACTGTGAGTTATTATCTCGATGGGGTTTATTGAGTGGGAAGACCAGTGAGTGTGGACAACAGCATTCCATGGTCCTGGGGCTTGGCTGAAACAAAAAGGAGAAAGCAAGCTGAGTACATGTGTGCATTGTTCTCTGCTGTGTGGCTTTGAGTCCGGTGTAACGGATCAGCTGTTTCAAGCCGCTGCCAGTGGGACTTTCCATCATGATGGACCATACTGTAGGCCAAAATAATTAAGTTGCTTTTTCCAGGGTATTTTGCCATAGAAACAGGACAAGTAGCTAACTAATAGAGCATCCATCCCTTTGGCCATTTCCCCCAACCTCCCTGCTCATCACTATTCAACTCTACTTGGATGAGTCTCTTGCATTGCCCATGCAACAGGATGCAGGACTTCCTGGTCTGTATGCCTGGCTTGTTTCCCTTAGTGTGGTGCCATCAGGGTCTGTACTGCTGTGAAGGCCAGAGCCCTTGGTGAGCCCCACACTTAGGAAAGAGACAGGCTGAGGTCACACTGTAGAGAAGACACGGGCTGAGGTCATATTGACTCTTCCCTTCTTGGGGACATGAACTTTAGCTTGAGAACTGAACCTAGTAGCTTTTTACCTGAGTTCTGCTTCTTTCCAAAAAATGGGTTTGAAGGGATTCAGAGTAAGAACACAGACAGTTGAAAGTGATCTACAAGAAGAGTTCAAGAGACCACAAATCAAAGTCCCAAGAACGATCAAGGCCTCCCAGACCAGCCCTTGGATTCAAGGAGTGTTGTCAGTTGGTTTCACAAGGACAAAAGTCATCTTGGCTTACAGAAATGGCTGGCTGATGCTAACACACAAATCTGTGTTTTGATCTGTTTATTGAAATGTTTAAACACACTGCTTTTATAAATATATCCAACAGGCACTGATTAGGTAGCTCCCCTACCCCACCATGGCTGGTGTGGCAGGGTCTTATCCAGCCATATTGTTCTTCATCTGGACTGATGAACCTGACTCATAAAAAGAAAAAGAAAACAACTCCATACTTAGGAAACTTTGGGAACATAAGGAGAGGGAACACGCTTTTTGTCTGTTTTTTTGACTTTGCTGAAATTTCACGATTTTTTTCCCCCCTTCTTTCTGGCTTCAAAAAATTTAATCTACCAAACAGTAGGTGATGCCAACAAAATCACTTCCAGAGCTGAAAAAAACAATTTTATTTTATTTTTTTACACTCTGTGATTAGAGGTAGGAGAGCCAAGAGTTCCGGAGCCACATCACAGGTTCCTGAACAGAGACACAATCTTAGGGAAGTAAACACTCTGCTCTCCCCCTGGGTTTTCAGCTGTCACTCATCCACTTTCATTACAGGTGGCACCGTGTGCGCACAGCCCACAGAGATTAGTTTGGGCAATCACCTGCAGACGAGCATTGGTGGACCATCCCTGGGAGGTGGCCATTGGACCTTTCTCCCAGAGAGAGTCGGTCACTGCTTTCTTGATGGAGTTAGCTCTGCCAATGTGAGGGGAATTATTCCAAAATGAGTCCTGTGGGTATTTATTTCCCAAACAGCCTTGGCTGCCCAGGGTACATGGGGGTGTAGCTGTCTGTTTTTGGGTCAGAAGGACCCTACTTTTGAGATTCTGCCTATTCTGGGTTCATGGAGACTCTTGTAGTGGTGTGGAATGTCTATCTCTCTTCTGTCTGGCATAACTCTGTCTACAGAGGTTTGGGGCTAGAGAAAACAACCCCTGTGCCACCCACTTAGTCATTCAATGTATGGAGAATCACAGATGTGTAGGCCTGCCTGACCTGACATCTCCCAATATTGTTCTGCAAAGCCCTGTGGATATTTGGTAAAATTTTCTTTTTTGTTTTCGTAATTTTTTCTTGTAACTTTAGGAGAGACTTCTACTAATGACAATAATAGTTATTATTATCATTAATAAACACATTGGTAAATATAGAAATTATTATTGTCTTTGAATAGATTCTTTATTTGGAATTATTTTAGATTTACAGAAAGCTTGCAAACTTATCACCGGTGTCCTTATTCTCTTTGATATGGTGACCTTCATGTGACATCGGCAATGACCGAAATGCACAGGTTTAAGTCCAGCCTCCTCATGTGTGCTACCAGGCTTGCTGGATGATGCCACCCTCTGGTTCTTGCTCCAAGCTGGGGTTGGTGGTATCTTTTACTACACAACTCTTTTAAAAAGGTGTAATGCTTAGGGCTGGGGAGAAATGCCTCATTGGATAAAGTGATTGACATCTGAGTGCAAAGGACTGAGTTTAGATCAGCAGCACTCATGCAAAATGGCAGGCAAGGTCTCCCTATAATCCCAGGGAGACAGACAGATTCCTGGAACTTGTTGGTCAGTTAGCTTAGATGCCTCAGTGATCTCCAGGTTCAGTGAGAGACTCTGTCTCAAAAAACAAGATGAGGAGCTACTGAAGAAGATACACAATGTCAACTTTTGTCATCTACATATGCAAATGTGTTACTATCTGCATATGCAAATGTGTGTATTCCTACCCAAAGGAACACACACATGCACACACACACCACGATAATTATGGAGTACTCTTATATATATTATAAAAATACAGTATTTTAAAGTACAGCTTGGCAGATAGGAAATGATAAAAGCAAGTCAGCATGACTGCAGGTGGCGCGCATACAAATGATACGCCACAGAGCACACGTGAGCACTGTGGGCAATGGGACACTTATTTCTGTCACAGACCCGCAGGGAGGCTGATTTGCTTCAGTGTCAGTCTGAGTTCTAGGAGCTGTGTCCTTGCTGGGGTGGAATGGGGCTAGCAGCACAGCATCCCTTCAGTGGGACACTAGGACTTGGACCCTGGCCGAGGGAGCTATGGAAGGAAAGGATGGAAAGGAGAAATCTCATGAGGAGTAATGTTTCCATTTCTACTGTTCAGCTGACCCTTGACCCCCGTTATCACAGGTAATAAAAAACTGCCTGGATTCGTCACGCTTTGAATAAAAACATCATTTAAGTGGCCAGAGGACATGAAGACAGATAATTGCATGCAGTGCAGGTCCAATTACACTTCTCCATATGCCCTTTCCTGTGTACCAGGAGAACAACAGCCCTCAGCAGGTTCTCACACATCTGTAGAGTGCTCCTCCATAAAGAGAGGCCAAAGGCACAGCCTGGTTTCTCACACACAGCAACAGTGATTAGCACCTGCCTTTGACACTGGAAGAAACCCTACAGAAGCTGTCAGGGTGACCAGGCCTCCAAAGCCTCCAGCTCCACAGGAAAAAATAAAACCCTGTTCTATGTGTTTGCAAGGCAGGGAGTTGTTAGCCCCACAGCAACTCCTAACATGGGTGTGGCAGCTCATGCCTTTGTTTCCTGACCACGTTTTTTGGAGCTTTTGAGTCGTCCCACTCTATGGAGTTTCCACCTGGCATTTACGTTTTAAATGTCTCTAAGTCATTTCAGGAAAAGGAGATCCTTGATCCAGCATCCTTCAGTGGATGTCGGCTGAGAGTTAACTTTGTTCTTGGAAAGGGGTGCTGTCCAGAGACCCCAGAGCTAAGTGTGCAGCCATTTGTGTGTGATGGATGTTCAAATCTATGATGGCACATGTGGTTGACAAACTAGAGAAGGGCTGGAGACGTAGTCACCCAGTCATCTACTCAGTGTCCGTAAGAGAATGAATGTCTGTTTCTCACAACAAGATGTGGAATGTTGACTCTTCTTAAATTGTGTCTTGCGGTATAAGCGTCTGTATTGAAACAAGCGAGAGTATTCCTCGACTCCATTCATTTGTTCAACACACACTTTGAAGGTCCTTCAAAGAATGGGAGAGGCAGTCAGTAGGAGGGGGAGCGACTGGGCCTGGCTCCTAAATGGAGTCTTAAGGTCGGCACGGATTTGACTTACGGAGACACGAGAAGCCTTGCACATTGCTCTTGCTCTGTTTGTGAGTCTTTCTTGAAGCCCATAATCAGCATGTGTCCATGTGGGATCTGTGAAGCCTTGCAATTGAACCCGACCTCCACTGGCAGGGGAGCTTGTCGCTGTTCCTGACATAGCTGCCTACAGGGATAAAGATGCCAATGCCACTGTGTAAGAACAGCCTGGCCCTCGAGTGCTCTTTTCAGCTGTGAATCTTGAACTGGGGTTTCTGGTGTCCTCTCATAGTTTGTGGCTAGTTCATTGGGCTTCATTAAACAGTTCTTCCTTTAAAGACAGTCCGTACAAATTGCAATGTTCCCAGAGAGCCTTGATCTTAGTATAGAGCCATTTACCTTTCTTGTTTGTTTCCTCGTGTGTGTGTGTGTGTGTGTGTGTGTGTGTGTGTGTGTGTGTAAGGCCTTAGGAAGTGAGCTAACTCTGACAGTTTATTTTTGTTTTCCTTCAATGACTATGCCCTCGAAGCTTCTTTGGTGCCTGTTGCATGCTGCGGACAGGCTCGCTCGTAGTGCTCAGAAGAATGACTTAATGTTCTGACAGAGCTCACAGCCTGGAAACTCACCCTTTAACTTTTATTGCTTTGTATATTAGGATTTTTTTTACATAAAGTCTCATGTGTTTCTAGTTGACTTCAAACTCTCTATGTAGCTGAGGATGGTCTTACTCCTGCCTCCTGAGTGCAGGGACTACAGATACACAGTACTACATACACGGACTCTGAACACATGTGCACCATGCATACTTGATCGATCTCTCTCTCTCTTTCTCTCTCTCTCTCCCTCCCTCCCTCCCTCCCTCCCTCCCTCCCTCCCTCCCTCTCTCCCTCCCTCTCTCTCTCTCTCTCTCTCTCTCTCTCTCTCTCTCTCTCTCTCTCTCTCTCTCTCTGTCATTATAGCAAGAAGTACCAAGAAGTCAAAGGGAATGCTGGTATAAAAGCCAGGAGCTGGGCTGCAGAGGAGACTATTAAATGCTACTGTGAGACACACTGCATCAGGCCATTTGCATGGACCAGGGACACTGTATCTGGCCCTGCAGCTTATCCTTCCTATCCCACCTTCACATTCCCGAGGCCTCGTGCCTGTGGTGGCTTGCATGGCTCATGCAAGAAGCCATGGGAACTTGTTCAGTCTGATTCTTCTAAAGTCCAGAGGAAACAAGCCCTTCCCCTGATGTAACTGAAAACAAGACCGAGGCTTGCAACCACCTGGAAATCACTGATGTCAAAACGGAGCAAAGTAATGACTCTGCTGAGTTTCAAAGTCACAATCAGCTGGAGAGTCCCTAGCCAGGGCTTCTGGCCTGCTGTGTCTCAGGACTTTTTCTTATTGCTAGTCAGATGGCATCGCCAGAGAAACCCTGATATTGGGAGGCCAGTGAAGTACGTATCCCTTCATTACTGCCCTCAGTCCTGCCAGGGTCAGAGAACAGTGGAGACTGGGATAGAAAAAGAAGCTCCTCTTGAGGGAGAATATTTTGGTGTGATATTCTAAGATAGACATCATACCTCCACAGACCTGTGGATGTATCTCTCAGAACTGGCCTAGACTACCTGGCTTTCGAGCCTAGCTTCACTGGCTGTGGACCTACAGACATAACAAATTCACATTTTAACTGAAAATGGTACCCCGGTGAAAAGAGATGTTCCCTGCTCCCCTGACATGGCCATCTACAATGGAAATACTCACGCTATGCCTTCCAGATGCTCATGTCAGCCTATGTCCAGGAGAACCAATGCCCTCGCTCTCACACAGCCTCCTCTCTAGAGCAGAACGTTGCATGCAGACTTTCTGGGCCTCTTGGGTTTCCAGATCAACAGTCATGGTCTCCGAAGGCTTTTTCAGTTTTTGCTTCTCCTGGCTTCCTGTTTTCTGAGTGTTGCTACCGTCGCATTGAGTAATGCGTAGAATTTAATTTACTTCCCTTTTCTGGGCCAGACCGAGCTTCATCTCCACTGCAGTGTCCTCCAGGTTTCTCAAGATGCTTTGTTTTGTTTTCTTCAGTGAAACACGGAGTTGACCCAAATGCCAGCCTCGGGGACACCGTCTTGTCTCTTTCCTGAGGTGTGTGGGGCATGTGTGGGGCATCTCTCTGTGCTGAGAGTCCACTTTCGGGCAGACACTGATAGAGAATGATAAGTTAACTTTCTGGCAGAGTAGGAGAGAGAGTCGGGGGGAGGGAGAAGGGGAGAGGGAGAGAGAATGAGAGAGGAGAGAGAGCAAAAGAAAGAGAATGAGAGGGAGAGGGAGAGAAAAGGAGAGAGAATTAGAAAGGGAAGGGAGGGAGGAAGGGAAGAAGGGAGGGAGGGAGGGAGGGAGAAGAGAGAGAGAGAGAGAGAGAGAGAGGGGGAGAGGGAGAGGGAGAGAGAGAGAGAGAGAGAGAGAGAGAGAGAGAGAGAGAGAGAGAGAGAGAAGCCCTTCTAGGCTCCTCTCACCTCCCTGGACCTGTGGCTCTGTCTCTCAGGACTAGTGTGGGCTACTGGGCTTTAGAACAGAGCTTTACAGTCTGAGAACCTACTACCCTTCATAAAGGTATGTGAATCTTGCAGGACTCAACATAAAGAGTCTTCTAGACTTTTTTTTTTTTTAAGCAAGTGAATCTTTTGCCTCTAGTGTGTTTATCTCTGTGGCTGTACCTGTCAAAAATGTTTACTGCAGCTCATAATGGTTGTCAGAGACCAAGCCTACAGTCTGTGTTCTCCTCAACAGAGAAAGACAAATAAGGGGACTGGAGAGATGTCTCAGTAGTTAAGAGCACTTGTTGCTCCTGAAGAAGACCTATTTTGGGTTCCCAGGACCCATAGGGAAGGGAACAACCATCCTTAACTCCAGTTCCAAGTGGCCCAATGTCCTCTGCTATCCTCCTTGAACAACAGGCACACACACACATGGTACACACACACGGTACACACACATACAGTTAAATACTCATATACACAAAATAAAATGACCCACATTTCTGAAGATTAATAAGGAAATACATTGCTTTGCTTTATAAACCAATCTTCACCAAAAGTACCCTAATTAAGTCAGAGGTGTGAATTGATTAGAAACATATATCAGCCCAAGAGTTTTGAAAATAGACCCCTCCACACACACCCCATATCTCCATTTCTATCCCTAAGCATCCATTTATCTGGTAGTAAAAACATTTGCAGCCATTCAGGTCAGGATCAGTCACCCAGAAAAATTATTTTCCAGTGGGAAAGTTAGAGGAATCTCAGGTAAGTCTGGGAGGCAGGGCTGAGGGTAACGCACCTCTTCTCTCCTTAGAGAAAGTACAGAGTTTAAGGCTGAGATGCTATCTGCTGACCCAGCAAGGGACGGGACACACCTGAGAGGTGTCCTGAGCTCAGCAGACAAAGGGAATGTCTGGGCTGGTGGCCCCTAGCAAACCCTTCCCATCATCCCACTGAAAGCGAGTGTTTGGGATCACAGGCATGTGTAAATCACGTGGGCATTGAGTTTTGGGGTCACAGGTGTTTGTAAATCACGTGGGCATTGAGTTTTGGGGGCATCTGCAAGGAGACTCCAAGGCCGGGATGTGAATCGTGGCTTTCTATGATGGCTGCTGAGCAGCCAGGGGACAGATGGCTACAAAAGAGGAGCTCCCTGCTTGCAGAGTTACCCAAAAGGACAGAGAGACTGAGAGACTGCTGCACAGCTGCCTGGGGAAGTGAGCTCACGGTGAGGGTCAGGGGTCACCAGCCAGAGACACCCTTTCCCTGGCAGAGGCCACAAACATTGTCTACACAGAGCCAGGCCTGGAAAAGGAAGGTGGGAAGGGCTTGGCTTGATGTGGGACAAGCCAGGGGGGAGCAAGCCTGGGCTACCAGTCACAGCTGCTGTCTCACCTAACACTTTGAACAAAGGCCAGAGAGTCTATTGTGAGACATGGCAAAACCCTCAGAGAGAAGGAGTCTCCGGGTTTGTAGATAGCCAAAATGCAAGAATACAGCTTGTCTCTGGGATCCTAGGCCTGCATCACTCCAGTGCATAGACATCACAGGATGGTCTCAGGGTACAAGAAACGTACATTTCTCACCGAGTCTACAGTGCAGTTTAGGCAACAGCTGGCTACACTTGTCAGGGCCTTGGGAGTCTCCTTCAAGTCAGCTGAAGTCTGTGATGGTTCCCAGGTCATATCCATGCTGAAGCATTTCCAAGGGTGGCAGTGCTATGAATTTCATTTCAATAGAATTATAAAAACTGAAAGCAGGACATAATATACGCCAGTCATTCTGACATGGCAGCTTGAGGCAGGAGCATCACTGGAGTTTCAGGCCAGCATTATGGAAAATGACCCATCAGGGTTCATTAGTGGAACTTGTGGCTTGGGGCACAGAGTCAATACTCTGTGGATATTGCGCTGAACAGAGCAGTCCTTTTGATCTGTTTATTCATTTGTTTTTATTTTAATCATTTAGCCTTTTATGGAAACAATGGTAGATCTGTAAGAATCAAACAGACTTCCTGGTTGTGTTTCATCTGCTTTCTGCAACTGGCAATGGTACAGGACTCTCCTACCAGTGTCAAGGACCTGCTAGTGGCCAGCTAATTCCAGCCTACGGTCCCATGCCCTGCCTTCCTCCAAAGTGTGGGTAACCATGGCTCCGTTCTCTTGCCTTAGAGTTTGTCACATCAGGAATGTTTTATCCTAGGATGGTGGGAGAGCCCAGCAGGTAAAGGCACTTGCTGCCAGGTTTGATAACCTGAGTTTGATACTTAGAACCCTCATGGCAGAAGGAGGCTTCCCTCTGGCTTCCACATTTGTGATGTTGTATTCTCCCACCTACAAACCACACACCCGCACACCTGCACATATGCACACAAGCTAAAGAGAACAAACAAATAAATGAATGGATTTAACTCCAATTCTACTTCATAAAGTTTTAAGAAGAATATTTTATATATTAGAAATCATATCATGTGTAGCTCTTGGGGTCTGGCTTTGCTCGCTCAGCCTAAGTCTCTAGAGATCCATTCAATTTCTTATTTTCTTTTCTTATTTTTTTATTTCTATCTTTAAAGTTTTGGTGTATGTGTTCCTGTGTGTGCAGGCACGTGTGAGTGTGTTGGGAGGAGTATCATGCACATACATTTGTGTGTGCATGTGTGTGGAGGCCAGAGGTTAAGCTGTTGTCCTTTAGGTATCAGCAGCCTTACATTCTGAGATGGAGTTTCTCACTAGTTTAGAACTTGCTAAGTAGATAAGGCTTGTTGGCCAGTGAGCCCCATCAGTTCTCTTGGTTCTGCCTGTCTGGTGATGGGCTTGCAAGTGTGTATCACCACGTCCATCCTTCTTCAGGTGGGTTCTGGGATTGAACTCGGGTCCTCACACTGCATGGTAGGTACCTAGCCCACGGAGATCTCCCCCAGCCTCTCTAGTTTGTGTCTTTTTATTGCTGAGTAAGATTCTATGGTACAGATACTTACAGTTGGCTTAAACTTGCACCCGTTGAAGCTCAACAGGCCGCTGCTGGTTGGGGCTATGAGGTGTGAAGCTGGTGTGAACGTGGACAGCGCAGACGTGCATGAGAGCATGCTTTCATCTCTTTGGGAAGTACCAGAGCTGTACGGGTAGCCTGCTGCATGCTCGTAACAGCCACGTGATCTTCTAGAACACTCACAGAGTTGTGTGCCATGGGCAGGTCCTTGTCGGCCCATCGCTTAGACGTTCTGCTCATTTTCTACCCGTGTTATCGTTGGATTTCTCCACTGTTAAGTTTCTATGGCTCTTTATAAATTCTAGATATGAGTCCTTTGGCAGCCATGTTGACTGCAAATGCCCTCCCCTCCCATTTATGGCTGTGGTTTTCGCCTCATTCTATAAACAGGTGCTTTTCACAGAGCAAAGAATTCTCATTTTAGTGGGGTCTAACCTAGCAAAGGTCTAACCTTGTCTCATGGTCCCTGCCATTGACACTGCTCCTTAGATCCCCTGTCTTCCCCTTGTTCTTTTCCCCAGCACATCATGGTCTCACCGTTTGTAGTCGGGCTTGCTTTGTGTTTTGAGCTCCTGTTTGTGTAGCTAAGGGTAACCCCAGTTTAGGATCCCCCTTTTAGCTTTTATGCCCCAGGACCCCCAAAAGAGTTGATTCCTCAGAGCCATGTGTGACGATGCTAGGCTTTCTCCAGTGAACTGTCTTGAACATTTGTCAAAAATCAACTGAGGACACCTTTAATCCTGCACCGAGGAGAAAGAACAGGTGTGTCTCTGATTTTGAAGCCAGCCTGGTAAACACACCAAGACCTTGTCTCAGTTGGGTGCTTTTGTGCAGTTCTGCTTCTACTGTTTGCCATGGTGAGATGTCATTGACCCGCATGTCTAGCCTCCAGATAGCACGGCCTTGGTTACCATGGCTCTATAATGAGGTTTTAAACCTTGTGAATCGGGTTTTTCCTCTTTTATTGTCCTCTTTTATTTTTGATCTTAAGAAATTCTTGCTGGGATTTTAATAATACATGATCCACATTTCTATATCAATTAGGGAGATAATTAACATTTTTTCTAGGTTGAATCTTCTAACCCAGGGATTCAATAAGTCTTTTTATTATTTATATTTTGTTTGAGTAATTTTGTCAGTGTAAGATGCAATCTTGTGAGCCCTTGGAATGCTGGGTTATTGTTTCACATAGCAGTTTTGAGTACACATGACATTGTAATTTGAATCATGATGGAATCACAAGTAGCGTGGAAATACAATTGATTTTTGTGTGTTGATCTTGTAACTACAGAACTTATTATATAAAACTCTCAATCCATGTGTCTTTCACTGCCTGGATTTTACATGACTTTTTTTCCATTTTACAGCTCTGTTGGGTCAGAGCAATGGACAGCTTTCCTTCCCTCAGTTTTCCCTCTTACTGGCTAATATTCACTTTGTAGTGCTGAGACCAGTACTTGTCACACCGAGTAGACAGTATTTTCTCCATGATGGCTGCTGGGTTGCCTAAAGCCGCTTCTGAGGTGACTGACGTAGCCATGTGCTTCCCTTCTCTACTCTGCTAATATGGCAGAGCACACACATGGTCATGGTGTGTGATTCTTCTTATATATTAGTTTGTATTTAATTAATGATGCTTTGCAGAGGGGTTGGGTCTAGATTGGTGAGGGGTGCTGGTCTCTGCTTGACCTTTCTGTAGTGTGAGGATGATATCTGGGTCCATGGCACATTCTCTCCTTTCCTGTATCTGTCTAGAGCTAGTATTAATTTCTCTGTAAAGTTAATTCTCTATACCAGCACCTGGAGACTTCTTATTTGTGAGTTTTTAAAATCACAAATTCAATTTGATAATAGTTAGAACACTGTTCACGTTATCGATTTCAGATGGAGCGGCTCACGGCAGTTTATGCCTTTTGGAGAACTGGTCTATTTCATACACATTATTGAGTGTGTGGGGCGGAGTGACTCCCTTGTGAGTCTTTTGAAGTGTGTGGGGTCTGTAGTGATAGCCCCTGGTTCATTTCTGATATTGATAGCTTGTGTCTTGTCTGATTCTTCCTTTGTCTGTCTTTGAAGAGATTCTAAATCAATTTTATTAAACTTGTCTAAGAACAAGCTTTCTGTTTCATTGATTTTTTTCTCTGTTATTTTTGTTTCAATTTTATTGATTTCTTCCCCAACCTTTATGATTTTCTTCCTCCAGCTTGCTTAGGATGATTCTCTCTCTCTCTCTCTCTCTCTCTCTCTCTCTCTCTCTC
>NW_021604638.1:322304-335678 GCF_004785775.1 Grammomys surdaster | reverse complement strand
TCTCTCTCTCTCTCTCTCTCTCTCTCTCTCTCTCTCTCTCCCTCTCTCTAGCTAGATTGCAGAAGAAGCTTAGAGCTTTCACTGAAAACTCTTTTTTTTCTAATGCAAACATTTCATGCTGCAATTTTTCCTCTCAATACTCTCTTAGGTGTGCTCCACAGATTCTGAGCTGTTGTCTTTTTGCTTTTATTCAGCAATGTTCTTTTGATTGCCTCTGAGGCTCCTTCTTTGGCCCATAGGTTATTTTCAAGTGTGTTGTTTAGTTTCCAAACATTTGGAGTTTTTCCTGTTTCCTTTCTCTTATTGATTTCTGGCTTTATTCCCTTATGGTTTGAGAACACACTTGTTCTAATTTTAATACTTTAAGCCTGTTTAGATTACTTCAGGACTTAGGATACAGCCCCTCTTTGTGTAGCTGTTAGGATCTGTTCAAGATGCAGAGGGCACATAGTAGGTAAAGCAGGAGACATTGAGAGTGACTAGCTCTTCAAGAACCCCCTCCCCCCACCAACACACAAGAGTATCCTCAAGGGAAGATGGAGAGAATACCGGGGAACATGAAATACGGAGGGAATCCAGACCACTGCAGGCGATGGGGCTCTAACCCCTAGACTAGCAAAGCTGCTGGCTTATTTCGCCGGACTGCTACTTGCATGGAGTAGCTAGGCAAATGGCAGGTGACATTCCAGAGTTTAGGTTGAAGACAGCCTACTTACAGCTAGAGACATGGGCCTGTGCTGAAAGTTTGGGTGTCAGAGGACCCAGGTTTTCCAAGCTCACAGGTGACACCAGGGCTGTTCTTCATGGACATGCTAACCATAGGCAGACTGCACAGAGTGGCAGACTTCTGTGTATGTCTGGTCCTCAGGAGGCTACTGAGGCTGAGCTCTGGGTCTGTCCTGTGTGTGCTACAGACAGGTTGCTTCTCAGGTGAGGCTGCCCTGGCTCTGAGGAAGTGTATTTTGAGGCCTATGTCTTGGGTAGTTCCTTGGCCAACCCCACACCAACACCTCTGACCCTCAACTTGCAATGCTCGGGAAATTTCTTTCCCTTGAAGTATCCCTCTAGCATCCTCTATTGGGAAAATTTAATCTCTGGGTATAAGGGAAAAAGCTGGATAGAATTGCTCTGTTTCCCATACAGACTTTCAGCAGCATGTTTCCTTCTACGTGTTGAACTTTCTTCCAACAACACAGAGCTCTGCGTTTGCCCCACAAGAGCGGAGCATCATCCCTGTTGAAGAGACTCTCACCTGTCTCCAGGGTGTGAAGGCGGGGGTGCTGTATGCTGCCAAGGCTGCGCTCATTACCCTTGTAGCTCAGCGAGGCTCTCACCAAGTGTTTTCTTTGCTGAAGGCCAAGCTGTGAAGCTAAGCGCCAACATCTCAGGTATAAAATTAGAAACAGTCAAGGAGTGTGGCCTTGTTGATAGAGATGAAGATATATCCATGTGTAGTGTTCACAGAAAACATTACACAGTTCCCCATGTGGCTTAGTGGTTGTGCAACTGCTTCATAGCTACATTTTCCTATTTTGGCTTTCTTCTTCACCAGCCATCCCATAATTTACTCTCCTTTAGCTGTTTACCTCTTGGAGAACCTGGTAATCCCTAAAGAGTATGAGAAATCCCTTTTCCACTGCCACAGGCATCTTTTGTGAGGCTTAGGGCAAGAAGCCTGTGCGTCTGAGAGTCTGTGTCTACAGCCTGTGTGGAGAGGACTCTCTCCAGGGCAGTCGAGGGTCCGCAGATCTGTGACTTCATTCTTAGAAGGCGAGTGGGTGAGCTGAGGGTCTCTACCTGGGGATTGGAGTCAGGAGCCTTGTTCTTGAACTAGGGATGTTCCTTCCTGTTGTGAGATTCTAGCAGGCTGATATTTCTTCCACTGCTAGGCACATCATGGCTCAGAAGTTGCTGTTACAGGTGCCAGAGAGCTCACTGTGTTGGTGTGTCCCTGGGTGGTTGACAGGCCCTTCTTGCCTTTGCTGATCTAACCCTACCACAAGGCTTTCCCTCTACTTTTCTGGGATCATCTCTGCCTTGTGGTGACGAAACTACTCAGGATGGTATCATTCACGGCTCTCCCTGTCCACAGAGCTAAGGGGATGTGGGAACTCGCCTGAAGTTCTCAATGTTCCATCCAGGTACAGATGAGTCTTCATGAGAAATGAAGGCGGTCTAGGCCTTTGGGTCCCCTTGTCCTTATCACATGAGGGAGGCCTGGTACTTTAACTTTATTAGCTGGAGGCCACCATCACATTCAGATCTTTGCCTTCCAGTGTAGGACACAGGTAAAGCTGGATCTTGCTGTGTAACCAGCACATTAAGCCAAAGAATCTCTGGGGATGATTCCCATGTCTGTGAACTCTCAGGATCACTGCTGTTGGTACTGTCCTTCCTGATGGATGGACACCCTCAGGCTCATTTGCACATAGTGCTTGGTGTCTGCTGGTGCCTGTTACCAGAGGCTCCTTGGTTGTGTCACCTCTTTCCTCCTGGGCTATGCTGAGTGTTGCGCCCTAGTCACACAGCTCATGAGTTTCAGCAAAACAGGGAGATGGTCATGGTTCCATAAAGGCTCAGCCATCTCTTATAAGGTATCTGTCCCAGGGGAAGGTCTCAATGGGATCCCCAGCTGACAGTAACTCTTCTAAGAAATTGGAGGGTTCAGAGAAGCTGACTCAATACTGCTCATTTTCACGAGTCTGAGATATTTCCATTCCAAGCATCATTAACCCTCCCCACCCCCCAGTTCTCACAAGAACACTTGCAAGACTCTGAACTTGTCAACTTGCATCAGTAAGTTTCGTGTTTGGTTTTCACCTGTGTCAGCCCCACAACTCCAGGAAGAAGAGATTCTTCAGGGCTGTCATGGAAGCTATGTGACTTTCAGAGCATGACCCAAGGTGGGAGTTAATGGGCCTGAGATTGTCATTTTCTACATGTTAGCATTCAAGGATGCTTAGGAAAATCCATTCCGTACCATGGTCTTTATGCTCTGCACTGCTGCTGTGTGCACGGCAGGGCTGTTCTGGTTCTCAGGAGCCATCTCTACCTGTCATTTGGTCTCAATTGACCCCAATTGACAGTTTGATTAATTGTGATGCCCTGACGTGACAGGGGTGGCAAGACTCAAATTTCTCACTGGAAAGGAACTGTTTGAGTCTAAGGCCGTCTAAAGTCCATCCCAATATCCTGTAAGGATCTCTCCTTGGGACCTGTCTATAGTCATCTGAATCCAATCAGGAGACAAGCTCCATCCTGGAAACCTCGCTGGATAGTGTAACGTGATAACTCATAAAAATCAGACAATGGCTAAAGGCAAGCCAAGGGGCTAAAGGCAGCACCATGAACAGGCAAGCGTGGTTTGGCTTCTGAGCTCCTCAGGAAGCTGCAGCTTGGACTACCAGAGTGGGGTGCAGGTCTCTGATTTGAGCAAATAGGGAGGGTCAGGATGCCATGGAGTGAGAACATCTTGAAAGGAGTCACTAGCAAGCAGGGTATGGCCATGCATTTTCACTTCAGGCCACTTTCTGGGTCAGCAGGTTTGGAGTTTGTTCCTAGGTCACTGGGAAGGAAGGAGGGTTTAGAGAGAGCTCTGTTTGCTTGTTTGTTTTGAGACAGAGTTTTTCCATGTAGCCCTGGCTGTTCTGGAACTTACTCTGTAGACCAGGCTGGCCTCAAACTTAGAGATCCACCTGCCTCTGCCTTCAGAGTACTGGAATGAAAGGCATGCACCACCACATCCCAGAGGGAGCCTCTTTATGTGGACTCCTGGCCACAGGAAGACATATGAGGTTCGAATTATTGCTGATCTGAGGCTGAGAGCAGAGATATCTTATTTGTAGCCTGTGGTTTGAGAGGTTTCAGGGGATGGTCCTACACCAGTGACTGTTAGGGACACTCTGAATCCACTGGTGCTGCATCTGTGGCTTCAAACAACTGTTGATAGAGTGTATTTGAAAAGGTCTGGGGAAGTAACAGCCAGAGAAGGATAGATAGCTCTGTAGAAACAATGCCTACTCAGCAAGTATGAAGATTTGACTTTAGACCTCCAGCATCTATGTAAAAAGCCTGAAGAAGCAGCACATGCTTATTATAATCCCGGCACTGAGTAGGCAGAGACAGGCAGCTGTCTGAAATTTACCAGCAAGACAGCCTAGCAAATTGGTGAGCTCCATGTTTGGCGAGAGACCTGGCTCCAAAAGATAAGGTAGAGAAGTGACTAAGGAAGACACCTGACATCAGCCTATGGACTCCATGTTTGCTCATATACATATGTGTACATATACTAGACATATATGAAGAAGGTAAGAACTGGGTCAGGAAAGACCTCTTTCTTCTTGTCTGTCTTAAAGGAATAGCATGACAGCCATTTGCCTAGTGGCTACTTATGCTAGGTACCGTAGGTCAGCTAGCTACACCTAAAGTAACAAAGAATATGGGTGGCTTCTACACAGAATGACAGACACTAGTCTATTTCAGGGGCTAGAGCATCTTTAGATTTGGGTATCCCTGGACCAATCCCTGTGCACACTGGGGGATAGCTTGGTCTGCATGTGTGCAGCTTGCCACAGTGGGGAGTTGTCACTGTTGAAGTGAAGTCTAGAAAGCTCTCTCGATCTTTCACTTTTGGGCGTGTGTGTGCACGCACACGTATATGCGTGAGTGCAGATACACATGTTAGCATGTAGATGTGGGGTGGACATTAGGTACCTTTCCTTGGTTGCTCTCTGCCTTTATTTTCTGAGGCAGAGTCTCTCACTGACCCAGAGCCATTGATTTGGCTAGACCAAGGAGCTTCAGGGATCTCCTCATCTGTACCACCCACTCTCCAAATTTGGGATTATAGGAACTCACTGCCTCGATCAATTTTTTATGTGGGTTTGGGGGACCAAACTGAGGTCTTCACTCTTGTACAGCGTACACTTTACCCACTGAGTCAGCTCTGCAGCCTGCTCCTCTCTTTATGTTTTAAATTTAAATTATTTTCTGCACAAATACTCAAAACCATATCAAGCCCTATTATAACGCTTGTCTTAACCACAAAACATAATTTTAAAAGTCCAAGGTAAGTGGCTTTTCCCCCATACTTTACTGTTTTCTTGCTCATTTCTGTAGTTCTGGGGGTGTCCCCCACCTCCTTTATTACGCACTCTCTCCACCCCTCTGGAAGAGCTTCTAGACTACTGGCTCTCAGCCTTCCTAATGCCGCCACCCTTTAAGACAGTTTCTCATGTGCTAGTGACTTCCAACCATGGAACTATTTTGTTACTACTTTATAATCTTGCTACTGTTATGAATCTTAATATAAATATCTACTATGGGACACCCAAAGGGGTTGTGACCCACAGGCTGAGAGCCACTGCTCTGGTTTGTCCCCTTACTTGAGACCATCTTGTTCCGTCTTAGTCTAGAAGAGTCACTGGATACAAGAATTCGTGTTGGTTGTTTCTCTCATCCTTGACAAATGTCTCACCCTTCTGCTGGCCCCCAGGTTCTGAGGAGTCGCTGTCTGACTGTTCTCCAGTGGGAAAGGTGCTTCACACTCAGTGTGGTCAAATTTCTCCATCTTTAGAGGCAGGAATTTAGTGCTGACATGATTTGGTGTGGTTTAGTAAGGAATTCTTTGCGTTAACGTTGGGGGTTGGGGATAGGGACAGGTTTAGGAGAAGATTGGGGTTGGGGTAGGGTTTAGGGTTAGGAATTAGTTGTTATTCTTAGGGTTAATGTTTAAGGTGGGGCAAAGGTAAGGCTTAGTTTTAGATTTGGCTAATGTTTGTATTTAATGCTGGGTTAGAGTTTACTTCACTTTTTATAAACCTAGGTTTATGCCTTTTGCTGTATTGGAGCTTTCGTTATTCTTGAACACTTTTGTTTTGTTTTGTTTTGTTTTGTTTGAGAGAAGGTCTTGCATTCTAGCTCAGACCAATGATGAAATTAAACTCTTCCTGCCTCAGTGCTAGGATTACTGGAATTCATGAAGCCCAGTTCTTCCAGAAACTTGTAAATGCATCCTCTTTTGTATGGCGTCTTTGTGTCTGTATGCATTTACGCTTGTGAATGAAGATTCTTTCATGCCACGGTGTGCCTGTGGAGGTCAGAGGGCAGCTCCAGGTGTCAGTCATTGCTCTCTGCCTGTTTGAGATAGTGTCTGCTCTTTTCTTCACTGCATTGTCCAGACCATCCAGCCCTCAGCCTCCATGCAGCCTCCATCCTGTCTCTGCCTCCCACCTGAGAGTGCTATGATCACAGATGTGCCACAGATGGCTCTACACGGGTTCCCGGCATGGATGGCTCTAACATCAGCTCTTCATATTGCATGGTAAGCACTTTTACACACCCAACCATCTTCCCTGCCATCCATCAGCGTTTGTAATTCTCACCTTCCTCTTCCTGTTTTTCCAGAATTCTGATGTCACAAATGTCAGATCCTTTTTGGTCTCCTGGGTCCCTGACACTCTTGTCTCTATTTCCTTCTGCATTTCTTTATGTTGTCCGGAGAGGTTAGCCTTGATTATCTCGTATTCAGATCCTTAGTCCCCCACCCTGTTTCTGCTGTTCCCTTCTGTTTCCTGGTGAGCCATGTACTGAATATTGCAACTTTTGGTTAGAGCGGTTTTTCCCCCTTTCTAAAACAATTGTTTTGAAAATCTTTGATTTCTTTCCCAGTGTTTCTGTTTTCCATGTGCTCAAGATTTATCTGCAAATGTTCACTGAAGCCATCTACCATGGTTGGCTTTTTATTGGCCAGGTAACTGGTATCTTTGGCACTGGTTTCTCTGGATCTCATGATCTTTGAGGTCTTCCTGGGTCTTGATATGACTTAGGCTTTGCTGGGCATTTGGGGAATTCTTCTGTGAGAGTCTGGGTCCGTTGAGCCCTCTGTTGGAGCTAGTGTGACTACTACTTTCCATTGTGGACTTGGTTAGATCACAAAGCACCTGAGATGAGGAAAGAGGTCCTTCGGGTACATCTGTGAGGGTATTTCTAGAGAGGGTAAGATGAGAGTAGAAAACAAGATGGCTCTGGATATTGGGATCACTGTCCTCTGGGCTGGGTGCCCAGAGGCAGAAGACCTTGTCCTTGTCCCATGTGACCTCCTCTGACAGTGCAAACATCAGACACACCCACTGATAGAGTCATACTGGACAATGAAAAGGAGAAGGCCATTGAAGCACACGATGGTGACCACTGAAGCAAATACACTGTGGTATGGGCGAGTCTCAACAGGATCGTCTCCAGCACCAGACTCGAGATTGAACATGGTGTCCATGCTTCCATTACATGATAGTCTAGAAAAGGTGTACTTTGGACCTAGAGACAGGTCTTTGTTCACTAGATTTCTTGTGGTGGAAGGATGTTCTACTTTGTGTTCATTATGTTGGAAGTTACACTATTATACCTACTTCTCAAAATATATAGAAATGTACCCTGGAAAAGATATATACTTCATTGTATATCCATGGTGAGTAATTAAAGACCAGCTCCTTGTGGGGATGGGCTAATCTTAGTATGTATATTGATGGTGCTTAATTAAAGACCAGTCCTCTGTGGGGATGGGGAACTCTGAGGAGCTACTGCTTGTCCCTGCTCTGTCATCTGCCATCAAAGGATCCTGACTTCAGCTTCTTAGATGTAAATCCTAGGCTCCCATGATGCATTTCTATGTCTCGTGTTTATCATAGACACAGTGTTTGTACAGGATGTGCCTATTACACTCTGGGTTTCCCGAGTGGACAGCGAATGTGGTAGTATACTACCTGCTTTCAAGTCATCTTGACAAAATACTTGACAAAAGTAAGTTAGGGGAGAAAGGGTTTATTTTAGACCCGTGCTTGAGGGTTCCATAAATCACGAAAGGTACGGCAGGGCAGCAGGAGAGAGCAGCTGCTTGCCCACATCTCCATGGATCAGAAAGCAGAGATGAAGAAATGCTATTGTTCATCTGGCTCTCTTTCTTTTCCCTTTTTATTAAGTTTTGGGATGCTGTGCTTCCTGCTTTCGGGGTACACCCAGAGATGTGTCTCCTAGGTGATTCTGAGTCCAGCCAGATTGGCAATGAAGATTAGCCACCCAAGCCATACTTCCTAGCCACTCATGTAGCCAAGAGCACTCTAAGCCAGGAGTGTCCTGCCTTTGGACCACACGAAGCCCAGGGTAACTGTCATGCGGCCCCAATTCACTTAACCCATCATAAGACTTGTTTTGTTCTAACTTGATTTGCCCAGTTTTCTAGCACAAACTCTGTAAATGACAAAATGGCCTAGAGAAGCCAATTTTTTTCTTAATCCAATCAAGGTGACCTTGGAAGTTAGCCTTCACGAGGGGAGGGAGGTGTTTACCTCTTGTGGAAGGTCGACTCACACAGTCTCTGGGGACTCTACTATCTCCCTTTGAACTCAGCATGCTATCTGTTTGCTGCTTTCCTGGCAAATTATTGTAATTATATAAAACAATAACCATCTCCAGTACAGTGTTCAGAATTACATTGTCTCCCACCCCATAAACTCTGTTTATAACCTAAGGCAACTGGGAGCAGCATTATTTTATCTGACATGTTCTAGGGTGCAGGAAGCGTGGACAGCCTCCAGCTGCCTTTAGGGTCTGTGAGGGTTGGTGATTGCATGAGAGTGGCCCTGCCTGGTGGTTTTGGTCTCAGCATCATCTGCCAGTGAGT
Organism: Grammomys surdaster; assembly: GCF_004785775.1. Taxonomy (NCBI): domain Eukaryota; kingdom Metazoa; phylum Chordata; class Mammalia; order Rodentia; family Muridae; genus Grammomys; species Grammomys surdaster. Next base: position 327,001 of record NW_021604638.1, on the reverse strand, counting down.
AGGAAGGCCTAAGGCCTTTCTTCTCTCTCCACTTGGCAAACAGAACGGCCACCCAAGCCTGAGGCCAGTCCCTTCTCTTGTCACTGAACAGAGCACAGTCTCCAGTATCTGTCACTTCAGGTCATTTTGTACATGGAATGTGTTTTTTTTTCCTTCTTTCTTCTTCTCCTCTTCCTTTTTCTCCCCTTCCTTCTCCTCCTCTTTCTTCTCCTTCTCTTCTATCCAAAGGCCCAGAGAAATAAAAGACTTGCCCAGAAAGAATCACAAAATATTGTCAAGCATCTATAAACGCAGTTCCTTTAACTTGAGGGTGAAGCCTTAGGGCCAAGGATGTGGCACAATAGAACAACACATGCCTGGAGTGTGTGACAGCCTGAAATCCCCAGGACATGAAAAATGTATCTACATCTCAGACATGTGACGTATGCTCCTGGATCAGGGGTCTTGCACTGCCCATCTATGTTTGGCTTGGGTCTTCTGTTTGTCTCCCCACCCTCCACCCCCCACCCCTGGGTACCCATGTATGTTCCTTTGACAGTTTTTCACCAGGTTTGTTTCAACCTTCTCTGTGAAGCTCACCCCACCCATCCTGTTTAAAATGGCTGCCCTGGAGCCTCCCCCACCCCCTCCCCTACCTCTCACACTTCTGTCATGCCCTCATCACCCCCCTTTATTGTATATTTTCTAATGCATTATATAATTGTTTATTAAAAACAATCTCTTGCTGATTAACTAAAATGTAAGTCCCAGAACACAATTTCTTTTATTTAATGGTACCCTGCAGTACTAGAGGGACCAAATCATAAACCTACATGTCCCTCATTCTTGGAGCTCCCTTTGTCCTAGCAAAGATGAGACCCATGACCTGTCAGTGTTGAAAGTGGTGATTTGTTGTAAGCTGGCATTCAGCAAACATCAGAATAGAATGGGTGGATTTCTACAGATGAAGACTAAACTGGAATAGTTACCTGGTTTTAACAAGTTACATCCCTGTTCGATGTCTTTCTGGGTGTCATTTCATTGTCACTATATCAGGCTTAGTGACTGTGAGAGAGAGAGAGAGAGGGAGCTCAAAGTGGCGCTACACAAGTCCCAACTGACAAGCCTCTGTGGTAGGCTCAGTGGAGGACCTAAGCCAAGCTGCCTCTATTCCACCAGCTGCACTGTACCATTTGGTGTCTCTTGGTATCCTTTCCCTCACTTTCCTGAATTCTAGCAAAATGTGTGCCTTGAAATGGTGTCAAAAGCATCTAAGCATCAGCTGGGGAGATGTTTGACATACTAGCAGAAGGGCCTGAGTTTGATCTACACATGGGTGTAAAAAGCTGGGTGTGGTCATATGTTCAAGTAACCCCAGTGCTGGGGAGGCAGAGACAAGCAGATCCCTGGGGGTTGCTAGTCAGGGAGGCTAGTCTGATGGGCTTGTTCTTGGAAAGGCCCAGACTTGAACAAATAAAATGAGTAGTGCCTGAGGAGCTATATCGAAGGATGATGACTTCTGGCCCCCATGTGTGTGTCCTTACACCTGCACACACACACACACACACACACACCACCACCACCACTATTACCCCCACCACCATCCCCAAAAGAAAAAATGATACAAGTGATTGAGCTGGATGGAGATAAGAAACCAAGAAAGAGAACTTTCCTGATTTTAAATGCATATGAGTGGAATGCCCAAGGCTCTTAAGGGAGGCAGATGGGGTGCATAGGGTGCCACACTGGCTTGAGGCTCCCACAAACTGAAGGAACTCTGGTTGGGCTCATGCTGTGCATGGATCTTGGGAGAGATAAAGAAATAAATAGAGAGCACATTGCCATCTCCAGGAGTCCAGGGGCCTCTCAGACCAGATGACATCTTTTGACATCCACTGGTTCATGACCTGTTCTAGCAATGCATCCTGGGAAAGTGGGTGTCAGCTGGTCATAAAGCAAAGACATCCTTAGTTCAAATGGTCCTTTGATGCTCTTCAGGAGACAGTCTTCATGGAATTCCTCTGGACTTGGCTGTCTAACAAACATCCTTAAACATGACCGTGTGGATTGACCACCTTGTATTTGCCCTGGGAACCTGTGAAGTTTAAACTAGATTCACAAGAGTGTTTTTCTTGTGTTGCTTATGGATATGTTTGAGGATAAGGGCATGTCTGCTGGGGTTCCACATGACCACTTACCATCCAGTACACTAGCCTGGGCTAGTTCTTATGGCCAAGGCAGGGCAGAATACTATAAGCATCTTGAGTCCCGGGCACAGTATCATGATGCTCATAGATTACCCAGCACTGAGAAGTGGTTGAAAAAACCATGTCTGTATGCCAGAAACAGTGGGGCTGAAGGTTGAAATGAGGAAAGGAAGAGGTGGTTTGGAGTTGGCTTTAAATGGTATTTTTTAAAATATTCCTACCCTAGCTAGGCTGCCTTCCATGTTGAATCTTACTTTTTTTTTTTTTTTTTTTTTTTTTTTTTTGGTTTTTCGAGACAGGGTTTCTCTGTGTAGCCCTGGCTGTCCTGGAACTCACTCTGTAGACCAGGCTGGCCTCGAACTCAGAAATCTGCCTGCCTCTGCCTCCTAAGTGCTGGGATTAAAGGCGTGTGCCACCACCGCCCGGCCTTACCATGTTCTTTAAAATATTTTTTCATTGTATTTATGCAATTCAATGTGCATATGGAAGGGAGGGGCTATCTTGTGTGAAGGTCTGAGGACAACCTGCAGGAGTCCTGTCTCTCCTACCAAGTAAGTTCTAGGGATCTACTCAGGTCATCAGGCTTAATCCACTGAGCTACCTCAACTGTCTTGTCCTGTGTCTGTGTTAATTCAACAGATGCAGTGAAAGCTTGTGTTTGATGATCACTGTAGTCTGAAAACTGTGTGCGCTGCAGCAGCACTCAGTACAAGTGGTGGAATGGAGGAGTACTGTGTAGCTGAGCCCACTCAGTGAGCCTCGGCAGGCATCTTTTTTCCTTCAATTCTGTGCTTACTGCCTGCTGATTAGAGCAGTACCCAGTAGAAATGGCTGTCTCCTTTTCTTTGTGCAACCCACAGATGAACTGTGGGGGATTCAGTTTGCATTGTTGCTGTACAATGAGTTTGGGAGTTCCAGGAACTCAGAGATGAGAACTGTTTGGCTCCATTCAGGTAGAGGAACTCCAGCCTCAAGGTGATCATAGCAAAACTGAATTTTCTGAGGAAAGCAATGTGGGAATAGTTTCAGCAGACTAATCTCTTTAGGCTGTGATGGAGACTTTGTGATGGAGATGGAGATCCCAAAGCCTCTAGAAACTTACTAAGCCAGGAAAGTTTATAATGGATTGTATCAGTCACTTGTCTCTTTGCAGCAACAAAATGCCTGACAAAAGAAACTTCAAATCCCTAGATTTGAAGGGATATAGTCTGTCATGATAGGGAAGGCAAGGCAGCAGGAACATGAGGTAGCTGGTCACATTGTATCCTCAGTCAGGAAGTGGGGCAGCTGGTTACATTGTATCCACAGTCAGGAAGTCAAGAGAGGGTTGCTGCGATTGCTTCCTCTTTTCTATGCAGTCTGACACCCCATCCCTTGAGAACTGTCCCACTCACATTCAGGGTGTGTCTTCCCACCTCAGTTAACCAAATCTAGACAATCTCCACAGAGTGCCCTGAGGTTTATCTCCTAAGTGGTTCTAGAGTTTGTCAAGTTGATGGGAACCCTGAGTCAGTAGAGGCAAACCTAGGATTCAAACTTAGCTTTTTCTTTTTTTCCCACCGGAGTCTGAGGCAAAGCCAGTTGTACATCAGGCTTTCTCCTTGGAGCATGTGAAACCTATTGCCCATCTTCACATAAGCCATGCGATTTGCATAGGAAAACTAGTGGATAGAATGAGTTGCTTTGTGTTTGGACTCACTAGTACTTTCTGCACATTGTCTCTTTGTAAACTCTCTCTTGGCCTGTCCAGTTATCCTAATTTGTTTAAGCAAAACATAATTTCATCACCAAATGGAATTAATTTAGGCGAAGCTCTAGTCTGACTAACAAGCAATTGAGCCTGGCACGTCCTGGGCACCCGTGGAGATGGGTTCTTTTGTTCAGGGGATGGAGCACACAACCAGGAAATTGTATACATCCCCTTGTACAGACCCTTCTAGATCCTTCTTGACCATGACAAAAGGTACACAGACCCCTTTTCTGTGAGAAAATTCACACATACATTTAATTTAAATTGCAAATTCACTGTGGGCCCTGGAAGGCCAGATGTGCCCGTGTGCACATGTGCACATGCCGAGCTAAGTTAAGGGGTATGGATGCTTACAGGGTAGCAGGGCTGTTGAGGAAGGGTGTTGTCCTCTCAGAACCACAGTTAGGATGGGAAGGGACCTCCTGGGAGAAGTGTGGCCTCTATTAGGGGCCAGAAACAATCAGAGCTGGTACCTATCTTTCTCCTTTTCATCTGCAGTGTCTCCCATATAGCAAAGTCAGCTGGTGCCAGAGGACTGACTGGGAAGCCATTGCTACTGCTCTGGGTGTTCAGGGAAGGAAGGAATCTGGTATCTTGGTTAGAATTTAAATTAGAGAAGATGTCACAAGAGTCACAACCACATCCTGTGGCTACTGATATACACACTTAAAAACAATCTAGAAGCTGTGTGTTTATTTTAATGGTGCCTACACTGACTAAGCACAGTATTGTGGGACACCTGCGTGTTGCTGGTAGTAAGA
>NW_021604638.1:309687-322204 GCF_004785775.1 Grammomys surdaster | reverse complement strand
AAAAAAAGCCAGAGGACTTGTTTTTGAATCCATAGGATCCACATATGAAATTGGCTGTGTCAGTACATGTTGGAGACTCTTGTAATGCTGATAGAAGAGGGTACATGGGTGATCCCTGTACAGGCGTAACCTATATAGTCCAGGCTTGACTCAAACTAGAAGCAACCCTCATACCTTAATCTTCTCAGTACTGAGGGTCATAAGGAGGAGTCACAATGCCCACCTCTCTTTATGTGTGTGTGAGCATGCATGTGTCTGTACATATACATGTGTGTGTATATGCATGCATGTGTGCGAGTGTGCATGTGTCTGTACATATACATGTGTGTATATGCATGCATGTGTGTGAATGTGCATGTGTCTGTACATATACATGTGTGTATATGCATGCATGTGTGTGAGTGTGCATGTGTCTGTACATATACATGTGTGTATATGCATGCATGTGTGTGAGCATGCATGTACATGTGCATGAGGGTCACTGGAGCTTCACAGCCACTCAGCCCAATGGAATAAGTAAGTTCCAAGGTCAGTGACTCTGCTTCCAAAACTAAAGTGGAGGGTGATTGAGAAAGACATCTGCCCTCTGCATGTACACCTGCAGACACATATGCATATGTACATGAACATCTACACAGACACACATGCATATGTACATGGACACACAATTAAACATATGTACATGTATACCTCCACAGTGCACTGTGTCCAGTAAGCTCCAGTGAGCTTCCTGTCTTCACCCCCCAGCCCCAGTGTTGGGATTACAGGTAGGCTTTGCCACGCCTCATTTTATATGGCTTCTGGAAATCCAAACTCATATTGTCATGCTGGAATAGCAAACGCTTTACCCGCTGAGCCACCTCCCCCCCCCCCCCCCCCGTATCCTGGGTTTTGACCATACTCTACTGCCTACCACCCCTGGACAGTGTCACAAAGAATGGATTCACAGTTGCAAGTGTCCTTTGGGGGTATGTCTATTTACCTCTTCCTCTTCTCTAACCTGTGACACTCACAGATCTTAACATCCCACATTTTGTTTGTTCTAGAGTGTCCTAGGCTGGAGCCATACAGGAAGCCACCTGTTGAGAGTGGCTTCTTCCACTTAGCAGCATGTATTGAAGGTTCGCTGTGTCTCTTTGTGGCTTGACAGCTCATGTCTTTTTGTTTCTGAATAATACTCAATTGTCTGGCTGTGCCAATGTTTGTTTATTTTTTTCACACACTAAAGTACATCTCAGTTGCTTCTCTGCTTTTACTGTGACATTAATAATTAATAAGATGACATTCATCATCTGTGTGCAAGTATTTGTGTAGAACGATGACTTCTTGCTTGTGAGAGTCATAGGAGAGGATGCACAGCAAACAAGGGTCACATTATGTTCACACCCTCATGTATCTCATTCCCTCTTAAAATGAGGAGTTTCCCAACAGTCCCCAGAAAGGGGGAATTATACAGGAATGAAAAGATCTCAAAGCCTAGAGTCAACAATGTGTGGACAAGCCAGTGATTGTGGCACAAGATGGACTCAAGTTAAGCAAGGCTATCATGGAAGCCACCACTTCCCCATCCAACACACTTAGCCACTCCATGGGTCCCTCCCATCATGCATCTCGCCTTGGACATGAATTTTGCAAACTCACCTCGGCTTTATATTTCCTCTCTGCCCTGGCCCCCTGAGGGTCTGGCTGTTCTTGTTATCAAAAGCTTTGAAAATCACCATTGCTATCTTTGTCCTATGTGTCTTCTCTTGGATCATCACTCCTCTGCAAAGTCTTTGTGTCTACATATATATCCATAAAGTCAAATGTCTGTACCAGAGAATGTGACCCTCAATGGGGGGGGGGGTAGCACACAATTGGCAGAACAGGGGTAGGAGCCCTGTTTTCTGTGTGACAACCCTTGAGGGATCATTTGACATTGGGTCTAAGTGACTGGGCAATCTAGTCCCTGCTCCCTCAATCCTCCCATCAATCCAAACAGGGACAGCACAACTAGCCCTTCCTTGATTAAAATCAGCTGTGCTCCGTAGAGTTTGCCCTGGACAAGAGTGTTGGTCTCCCAGTGGTAGGGTATCATTTGTGTGGTCCCAGTGGGGATCAGCTATGATTGCAGATCAGATTCAGACAGCCAAGCTGTAAGGGTGGCAGGTGGGTCTGCTGTTTCCAGGGCTGAGCCTCCTACCCATGACAGTCAGTTCCGGCTGTGATTTTTGTTCTCCCCAGTAATGGGCTTGTTTGTTGGAGCCACCTGTCACTGGGCTTCAGCTCCCCAGCTACCTGCTGAGACTCCTTCCTTATGTAGCATCTTACCCCTCTGCAGGGATACAGCTCTGTAGGAGGATATCAGGGCTGCTGGTTACTCCTCAGCAGAGGACTCTGTGGGCTGTCTTCCCCTCACTTCAGGACACTTGCTTTTTGCAGACTGCCTGGCACAGGGTCCCACTTACCTCTTCCTCAACTCCCCATGAGGCAGGCTGAGGTGGGAAGTACTCCTCCCTTCCTTCTGGCTCCCCTCCCTTCCACTTCCTCCCCGCCTGCCCACTGGGACTATCAGAGAAGTGCTAGTAGCTCAGATTTTGCTCATTACACTTCCTTCCTTAGGATTAGGGCTCAGAACTCAGATGTCTTGACTCCAATTCTTCTACAGGGATTTCAACAGAAGCCTCACCCATCAGCCACCAGACACCATTTCAGAACCAACTAGGGCAGCCTTGCCTGCTCGGCCCAGGAACACCAGACAGAGCCTGAGGTGGTACTCAGGTGCCAGGAGACAATGTCTCCTGGAGCAGTCTGATGCAGTCAGCCCCAGATTTGCTGGCACTCCCTGTGCCCATGGCCATACCTAAGGGGTGGCACAGCAATACAACAGTATACTCCACCACAGCCTCCCTAATTACCTCTCCCTGGGAGCCACACTAGAGGTACAACCCATGAATGGAGGGTGAGGAGTGAATGAATGTTGAAGGATGGAGGGAGAGGCAGGAGTAGGAAGAGTTACTGGATAATAGTTCAAAATATTATATTATTTTTGAGTACTATTATTGAAAACACAGATGAATCAAGCTCTTCTCCATGGTAGATGCAGATGTAAATTTTTTCACATAAATTATTTTGCCTATCAGTCCTGGTGGTATACATCTGTAAACCCAGTATCCAGAGTGCTGAGACTGGAGGATGGCAAATTCCAGGCCATCCTGGACTCCACAGCAAGACCTTGACTGAACAAGAACAAAGAAAAGGAAGAAAAGAAGTTGAGTTAGGTGTGGTGGTACACGCCTGCAATCCCAGCAATTATGAGACTGGGGCAGGGGGATTGCTATATATTGAAAGTCACACTGAGGACCTCGTCTTAAACAAAACAAAACAGAACAAAAGGAAACAAAACTTGATGAACCAAGAAGTTTATTGGGGTCACAGTAACATAGTACAAAGGGGGGTAGCCATGTCACCTGACAGCCCACTCCAGTACGGGTGATGAACCGGTAAAGCGGGAGCTCACACACAACTTTCAGGCATCTCCACTGAAGAGTCTCCTCTCCCAGCACCTGTCACTGTGTGTAGAACTTGAGGGTGGGCTCTGGTGACTTCCCAAGCCTTGAGTCTGAGGAACCTACTTTCTTCTCGTGGGAGAGAACATTCTAATTCAGAGGAAATAGTCACACACACACAGACACACACAGACACACACACACACACACACACGCACGACTACCAAACTCTGTTCTGTGGAGGCCTGGTAGAGTCACCCTTACGAGGACTCGCCAGTCTCTGTTCACTGTTCTTACTGTGCTATGCTGGCGAGTGGGAAACTATCCCATTGGCTTTTTCTTTCCAAACGTGTTTTGAGGTAGGGTCTTCCTCTGCAGCTTAGACAAACCTCAATCTTAAGATCCTCTCACCTCTCTTCTCCAATGCCCTTGCTTATTTAATTACATTTATTCATTTGTGTATGTATGGACGTGTGTGTATGGACATGCGTGTGTGGACACGTGCGTGTGTATGGAGGTCAGAGGACTATTTCTGGGAGTCACTTCCTTTCTTCCACTCGTCGACCCCAGGGATGAAATTCAGGTCGTCTGCCCTGGCAGCAAGGGCCCTTACCTGCTGAGCCACCTTTCAGGCCCCACTCATTTTCAAGTTGAGTCATTTGTCACTGAGTTCTAAAGAGTTCTGTGTATGTATGTGTGTGTACATGTTTGTGATCACATGTGTACATGTGTGGGGAGGTCAGAGGTCAACACTGAGCTTCTCCCTCAACCTCTGTCTGCTTAGTTCCTTTTATTACTTTGAAGTTTGTTTTATTTTTTTATTTATTATTACAATGTGAGTGCACGTACGGTGGTGAATGGTGTGAATACACCACAGGGTTCATGTAGAGGCCGGAAGACAGCCATATGGAGTCAGTTCTTTCCTCCCACCTTTATGTAGGTTTGGGGGTTCGAATCTAAGCTGTGGGGCTTGTGCAGCAAACACCTTTACCTTCTGAGTTGTGTTGCTGACCCCTCAGCTTTATTGTGACAGAGCCTCTCGCTGAAGCTGGACCTCACTGGTTTAGCTAGAGTGGCTGGGCATCAAGCTCCAGGGCTCTGTGTGTCTGTCCTATCCAGCACTGGGACTACAGTCATGCACCACTGTATCTGACTTTCACACAGGCTCTGGGGATCCAAACTCAGGTCCCCATGCCTGTACAACAGACTCCTAGGCCCCAGTCTCACGTCTTTCTACAGTCAGATCTTATACTTCCTCCCATTGTGTGGCTCTTCACTTTCTTGTTTGTGTTCTTCATACACAAACATTTTAATGAGTCAAAGTTTTCTACTTTTCCATTTGCTGGCTATGCCTTTGGCATGTATCTTGGATGCGCTGCCAGTTCCAAAGTCCAGACTTAACTCTGTCTTCTAAGAGTCTTGTAGCTTTTGATCTTTCATTTATGACTCTGATCTATTTTGAATTATTCTTTTGCATATTGCATGAACCAGAGGCTAGCTTTAATCCTTTGTGCATATATATATATATATATATATATATATATATACATGGCTTCAAGTTGTAAAACTTAATAGCTAAAGGGGGTTGGTGCAAAAGTCTTGTGTCATGAGTTCAATCCCTGGGACTCACACAAAAGCAGAAAGACAACTGATTCTACAAAGTTGTCCTCTGAGCTTTTTGCACCCACATACATCATGCACACATAGTAATAACAGTTTTTAAAAAGAATATATGTAATTGTAGTATCTTTTCTCTCAACATAACTTATTTAGTAGCCTACTTATAAAACTTCCTTTTCTTTTTCAATTTCTTAAAACAGGGCATTGCTATGTAGCCCAGGCTGGCCTGGAACTCATAATCTTCCTGCTCCAGCCCCCAAATGCTGGGATTACAGGCTTGCACCACTACATCTAGCACAACTTAATTTTAAGTGAGGCTATGACTTAGAACTGGCTCACAAATTTCCTGGAGAATCTAACATCAGTTTTCTCGAGCAAGTGCTTGCTCACAGTGGCCTTGTTATCCCAGTGCAGTGATGCTGGGGGAACAGACAACCTGCTGAAAACGGGAGATTTCAGTTTCCTTGAGGAACTGTCTGTGGGTGGTACAATGCTCACACAAGTTTAGATGAGGGGGGTGTCATCAGCCTACCTAACATGTCCCTCCAGCATCTGACTTTCCCTTCATGAGTTGAAGAACGAATGTAGCCTGGTAGTGGTCTGTCTGCTCTTCCTGGCCTACCAGCAACTGACTTAATCTCAACTTGTATGGGACCGGGATTTGAGTAGAGACCTAGGCTTCATCCTGAAGTTGGATGAGAACTCCTTGCAGTGTCATGATGCCAAATGCAAAGTTCCCATTTACATTTGAACTTGATAAGATTGTAATGTTTTCGCATAGACACAACCCTTTGGGTGCAGGGACAAGCTAATACAATACTATGAGAATTCGTCATGCAATATTTGGGCCATGGTTTCATGAGTTCAAAGTGTAATGTGTAAATGTTCTGAAATTCAAGTTTGTCTCACAGCCTTGAGTCTTAGTTTCCTAGTCTAGGAAGCCCCACCCCACCCTTACCCCACTAAGGTCAGTTCTTACTGTAGTCCTCCTGGTCAAAGGCTCAGAACATCAGAGTGAGAAGGGCCCTTACTCAGGACTTCTTGTAGATGTAAAAAAAAAAACAAAACAACAACAACAAAAAAAACCCTGCATCATAGGCAAGAGAGGGATTTGAACTTCCTGGAATAGTCAGTGTGGGTGTTAATCAACCCAACATGGTGCTCACCTGTGTGCATGTAGGTGCGTGTGACTGTGTAGGAGTGTGTGTGTGTGTGAGTGTGACTGTGTAGGTGTGTCTGACTGTGTAGGAGTGTGTATGTGTGTGTGTGACTGTGTAGGTGTGTGTGTTACTGAGTATTCAACTGAGAGCCCTGGTGCATGCTCGTCACGTGTTCCATGACTGAGCTTCGTCCCTAGCTCTTTTCGTATGTTTTATTTTGAGACAGGGTCTCACTCTGTCATTGAAACAGGGCTAGAATTTGTAATCCTCCCGCCTCTGTCTTTTGAGTAACTAGGCTTACAGTTTGGCAACACCACACCTTTCTTAACTTGGGGACAAGAGTGTTAGAGGATTGTTGTTGGGGTTCACAGAAGGTACTATAATACTTTCTAATGGGGAGAAGAGACCCCGTGGTAAAGTGTGGTTCTCACTCACAGGTTGACATAATCTTGGACCACGCAGACAATGAGGAATGGAGTCTTCGGAACCTTCTCATCCTACCCCATCAGCCACGGACCAGACAGTCTCTGTACCTGGCATTCCAGGGGGCCCAGGCGGGCAGGCCTCACCTCGCCTGACCCTGGGTCCTGTCATTCTGCCACCAGAGCAGGGTCTGGCCCCAACGGTGTTCTTGAAGGCCTTGCCTGTCCCGTTATACCACACAGTACCTCCCGGGGGCCTCCAGCCAAGGGCACCCCTGGTGACAGGCAGCCTGGAGGGGGCCAGCGTCCCCTTCATCCTCAGCCCCTTGCTGCAGCCTGAAGGGCCCAGTGCCACCCAAGTGGGCAAGCCACCCACCCCGGCCCTGACTGTAAACATCGTAGGAACACTGCCTGTACTCTCCCCAGGTCCAGGCATGGGGTCTGCACTGGTCAGCACAGGCAGGGTGAAGAATACTGGAAAGTACTTGTGCCCGCACTGTGGCCGGGACTGTTTGAAACCCAGTGTGCTGGAGAAACACATCCGGTCCCACACAGGAGAGAGGCCCTTCCCGTGTCCCACCTGTGGCATTGCCTTTAAGACCCAGAGCAACCTGTATAAACACAGGCGGACTCAAACACATCTCAACAACTCCCGCTTGTCCTTAGAGTCTGAGGGGAGTGGGAGCAGTCTTTTGGAGGAAGGAGACAGGCCCGGAGAGACTGCCTCAGTGGATAGCCGTGGAGATGAAGGAGCTCTAGAGAGAGCCCTTTCTCCAGGTGTCCACTCAACCCTTGCTGCGCAGAATAGGGAAAGGAAGGTGGAATCGGCTCTCTCTCTCGGGGCCACCCTTTCCCACAGGGAGGCTTCTGTGGATCAGACCCAGACGATGTCACCTGAGTTCTCACTAGCCAGCCCGCAGCCTAGGCGGAAGCTGCCAGACCCAAAGCCATGCTTCCTGCAGCGACAGCAGGAGACATGTTCAGAGAAGCCCTGGGACCCCAAGGCCTTGGGAGGCCAACTGAAGAAGTGCGAGAGCACAGACTCTGGCTACCTGTCGCGCTCAGACAGCGTGGAGCAGCCCCCTGTTGCCTCTAGCCCCTTGCATAGTCTATCGGAGCACAGTGCTGAGTCTGAGGGAGAAGGAGGCCCTGGCTGTTCCTCTTCAGGCAACAGGGCCGAACAGGGAACAGCAGGGCCCAGCCTGGAGATAGAGAAGAAGAAACTGGAGGAACGCATTGCTCAGCTCATCTCCCGCAACCAGGCGGTAGTAGATGACCCGCAGCTGGACCATGTGCGGCCCCGCAAGACTGTGCTGTCCAAGCAGGGCAGCATCGACCTGCCCATGCCATATACCTACAAGGATTCCTTCCACTTCGACATCCGGGCGCTGGAGCCCAGCCGCAGGAGGGTTGCCCTCAGCCCTGCCCGCTCCACCTTCACACCCCTGGAAAAGGCCAGACCTCTTTTTTTCCACTCAGTCCCCACGCAGCTCTCCACCACAGTGGAGTGTGTCCCTGTCACCAGAAGCAACTCGCTGCCTTTTGTCGAGAGTTCTAAGTTGTGGCCAGAGCCACGGGACCCACAGGATGCTGTTCCAGGGACGCAGAAGGCCCTGAGCCCCAGGCTCACCCCAGCCCGGCTGGGATGCCGCCCAGGATTGACCTTGGCAAGCATCCCCAGTGGTCACCCTCGGGCCCTGGTGAGACAGGCTGCTGTGGAAGACCTGCCATATACCCTCACTGGGGACCCCTCAGCTGTTGCTGAGGACGTAGATGGAAAGAAAGCTGCGACAAAGGAGGGTGTGGTGTACAAGGGCAGAGGCAGTAAAAAGTGTAGCCAGAGGAAGCAAAGGATGTTCTCCCAGGAAAAATGGCAAGTATATGGAAATGAGACTTTCAAGAGAATATACCAGAAAATGAAGACCAACCACCAGGGAGGTCAGAAACACAGAGAGGTGAAGCCAGGCCAGGGGACAGAACTGGACCCTCCTCCTCCTCAGGAACAGGTAGGAAGGAGTAAGGATGCAGGCTTGTCTCAAGACAATAGGATCCCTATTCTTGGAGACACTACAGCAGGAGCTAAACTGGGATCTTGGGGAAGTGGACCATCCTTGGAAGACTCACTGGAGGCTGAGTCTCCTAAGCAGCTGAAGGTGGTGGCCAGAGTCAAGTCGTCTCCTACCCTTGGCTGCACAGATGGCCTCTGTTTGAGTGGCAAGAGCCCTTTGCTCTCTCCCAGTGGCAAATTGGACCTGGGATGCCAGATGCCTCCAGTGCCTGGGCTTTGCCAAGGAAGAGACTTAGAAGCTCCTGTGACAGCTTCACCAGACTCAAGTGATGAGGTTATAAAAGAAACCAACCCTGGGGCCCAAACTGTCCTCAGACGGTCCAGTGGTGGGTCTGTGCCCCTACAGCTTGCAGAAGACAAGTTACCTTCAGAGAGGAAGAGACTGAAGGTGGAGGGGCTGGACCATCAGGAGCAGCCAGGGCCTCTGGAAGCTGAGACCTCAGGAGGCTCTGAGCAAGCTGACTCCCAGCCATCCCAGAAACAGGACAGTGACTCTGAGGAGTTGCTGGCTTGCTCAAATAAAAGTGTCCTGCATGTGACCACAGCCTCGGAGCCCTCAGATGTCTCCTCAGCCACTTCTGCTGTTGCCCTGAGATGGCCAGGGCTAGGAGACAAGGATTCCCCATTGCCTTCTCTACCCAGGACTCCTGGGCTTCACTCTTTGCTGCCAGCTCAGTCCCAGGATCCTGGTATTCCTACTGCTAGGTCAGGTGGCTCCTTTGCTCCCAAGTACCTCCTTAGGTTACCTCAGGGAGAGAACCCCTCACCGATAGTTGCTCAAGGGCCTGGAAAAGGCCCAGACTCTCTTTGTACAAGTACACAGCCTATAGAACAGGCCCTTCTTGTTGGATCAGAACTGGGAATGCTCCGGCTGCCTGGAGCACACTCAGGCCCAGGTGAGGCAGGTGACAGCCCAGAGGACTCTAGCTGGTCCAGGGATAGAAAAGAAGAAGCACAGATGGGAAGAGAGAAAGGAGACAGGCCTAATGACAGCATCCCAGATGCTGGATGCTCTCCTGACCCCAGTACCAGCACCATCCTGGAGATAGCCTCCATTCTGTCTACTCACACCTGTGGCATTCATGTGCCCCAGGATGTAGTGAGTAAGACCCACGCCATCCACTGCCTCTGCAAAGATAGCCCACCAGCAAGAGCTAGAACATATGGGAATCTCTTAAACCCTTGGACATCATCCCAGTCGCTGGGGACGCCTCCTAAGAATGCTCTAGAAGATCCTCCTTCAAAAACCAAGGAAGGGCTGCCTGCCTGCTTTTCCTCTCAAGCACACTGTTTCCTTACAACTTTCACAAAACCCCAGGGTATTTCCTTGAACCAGCAGAAACTGGCCTTGTCACATGTCTTAGGAACCCCCAGGACCTGTGAGGACCCAAGCTCCTTCCCCTCGCTTAAGGCTGAGCCCCAGCTCACATGGTGTTGCTTGAGTCGAAGCCTGCCCCTGCCTGCAGAGCAGCAGAGGGCAGCTCCTGGACACTTGGCTTTGTCCTTGCCTAATAGAAACCTCCAGGTTGACAATAACAAAACATTGGCCAAGAGCAGTGGTGGAAGGACCCAGACGAGCCGAGGAGGAGAAGGGTCTACGCAGGCACCTGAGGTAACACAAGCTCAGCATGGGGACTGGGCAGACATGAGCATGAGATAGGAAGAAAGAGTCAGGGAGAGAAGGAGAGAGAGAGCTCATAAATCTATCCTTATGGATATCACCACCATTAGGAGGTCCTCTGCTCCCAAGAGAGGCTAGCGCTGCCATATATGAGCTAGGGAAAATAAAGGCCCTAGATATGAACAAAACTAAACAAGTTCATAAAAATAACATAGTAAAAACCTATTGTACTAGAGTTTGGGTCATAGCTGAGTTGGTAAAGTACTTGCCACACAACCATTAGGACATGAGAATCCATAATTAAAAAGCCAAGTATGATGACAGGTCATTCTAATACCAGTACTGGGAAGATAGTCTCTGGGGGCTTAGATTAGCCTAACAAGTGAGAGACCCTGGCTCAAAATATAAGCTGGATGGCTCCTGAAAAATGACACTCAAGATTGCTCTATATGTGTATACACATACACACCCACCCACACACACCCACACACACCCACACACACACGAACGGTGGGTTAAGGGGGGAGAGAGAGAGAGAGAGGGAGAGAGAGAGAGAGAGAGAGAGAGAGAGAGGGAGGAAAAAATATTTTACTAGCATAGCAAGGTAAGGTATTTGTCATTAGACATAAAACTTCATTTTATTCCTGAAACAAAAATAAAATCAGCAGCAGCAACAACAAAAACAAAACAACATATATTTAATTTTATTTTGAATTGTGTCTGTGGGGTATGTGATTCACAGAACAGGACATCAACTCCTCTGGAGCTGGAGTTAAAGGCAGCTTTGAGCCACTTGATGTTGGTGCTGGGACTACTTAGGTCCCTTGCAAGAGCAGCAAATGCTCTGAACTACTGAGTCACCTCTCCAGAAGCTAGAAACTCATGTTAACAGATAAATTCCAGACAGAAAAATCAACGCAGAGCAAAAGAGGGAACAAACACATAGGCTCTTCAATGGAGAAACTCACCATCTCAGAGGCACCAGAAAAACTGTTCCACTCTAATCACCAGAGCTATTCAGACGTAACTCTGCGGGGCTCGGGAGCAAAGTTAACAAGGAAAATGTGACTGAAACTAAAGGGGGAATCTTACCTGGAAATTAAGCCTTGAGTTTATGACCCCATCTTGAAAGCGTTGAAGTCTTAGTCCTGTTAGGAGATGGCTTGGGTCAGGGAGCTAAAAGGAACATTGAGGCCTCAGTTTTAATTGGACTTATGAAACAAAGACAAGGGTGGGACCTGAGATGTGAAAGCAATCTTGCTTCTCCCCAGGGGCTGAGGGTGGGGACTCAAGGTTGGGTTTAAATCTTCTCCTTCCAAGTTGTAGGGATTCCTGAGGGTGGGGGACTTCGGATGATGCTCTCCACTCATATCAAAGTCCAGCATTTCCACTAGAAGTCTAGCTAGGCATGGTTCTGGAAGGTTCCATGTAGCACACAACCAATTGCCTGGTAAGAATACTGAACAGGCTCAGGCCATATGGTAACACAACATTTGAGTGACTTAATTTCTACAGATAGCCATCCTGTCTGTCGAGAAAGAACCCATCACAGTGGTCCCCACCATGAGGGCTTTGAGTGACATAATGCCAATATGCCTGGTATTTTCAGCTTCCCTATCCAACAGTCCCAGGGCTGAGGGCTCAGGACCAAGTATCCAGGCCACAGTGGAAGAAAGAACTGTGGTGGAGGAGGGTGAAGACATCTCGTGAGAACACCAAGAAGAAGAAACTGATGCTTCATTCCAAGAGGTAAGATATGTAGCCCCTTCCCCTTCCCCTTCCCCTTCCCCTTCCCCTTCCCCTTACCCTGCCCCTTCCCCTTCCCCTTCCCCTTCCCCTTCCCCTTCCCCTTAGCCTGGTATCAGGAATTGCAAATGGGTACTTGGTTAAACCCCCAGGAACTGAATGTGGCATTAAATGGCAGCTCAGCTCCAGAAGGAGGCTCCTATTCTATTGGTCTGTAGTTCTGTGGCTCCTTTTCTGCCTCTGTTACACATTGCTCATCCAGCATGATTCCACTGCCTATGTAATTGTTTACTGGTATATTTCTAAGGCAGGACACAGTAAATATTTGAGATAACCAAGTCGAAAATCCATCCATCCATCCATCCATCCATCCATCCATCCATCCATCCATC
>NW_021604638.1:296025-309677 GCF_004785775.1 Grammomys surdaster | reverse complement strand
ATCCATCCATCCATCCATCCATCCATCCATCCATCCATCCATCCATCCGATGCTGAGAGCTTATGTATTAATTATTGCTTTTAAGACATTTTTTAGTATTTGCAAGCAATGTATATCTTTTGCAGAAAAAAGATTTAAAAATCCAGAGAAGTAAAGAGAATCTCTCTGAAATCCCAAGGCTTGGAGATACTCCTCTGAACATCCAGAGGCACTATTTTCTAGATAAAGCCAGAGACATCTTTTAGGAGGCCTTAAAAGCTCAGCAACAGGTCTTGTGCCAAGTGTATCAAGCAAGGGGCCTGTCTAAAAGTTACAGCCACTTCATAAAAATCAAATTTCATACTAAGTGTCTTTATTTTCCACTCACCTCAATCTATCAGTAGTTTTGAGGACACAAGACTTGTCTTCTTGAGTGGCCTTAACTGGCCAGAGAGGAGTAGTAGCCAACCTAGTAGGTGAGAGATGTGTTTTGTGACTACCCCAGTCCCTACCTTTCTTCAGCATTGGGTCTTCAGCTATGTTTCTCAGCTGTCTTACATGCCTACCCCCACAGATAATTGATTTTAAAGATCTCTATCTTAATAGTTGACCTTGTAGGAGTCAAGAGGTGGCATGTTTATCAGGAAACTGATCTAGAAGGTCCTCAAAGTGTGGAGTTTGGGCACAGGGGATCAAGGAAGCTCTGAGCAAGGGCCTTGTCTTAGTTATTTTTCAATTACCTGATAAAATGCCAGGACCAAAGCAACTTATAAAAGAAAGTACTTAATTTGAGGCTCATGATCCAGAGAGTTAGGGTCCACGGCTATCTTGATGAGCAACATGACAGCAGGCAGGCATGACAGGAGAGCAGTAATATTCATCCATCTATCTATCTACTTATCTGCCCATATATATATCAATCATGTATCCCATCTATTCATCCATCTATTTATCTATCACTCTATCTATCTATCTATCTATCTATCTTGCTGTCCACGGACCTACCTAACTATCCATCTTCCTGACACTGCTGTGAGGTATTATGTTATGCTAGTGAGGTTTACCCTTCTTTCATGCTTGTTAATGTTAGCTGTTTTGAATCTTTCAAATGATGAATATAATTTATCAGATCCTGTGAGAGTCTAGATAGTATAGATTCTTTACCTGTTAAAAGCTGTATATACATTCTTCTGTCTAGCATTTAGTTTTTAAAACCATCTTATTCATCTTGACCTATGGAATTGCCCATTTTTTCATTTCTGGATAGATTTTAGATCATCCTTCTGGTATTTTCTTTAGAATTCCTGCAGAGAAGAAGACTGCCCTGGTTGTCATCAGTTTGGAATAGCTGCATTCATCCTGGTGATGGGCAGTATTTCTTCTGGCTAAAGGGATCTATGGAAACACTCCTTTTTGCTCAGGAGATCAAGGTTCATCCACCATCTTTAGTTTCTGTTTTGGTGAAGTCCACAGCTCGCCACTTCCCTGTCTGTAGAATGTCTTTATGTCTGGCTGCTATTAAAGCTGTTCCTTTAGTGTCTATGTTTCACCATTTTACTGTGACACTTGGAGTTAGAGGTCAATCTTTATGTAGTCTATCAGGAATCCGCTGGGCTTCGATGATCTTCCTAGAAAATCCCTCAGCCATCATTTCTCAAGCATTGTTTCCATCCCAATCTCTCCTTTCCTTCTAAACACAGGAAAGTAATGTTTCTTAGACTTTCTCCTCTCTCTCTCTCTCTCTCTCTCTCTCTCTCTCTCTCTCTCTCTCTGCACACATGCGTGTGCATGCACATGTGTATGAATGTTCTTGTGTATGGTACATGTGTATGAACATTCACATATGTGCCAGTGTATATAAAGGCCAGAGATACATCTCAGTTCTGTTCTCAGCTTTCCTTATTTTTGAAGCAGGATCTCTTACTGGCCTGTACCTCACCCAGGCATCTGCTCATATGCACTTCCCCAGTACTTGGATTACAAGTGCATATTACCATCTCTGTTTGTTCTTTGGTTTTGTATGTGGGTTCTGGGATTATGGCTCAGGTATTTCCACAGCTCAGGTCTTTGTGTTTGTTCAACAAGCACTTTGTCAACTGAGACATCTCTCAACATTTTTTTTTTTTTGAAGCAGGGTCTCACTGTGTAGCCCAGGCTGACCTGCACTGGTGATTCTTCTGCCTCAGTCTCCTGAGTGTGGTCTTACGGTATGCACCTCGAGGCCCAACTGGCATGCCTTCTACCTTTAATAACTTTTGTGTCTGTCTGGACACACAATGTGGATGCATTGTTCAGTGATATCCTTAAAACTTTACTGATTTTCTTAATTCATTAAATAACTTCTTTGTTGAAACTTTATTGATATATAATTGAGTTTTAATAAATTGCATATCTTTAAGACATGTAATTTAATTAATTTTGACATAAATTTGTAGGATGCCAACAATGCAAAGTTTCCATCATGTCTCTGTAATTCCCCTCTTCTCTCCAATCTGCCTCTCCTCTTCCCAGTGAACTTTAATGTGCTTCTATTAATGTAGATTTGATTGCTCCGCCCCTTCTAGACTATGAGAGAAACAAACTCTGTGTGGGAGTTGCTCTTCTCTGGAGTTAGCTCTCCCAGACACCTCATTGATTCACTGGGCTTAATTTCTGTTGCTATAATAAAACACAGAAAAAAACAAAAACAAAACAACAACAACAACAAAAACATGCCAATAATCAGCTTAAGGGAGAAAGAATTTATTTCAGTTCATATTCCAAGTTATAGCCCCTTGTAGCAGGGATGTCAAGGCTACAGTAACTTGAAGCAGCTGTCATATGACTGTCGCATGACACCCACAGTCAAGAGCAGAGAAAAATGAATGCATGCTCTTCACTCCCTTGCTTGCTTAGCTTGAGTTTTTACTTTTATACAGCCCCAGACTCAACGCCAGGAAGTGACGTCACTCTGGGCTGAGTCTTCTCAGGTCAATTAACATAAGACAATCCTTCATAAGCAGAGTCTCTGGCCAACCTGACCTAGTTAATTCCTCATTGCCCTAAGTTGTTTTTCGGTTGGATTGAGTTGCCAGTTAAAAGTGATTACCACATCCATGTTGTATGCACGAACACTTTATCTCTTCTCGATTGACTCGTATGCCTGAGGATGGCTGCGGTGCAGCTCATGGTTAGGGAGTCACATCAGTGAAAGCTTCACAAGCTAAACCCATAGAGTCTCACCAACATGGTAGACTAAATTTTTTTTTTTTTTGAGACAAGTGCCCTCTGAATGTGGGACTATAGGTATGTGCTACTATACCTGGTCCAAATAGTTCTATTGTTTATTTATTTGGGTTCTTGGGACTAAACCCATACAAATGCCGGGCAAATGCTCTACCACTGTGTTACATCTCTAATTACCAGTTTTTATTTCCCTCACATTATATCTTAAAGGGTGATCATCTTCAATTTTGATGAAATGCATTTTCTTCCTTTCCCCTTTCGTTGTGTTTGCTCTCAGTGTAAAATCCTGAAGTTTCCTTCCGCTTTCTCTACTACTCTGTCCCTCAAGCTTCACACTCCAGCCTTGGATCCATGCTCACTTTTCTTTATGGTTATGACTTCTGGATAGAAGCTCAGGGTTTAGCAGGTGGCCATCTGCTTGCCCTAACATGATCTATTTATCTGTTTTGATGCAAGTATCACCCCATTTTGATTATAACACCTAAACCCAAGAGTTTCTATATGAGGCTGGTGGATTCAAAACTGTGTGGTACTTCTATCAGGATAGACAGAGACTGATTATTGGAGAGACAAGGAGGTGAAAAGGGACTTTTGATAACTTTTTAAAGGAAAATCAGTGGAGAAACAGAGAAGGAATTTTCAACCAACAGTGCCCAGCCTAGAAAGCATAAGGAAGTCTTGAGTGAGCATCTCATCTGACTCTGCTCTAGGGAGCAGTGATTTCATCACACAATGCCTGCCAGTCCAGCCATTGTCCAGATTGTAAGTCAAATGAATCATCCCTCATCTCCACCAGAAGTCTGTAGCCTTCCACAGTGGTCTCTTCTTGTTCACTGACTGTCTTTATTAGTTTGACCTTTTAAACAGTTTTATTACACTTATTTGTTTGTATACTCTGTGTGTCTTGATGTCAGGGATGATGTGTGAGGTGGAGTCTCTCCTTCCACTGTGTGTGTCCTGGTGATGGAATTTAGGTTGTTAGGCTTAGTGGCAACACCTTTACCCACTGAGAGAGCCATCTTGAACCCAGTTCTACTGATTTTTAAATGTAGTTACTCATGGATATTATGTTTTATCTCTAAGAAGCACATACATACAAAATCTTTCCACTTCATCCTTTGAGGTGGAGTCTTACTGCATCTGCAGTTTGTAAATTCAGCTTGGCTGTCTGTCCATTACAGTTCAGGCCTCCTTCCATGTCCATCTGTCTCCCCAGCATGGGGATAACAGACTCCCACAGCCTGGCTTTTCTGCTCATGCTGAGGATCTAGATTGTGTTTAGCATGGCACATACCTTGCTGACTTAGCCTTCTCTCAAGGCCCTCAGTCATTTTTAAAACATACTTCAGAGTTTGCTCTTGATGATCCCAGCAGTTAAATTCCCCCACAACTGAGTGCCTTGTGCTTATGGTATGGGAACACTGAGATCTGAATTGAAAGCACCCCTCTTGGGGTGGAGTGAAGAGTACTTGTTTTGCTTCTGCTAAACCTGCTAGAAACTTTGCTTCTCATGTAAGTGAAGCTCTTGACGTTAAGGTTTTCCTGGTCTCAGCCCACAGGAATCAGGGAAGGTCTCTCCTGTTTATGAATTGAACTGGAATGATTTTTCCCCATTCCCTGAGGGTGTGGTGTGGGCTGGGAGCACTCACTTCTCAGTCACAAGTGTGGTGAGTGCATGGCCTGCCAGGGCCTGAGGTCTCTGCAACAATAAGAACTGCCCCCTTGATATCCACTAAGGTCCTGTCCCACCAAGCTAGGGGACATATACAGAAATTACCTGATCTGGAGAAACTTTTGAGATGAAAGCGGATTTACCTGCCTAGGTTTTCTTTCTTTAGAATTTTAACTGTTTTGTACCTTCCAATCAGACTATCAATACACTTTAATCTATTTAATTTTTAAGAACAACTTACTTGTTGTTCCAGCTGGTTTCGGCACACGAAGGGCTGTAATGGGACCAGAGTGTTAGATCAGGGCTTGGAACCCAGGAGGCTGGGCTCACATTTAATTTGCTGTGCCTCTTTGTTAAGAAGTTGCTTTCATTCCTAATATTTTTTAAGCTCTGATTTTGCTAATTTGATCAAGCCAATGTCAGTCTTCTGGTGGAGCTCCTAAGTGCTGGGGTCACCATCTGTGTGAGAAGCTGCACATTTTGATGTCCACAAGGCTACCTTTTCTTCTGTAGTTACCCAGTGATGGTCTTGTTGAAGAAGTCTTCCCTAACTTCAGTCTCCCAGTGTCATGAGCATATAAAGACTTCCTCTGACACATCCCTGACATCAATATACATGGTCATACATATGGAAGGATTTGGTTTGATTTTTGTGATTTATGCAACTGGGGAGCACGGATCAAATGTGAATTTTTAAAATTTGCTTTATCAACTAGTTATATCTTAATGTTTTTGAAACTACATATATGCTATTATATCACTCATACGTATTTCCACATATAGAGATTTTATTGGATTGGAAAACTCTAAAACATAATGTAGAAGTTACATAAAAATCAAGGGTCCCTAGGCTGTTTGCTGTTTTTTTAGCTCCCCGTTTATACTCAATGTTCATTTCAGGGCCTTTCCGTTCGATTTCATTTCTCTCTCCCTCTCTCTATTCCAACACTATAGTGAGAACGGCTGTTTCATTAATGACATTGCTCAAGTTAAAAGAGAGGGAGTCGAAAACTCGGGGTCCATTTTGAGAGTGGAAATGGAAACACGGCGGAGCTTCATGCTTGCATGACTAATTACTTAGATGTTAACTCGAGGCCCAGAGATTCACAAAGTTCTCGAAATGCATCTGTGCCAGGCCCACAGCAAGCACTGGACCGTGGAATTGGGTTTTGTTGATTAATTTGTGGCCATGTACAAGCATGAAGCGCCCAGAGACTTGGTTGAGGAAACATCCAGCAAATGCAAAATAGATAGCTCCCATAGAGGGGAGATGACAGGCGTGTGGTGTGTGTGTGTGTGTGTGTGTGTGTATGTGTGTGTGTGTCGGGGACTCAGTCCTAAAGGGCACATTCAGCCCTGAAGACAGGATTCTATACATCATGAAGGTCTACCTTGGGCATTTGCTATTTTCGTCTTCAGTCAAGATGCAATTTACTCAGAAAAGTCTGTGAGGTGAGGTCCACAGTCAGGTAGATGGCCTTTGCTGCCTATGCCACATACCACACATGGCTGAGACCCTATGACCCATTGGCTACAGAATCAGAGCTTTGTGCATGGTCACAGGGTTCTCTGCTTTGACATGTCCTTAGGGCCATGAGAGGATCTGGGAGAAACAGTAGGACTAAGCTCTCCCCTGGATGAACATGTATGAGTCAGGCCTGTTCACCCACTTGCCAGGTCTCTCCTTAGATCTCACCACAGCAGTATTATAGAGCAACAGCAGGGCTAACATATTTCAACGTGTCAAGACTCGTGACAGCAACCTCAGCCCTCCTATCTCCTGAGTGAACCAAGGGCCTCCACTCCAAACTGAAGCCCACAGGCTCATGATCTTAACCCACCAGTCTTCAGGGATCCCTGCTGCACTGACCTGGGCAAGGAATGTTCACTGTGACTGGTCTCCATGAGACCAATGAGCACAGGTATCCTGAAACACATGGCAGGACCCAGAGGAAGCAGAAAAGAGGTTTGCATAGAGCCTATAGTTCAGTTCAAAATCTGAACCATCGGGGCTTTCTTTTTAAAAGTATAATGTAGAGAATGGATCAGCTCAGCGTCACAAACTAGATGTGAACCTTAAAGAACTAGGTTGATCTGAAACTCAGCCATGAATAAGCAGAGCGGGAGAGAGGGAACGAGCCTTGCATCACGTACTAAGTAGACATGTACTTAGGGTTATGTGCATACTCAAGGTCCTTCAAACCAAAGCAAGCATCCTGAGAGGCGACACCCACATCAACCCTCCTTGAGTTCTTTAGAAAGTGGGGCTTGGGTTGTAAAGTGAGCTCTTTGAAGGAGGCTGTGAAGAGCCAGGCAGGGAAAGGTGTGTAGAGACACTTAACGAGTGGCCTCAGCCTGGGCCCGCAGGTCCTCTAAAGTGAGACTTGTTCCATACAGATTGTCCTACTTAGAGGTAAGTATGTCTGAACCATGGCACCCCACACCAGCCAGTCAGCCACAAGGGAGTGGAGGTGAGGTGGAAAGTTTCCTGGCCCAGAGGGTATGCATGTCCCCAAAAGCAGGGTAGAGATGGGTAGCCCCCGGGGAGAACTATTAGGTGGGACCTCACAGCACCTGGCATGCCTTGGGGTTCCCTGAATGACAGCAGATGAAAAACTGCCCAACTAGGGTAATTTTTTTTAATGTAGTTGCTTGTGGGGAGGTAGGGGCAGTACACACAGACTCCTCTGAGATGGTCAAGAGAGATGGGGGACAGCCCCAGCCCAAGGCTAAACAAAGCATCTCTTCAAAGACAGTACCAGTGTGTGTGTGTGTGTGTGTGTGTGTGTGTGTGTGTTATCCTCAAGTATGACAGGGTCCAGATCCTACTATGGTAAGACTGACTGGAGGGCCAGGAATTCTCCTGACAGACCTCCTAGCCCCTTTGATTGAATGAAGTCTCCAAGGTTCAGGTTATTTGCCATTCATAAAGCCTGCAAGCCAGCTGCAGTTACCAGTGGTCTTGGGGGCAAAGGTGAGCCTGCACACTTACTGGCTGTGCGTCCCCTACAGGTCCTGACTCCCTTCCTTCTTTTGTGTGCTTTGAAATCACTCAGCAGGAGCTCCGGTGGGTTCAGGGGGTTATGATGAGTGAAATAGCAGCCTGCCTTCCCTCCTCTGATAGCTCTTCAGGAATCTGTGGTCTTGACAAATGGGACAGAGGCTTCAGGAAATGAGCTAGCCCCTCCGCCCCCATGGCAGAGGATGACAGCCCCTGCTCCAGGGTGGGAAGGCAAGTTTCTTTCAAATGTAGATACCCAGTGAAGAAGAGTAAAAAGCTACTCTCTCATGGTTGGTGCCAGGAGAAGGCAACACCTGAGAGGATGCTGTATGTTCTTCAGCCCTGATTTAAAATTCTGCAGTCGGCCCTGTTGACGTGGAACTGTGGTTGGATCTTGGAGAAAGCTCTAACAAACAAGGCAGGAAGAAGGCTAGGCATGTTGCCTCTTCCCAAGAAGGTTCTGTGGCGCTCCATGGGAGTCAAGCACTTGGAAACTGAAACCGTACAGGAGGGCAGCTCTCTTAAGGATCTGCAGAGAGGTTTCAAACAAGCTTAAGGCATGTCTCAGTGAACCTTCATCTCAGCTGGCTTTCCCCTAAGATGTGGGTGCTACGTGAGATGGCTGGTCTATTTAGAGCTACACCTGCCTGTCAGTAAAATATTATGAGCCTGAATCCTAAGAGACAAGTACAAATTCATGTACACATCACACAGATGGACTTGCCAGATACATGCCATGTATGACAAAGGTCGTGCACCAAGAGAGTGCATTCTATATGACAGCCGATACAAGTGAACCCCTAACCTTCTCTCTTTCCCCATCCCTGTGCTGTCTGCCCTCTGGGTTGTTAGTGACATTTTGTTTTGGGGACCACTAGATCAAATGAACTTGAAGGGGCTCTCTGTTAGGGAATTTGTGCAGATCCCCAAGATTCAGGCTGCCAACATCATCTGTGGTGGTGGCAGTGACTACGTGTGGCTCTTAGTGTAACTGTAGCTTACATGCTCAGCCACCCCAGGAGGGGAGCAGTAATTGTGCAGATCAGTGCAGGCTCCAGAACATTTTCATCTTCACAGAAAGTTCTGTTTAGCACACTGTGTAGCGTGTAGCGAAGGACCAGCCTCACTTTCCTACGCTGTTGCGAAGAAGTAGCGTGAATAACATTTAAACATGATCTCCGGCTGGGGGTCTGCCTCAGTGGGTAGAGCGCCCTCCTCACATGCATGGAGCCCTGAGTTCTAGCCTCACCACTGCATAAACCAGTCATGCTGGCCTTCACCTGGGATCCCAGCACTTAGAAGGTTAAGGCAGGAGGATCAGAGTCATGCTCAGCTGTGGAGGAAGTGCAAGGCCAGGTTGGGCTTCGTGAGACCATTTCCAGCCCAATCCTGGGTTTCCCAGTCACCCCTGGGGCCTCTCTAGCTTTCCTGGTAGATACCACACAATGACTGTAGACACACTGCTCTGCCCCACAGGTGTGAAGGGAGTTTCTGGCAAAGAGCCAAACGACTGTGCAAGCCACCCTGGTTGCCAAGAAGAAGCTGTCTCCCCCACCGACTTGAGGGATTAGAGCCACGGGGGACCCTTGGGAGGAATTCGGCAGAAGTGGCAGGTAACATTTTCCTCAGTGGCGAATCCAGACTAAGTGAGCAAAGGTACGGGTGGAGGCAGTGGTGGCTGTGGGTGTCACAGCCCATGACAAGTGTTATGGTTCTGTGAGAGGCATGTGTCTAATGCTTACCTGGGCAGCAATCAGGACAAGGCCCAGAGGGAAGTGGGACATGAACTCATGGAGGCCACTTTCTGGAGTAGAGACATCCCAAACTCCTGTCTCTGAACAGCTAGGACAAATCAGGGGACTTTTCTGAATCACCACGTCTTCCCCCTTTCACCCAGCAGTGGTGACTCCAGCCTTGGTCTCGCTTGAAGAGGGTTGACTGGGAAGAATGGAGCCATTTTTGAGAGGCTGTGGGGCCCATCTGGCCAGCAGCATCCGAATTACCATCTCTTTGTGTCTGGTTGTTAACTAGTTGGTTCAAGGGCTGACTGAAGCCTTTGTCTTGTGCCCTGGTTTTGATTCTTAGGAATGGTGGGGCATCTACTCCTCCTCTGTGTATCTTCAGTACCTCCTACAGGCAAATGACACTTGTCCCACCATCCACCCCACCGCACCCCCGTCCCCAGTCCCCAGAGTATACTCTCCATGCAGAGAGGAAGATGAGGCGTAGTGCTTTTTGATCAGAATCAAACCAATGTAGGTAGGTTGGGTACTCACGCCTACTGTTGGATGGCCTGCTGAAGAAGGCAAAACACTGCTTACATTAAGGCATCTGAAGGTTCTACATCCAAGAGGGAGAAAGGCTGGGGTGCAGAAGGATGCAGGAGCTCAACTCTGCTCTCTCTCTCTCTCTCTCTCTCTCTCTCTCTCTCTCTCTCTCTCTCTCCATGGCCCACAGCTCTCACCTTCAGCTACATCTCACAGTTCCTTATTCAGTGAAATCATCTACTGTGCTCTGCGATACCCTCTGCGGAGGACATCACATTGCTAAACATGGGTTTGCTTGTATGCCTTCCATACAAGGGCCAGAGGCTATGCCTTCACAGTGGGCCTTCATGTGACAGTATTGATGGCATCTCTGTGCTCTCCAGACTCTAGGGAATGCCTCTTCCCGTTCCCTGAGAGCCTCTTCAACTTGCAGCCTACTGTTAGGGCCCCAGATTTCAGAGCATTGCAAGATGAAAAATTACAAGCCCAGAGGCATTGAGGGGTCTCCACGTGGGAACCTAGGCCCTTGCTGTCTGGCTCTTCATTCTCTGTGCTTCGTCCTCACATATCTCCACAAGGACTTGGTTCTAGGGTTTCCCTTCATGTGGCAGGGAGCTTCAGTAATGTCTGGGTGCTGATGGTTACATCTGTCATCTGTGGGCGAGAGGTTGCCAATGGTCACAGCCGAAACAAATGGTCTCCAGCTCTCCTTTCAACAGCTTTGGAATGGTGAATCCAGCTGTTCTGGGAGCTTATACCAGCCTAGGCTCTGTGCCCTACAAAGGGGGACAAAGAGAGTCCTTTCTCTTGATAGTAGGGGAGACAGGTTGGCTGGCTCCTTGTCTGCCCTTGTCTAAGCTATCCTGGGAGTCGAATCAGTGACCTGTTCACTTCTACTTGGTGAATTTTGACTTTCAATCAGACACATGAGCTCTGGCCTATAGACCCAGATGCTCAGTATGAGATCGCAGTAGCTTCTGGGTACAGCCTTACTTTGTAGCTTCCAAAGCAGACGGTGACGTTGATTGCTAACACAGACATGTGTGACAGTGACACACACAGAGTGAAGGAGAGACCCATGGTGACTAGTGCCCGTGCTATAAGAGGAAAATGAGGCTCCTCTCATGAGTCTTGGGAGGAGGCTTCCTTTGGAGACCAGGGCCTTTTTATGGAAAGGTGGGTGTGGTTTTCTGACTGGGTATTGAGCACAGGGAGGAGAATGGCCATGATGGAGGTACAGCAGAGGTGGGTAGACTGTAGGAGCTTCCTATGAGATTGTCTAAAGAGTACATTGTCACCCAGCATGCTTGCTGGATGTAGGAAAGCTGTTCTGCTGTCCTATCCAATGTCATCACAAACCTGGTGCTTCTTATCCATGTACAGTTCTCCCAAGCAGCCTTGGGGCTTGTCACATGAGCTTATCTCCTGTAGATCCCCACTCTGTTCTTTTCTTGCACAGACAGCCATTACTGGATTCAGAGACCTCACTAAACCTAGAGTCCTCTCACCTTGAGAGTCATGCATTGATGCATACTGCGTCATTTTCACAGATCCCGAAGGCTGGGAAGCTGCTCTTCAGCCTTTGTAAGTCACCTTCATCCACTCCCACATAAACGACTGTACATGTCTTTCTGAATGATCAGAGGGCATGGTGCATGCGGGCATCCGGGACCTCCTGAATAGCAAACATGTTTGACAGAGCATTGCAGAGTTAGACTAAGCCTTTAAACAGAATCACAAGGATTGGAGGTTGTTCATTGGGTAAAATGCTGGGGAAGGGCCTAGGCCCGAGTTCATCAGTCCCTGATACCCGAATGAAAAGCCACGTGTGTAATCTTGTAACCACATCACTAGAGAGCTGGGGACGGGAGACTCTCTAGGCTTCCCTGAGAAGCCAATGTGACCAAATCAATGAAGAACTGGCTCAGTGAGGGACCCTGTCTTTTATACACACACACACACACACACACACACACACACACACACACACACAGAGAGAGAGAGAGAGAGAGAGAGACAGAGAGAGAGAGAGAGACAGAGAGAGAGACAGAGAGAGAGAGAGAGACAGAGAAAAACAGAGAGACAGAGGCAGAGACAGAGAGAAAGAAGCAGAAACAGAGACAGAGAGAGACAGAGAGAGACAGAGACAGAGTGAGTTAGTTCCCATCCCCACCTATCCTAAGTAGCAGGTTCTGGGATTCTCAGACTGCATGGGACTCTTAGGTGTCCCTTTAAGAAGAAGGCTGGGGGACAGGTTCAGGAAGCCATGAGTAAGGCTTCTCATGTGTCTTTCTGGGCAATGCAGAGATTCAGGTCCACATTTCCCCAGAGTGTGCCTACCCTTACCCTATGGCCCTAGCCATCAAAAGAATGTAGGCCAAAGAAAAGAATACCTAGTCTCTATGGTCCTTTCCAGGTACACCTGGGAAGCCCTGGCCTGCTCATGGACACTGGCTTCATGATAGAAATACAGGGGTCTTAGGGACGGAGTGACCTTAGAGAGCCACTGACTCTGTCTCATCAATTTGAAAGCTTCTCTCAGGCTGGAAGGAGGCTCTGTATCCACCCAGCAGGATGTTCGAGGGGCCCCAGACATTGCCTCCATGTCCCTCCCCTTGGAGATAATCTACTCTGTACAGTCCAAATTCAATAGTAGGCTTCCACAGCTTTGCCACACCCCCAAGAGCAAAGATGCAAGCTAACGAGTAAGACCAGGTCTCAACAGAAACGGAATCTGAAAATGGATGGCGTGTAGTTAATTTCCCTCTGGCCACCTAGCTCCAGGCCAGCACCCCATGTAAATAATAGTACCCTGAACAGTCTGAAGCACTCTCAGGTATCGAATCTCTCTTGTCTGATATTTGAGCAGCAAGCGGAGCCAGAGGACAGGGTTCCCAGTACTCATTCTCAAAGGCTTCCTGTCCCTGCCGTTAGTCAGAGCCGAGAGCACAGCCACTGCAGGGCAGGTGTGAGCCTCCAGGGAGAGGTCTACACAGTGGCCTAGGGAGGATTAATCACTGTGTGTCTTTACTGAAGTGTCAGAGGGGACCTCAGAGATAGTGGTAGGGCAAGTCAACAAGCTCGGGTTGACAGAGTCTGATGGACACCTGAGTTGAGGGGTGGGGAAGCATGTCAAAATAAATACTGTGTGGAAACCAAAGGGTCAAAGGGTTTCATTACTGTTGCTCACCAGTAGGTGAAGGGTGTCAAAGACAAACTGCTCTAACTTCAAAGGAAGCCAGACTGGACTGTGATGGTCCGCCATTAATAAATGACTGTGCCGGGTGTCCTCTGATTGAGTGGGTGCTAGAGAGACATCTGAGCTGATTCCCAGTGGTCGGGATGGCTTGATAGTGTGCCTGTTACTATGTGTACCACTGTGCTGTGTGAATACTTGCTAACTGTGAGTCCTGTGACTTGTGTGGACTTTGTGACTGGGAATACATGACTGCAATCATGTATACCTGTGACTGTGTGTGCCTGTGACTGTACCTGTGACTGTGTGTAC
>NW_021604638.1:269046-296015 GCF_004785775.1 Grammomys surdaster | reverse complement strand
ACTGTGTGTACCTCTGACTGTACCTGTGACTGTGTGTACCTGTGACTATATGTACCTCTGACATTACCTATGACTGTATGTGTGACCGTGTGTACTATGTTCACCTTTGACTGTGTGTACCTGTGACTGTGTGTACCTGTGACTGTGTTCACCTTTGATTGTTTGTACCTGTGACTGTGTAGCTGTGGCTGTGTACACATGTGAATGGGGATTCCTGTGACTGTGTGTGTGTACCTGTGACTGTGTATCTGTAGGTGTGTGGCTGTTGGGAGATGAGAAAGGAGAAGCTGTATCCTAGGACAAAGCAGTATGTGCCAATTTGGTCAGGGTAATATAAGAGGCTGTAATTGGTGACATTTGATGGAACTAAAAGATGAAATTGAGAGTCCCCATTACTTTGGGATGAAGGATTTGCCAATTCCAAAGTAAGAATACTGTGGACTCTGGCTCCGGAGGCTCCTATGGAGTTGGCATTTCTAAAAGTTGGTCAAGAACATATTTTTCCAAGAACAAGTTAGATCTGATATTTTGTGATTGTTGTTGGTGATGGTGTTTTTTTTTTTTCTTGGAGACTCTTGCTGTTGATAACTTGGAATGACACAAAGTGAGAGGATGTTTTTTAAAAAAAAATATTTTAAAAGATGTTTGTTTTCTGTCTAATTCCAACAGCTCAGAGCTAATCATTCAGATTAACAGATGGTGTGGTGATGAGCTGTCTGTAAGCAGAAGGCAAGGGAAGTTACAAAGGATAGACACCCAAGTCACAAGACTCTACACTGACTACAGACTGAGGTATTCCTGAGAACAGAGAGAACAGAGTCCTTTCTTTTTCCATTAAACCTTCCGCAGTAGTATCTCAGCCGATAGTATTTCAGCAAAGAAAGGAGGGATCTAGAACTTTCTATGTAGATACTAAGACTTTCTAGACCTCCCAATATAGAATATGAACTCTGTGTGTGTTTGTGTATCTGTATGTGTCTGTGTATGTCATAGGAAGCAGTTATGCACATTTAATCTTGCAAACTTAAATTACTTCAATGAAAGGACTTGTTTTTAAATAGCAAATTACTGAATATACCAAGAAAGCAGATGTCTACCTTATAATCCAGATGGTTGGGGTACCACCAGATGGTTGGGGTGCCCCAAACATGAGAGTTGCTGCCTAGCTGGGAACAGGGGATCCCCGAAGTCCCTCTAATAAGCTGAGTGCTAACCCCATTCCCTCCTTCCTTCACCCCCTTTCCTCTACTCCCCCACTCTTTTTTCACACTGGCCTCTTATTTATCCTCCCACACTCTCATCTCTGAATTCCTCTCCCCCTCTTCTCCATCCTGGACTCAAACATGGCCTTCAGAATAAGTTTCACTGTAGACTTCCCTTCTTTGATGCTGTACCTTCTGCTGTTTCAGTAACCCACTACCTAGACTGGTGGAAACATTAAATGGAAACTTCTAGAAACAAAGTTTGTAAGTTCTCAGCCATTTTTATAACATTGTGTCGCTATAAATATTCGATTTTATTTCTAGTTAATCTCTTTGTGGGCCTAGTTTATAAATGAGATGTGATGTTCAGGTAAACACTGAGTCGACTCAGGGCTCGGTGCTGTCTGAAGTCCCGGTTACCTGTGGTGGGTTTTGACACATATTCCCTGTGAGGAAAGGGACAACTGTGAATTGATTGTTAAGTGAAAATTACAGCCAGGATGTTGAAGGTCGTGGAGTTGATGGAAGTGACCATGGGAAGCCCACTTCATTCACACTCACGAGGGGAGTCAGGGCAGGTGAAAAACGAACCGGAGAAATCCAACAAGGATTACAGTGAGGAGAGAGATTCAGGAGTCTTGGGCTCAAGAGAAGCCCCTTGAAGAAATTGATGGAATCTTGTAATGTGTTTATGAAGAGAAAGAACAAAAAATATCTTTCTAGGGAGACTTGAGGGAGAAGTCAATTGAAAGTGAGGGTAGGTCCTTGGGTACCCAGTAGCTATGTGTTAAACACACTCCATATTCATCAATACCTAATTGGCTTTTATTGATATTCCCAGTTAATGCAGAGCTTGCATCATAACCTCTAATGACAGGTTCACTCTTAACTCTGTACCCTCTTCATCTTAGCCTTTCAAGACAAACTCTGAAAGTTACTCTCTCTGGTTCCAGTGAGACCTTGGCCCCGTTGTTCATTAGTGAATCTCAGGTACCTTCTCAGGAACCATGATTTCAGAGTTGTCGGTACCAGAAGCCTCTGCCTTCAGGTGCCCAATGCTATGGTAAGTCCTTGTGTCTGCTGAGCAAACACCCAACAAGGCCTCTTTGCTTTCTGCTGAACTTCATCCGACAGTTCAGTCAGAAGTTAGTTTCCAGGCCTTCAAGACTGAACCGGAAGGACTGGGGTGTAGCCCAATGGTAGAGCCATTGCTTAGCACATATGAGACCCTAGATTGGATCCCCAGTACAACAATAATATATTGGACATACAGACAGATAGATAGGTAGATAGAGAGATGATAGATAGATAAATAGATAGAGAGATAGATAGATAGATAGATGAAGTCAAACCAGGTAGTTGCATATGCCAGGAATCCCAGTGATCAGGAGGTGGAAGGAGTAGAATCAAGGCTTAGGATCAGGGTTCAAGATTCCCTTGGCTCCAGTTTGAGTCCAGCCTGGGATACAGGAGATCCTGCCTCCAATGAACAAACAAGTAAGTAAGATTGAATAAGGCCAAGCACAGGCTTGTAATTTGGTTTCTCGTTGTGCTTTCAAGTTGTGTCAACCATAGAAGAACACAGACAGCAGGTGTCTAGTTTGGACAGCAGTGGAAGACCAGCAAAATTCAATTTCACAGACCCATAATCACCAGTCTTAGGGTACATCAGCTGTTACCTCGTTTTTACAGATGAAAACTCTGAGGAGATGAAGGTAGCTAGTGCAAGCCTACAAATGCCACTCTCCTCCACTTCACTCCTTTTCCACACTGCATCGGGGACCAGGGTCTTAAAGGGTGGGCTTATCTTTTCCAAAGTCTGCCCCTAAGGCAAAAAAGAAAATTACTCATGATGAAAAATGTAGTTGAAGATTCTGAAAAAAAAATCTATTCTTGGGTATGATTTGTATATACAAATCAAAGCAGAAGTGTCCTCAGACAGTGTGTTGGCGGACAAGTTGAAAGAAGGAGGGGAAAGGCCATCTGGCTGTCCACCCACCTAGGCCACCCTGAAGGTAAGCAGTAAATCCACCCACAGAATACAGGGTATCAGGAGGTCTCAGGTGTCCCTGCTTCTCTGCAAGGCGTGGGCCTCCTGGTTTAGCACTAAGCCTTGGAAAGGCCTGTGAGACGGTAATGGATTGATTTGTTGTGAGGAGGAGGAGGAGAGGTGAGAGAGGAGCTGTCTTCCCAGGTCAGGGAGGGTGAGGCGTAGGTGTCATGATGTAGGTGTCATGACGTCATTTACATGCATATGAGATGAGGCCCAGCCTTTTCCCTGAACACCTGAGCCTTCTCTCACCAGCTTGGGGACAGGGGGACAGTTTTTCACCAAGTGTCAGGTTGAGCCAGCTGGAGCCAGCTAGCTCAAGATTGACCTTTCAAGGCCCTGGGGGGAAGTTCACCAACAAACCTTGTTCTGAATGTGATTTTTTCCAAGTGTTTCCAAAGTCAGGGTCTTACCTGAGAAGAGAAGCATTTCAAGTACAACTTGTATACACACACACACACACACACACACACACACACACACAAGCACACACATACAAAGACATGCACACACAAAGACACACACACACACACACACACATTTCATATTCCTATTAGGAAAGACAACTGAAGGGGATGGGGAAAATCATCAGCATTTAAGACCATGGACTACTCTTACAGAGAATTTGAGTTGGATTCCCAGCATGCACCTGGGGCAGCTCACTGTTGTCCATCAGAAAAAGGCAACTGAAACTCCATAAGTCTGTACCAACCAAGGGCTGGCCCCACCTGAGCAAGACTGCTGAGGCAGAGTGTTGTGTGACATGGCACAAGTATGCTTTGATAGGCTGAACCTTCTCTTTCAGAACATAATGGGGGGGCGGGTAGAGATGGGTGTCACATCCCTGGGATGTGTTTGTGTTTCCAGTGGGACATTCTCTTCTCAGGGAGCTGGAAACGAAGCCACTTCCAGTCTCATTATCATTCGCCTAATATTGGAGTTATTGACCCAGGGCTGCAGAAAGAATCTGGTAATTAGCTTGGCCCTGTCATCGTGTTTCTATGTGCATCTCTCGAACGGATGACATACCCACTTTGATGATGATTATTATTATCGAGATCCTTTGCGATAAAAAGGCCTTTTCCATTAAGTGAGCTCTGTCCTGTTTACTCAGAGCTGGGGCTGGGGTACATTAGAACATTCTGTGGCAGAAAGAGCACTCTTATACATTCTCTTAGAAACGAGTTTTGCGGAAGCGAAGGGAGAACATTGATGTCATGGAGGTTAATTATTCGGGTTTTCTCTTGGTGGATTGGAAGGCCTGCTGCTCCTCTCAGTACACAGACTAAAATTGGAACACTGAAGAGGACCCAAGTGTGGCCCTGTGACTGATGACACATCCAAAGTCACTGATTGATTGAAGGGGATGTTTTATAGAATGGTAAGAAGTACATTGGGTTTATGGTGTGCAGTTTCCGGCAGTCAGCATGGCTTACAGCAGTAAACATGCAGGTGTTCTCCCTGCGCCTCTGAAGGGAGGCTTTAGAAACAAACCTCTCTCAAAACTAAGCTTCTGAAGGAGCCTCTCCAGACTAGGAGGCACATCCGCGTCTGTACTTCTGAACAAACTCAGAGGAATGACTTTGTCCTCCTTGTGTGGATAAGGAAACGGAAGCTGAGAGAGATGTGGGCATAGCAATCTGCACGAAATCTCTCACTCGAGGAGCCTGGTAGCCAGCATACTCATGGGCTTTCCTCAGTTCAAACTCTTCTTGTGTGCCCAGGGGTGGAGGCACAGACCAACAACCCCAGTCCTGGGGATTCTGTGGTAGGAGCATCATTGTGAGTTTGTGACTAACCTGGTCTATGGAGTAAGACATTGTCTCAAGAAGTAACAAAACAAAACACAAAACCCAACAAACTAAAGCCAAAACCAAAGAACAAAGCAAAAAGAAAGGGGAAAACTAACAAACAGACAAAAAGCAAACAAACAAAAAAAAACAAACAGGGTTGCATCCACGGCGACCCCTAAGTAATTATTGGCTTGTTCTCATTCAAGAACATTCAAAAACAAACAAACAATAACAAAGAACAAAATCAACCTCCTTAAATATGTTTATTTTAAACAGAAACTACTCACCGCTTTATCAAGGGGAAGACTGATCTGATGTGCCCTAAGGCAGTATCAACCACACTGCAAACAAGTTTCTTTTTGTTGTTGTTTGCTTGTTTGTTAGTTTGTTTTTGTTGAATACATTGTAGCCAGAGTTTCCTACAAGGCCCATGATCTTACACCGCTCCTCTGATGAAATTTGCTAGCCTGGGGAGCACAGCTGATGAAATTTGTTAGTCTGGGGAGCACGGGAGGCTAGTTGATCAGAGCCTTTTGTCTGATCTTAATGTTGTGAGAAAATGGGTGTGTGCAGCAAGAGAGGAGGAGGCTACAAAGAAGGGTATGAAAACATTCCTGTTGGCAGAAAAATACTGCCCCCGCCTCCTGCTCTCAGGAACAGATTAACGGGAAACTGTGCCCTCGAGCTCAAACTGGGCCCTAGTCTTTTCAACAGCACCTGCCACCAAGCCTCAGATGTGTCTCCATTATTAAAACTTCTCTGCCTCTGCTGCTCTCCATGTGTCCCTGGTCTAGTTGTGTTCTGGACACAAGAATCTAGAAGTGACACTGTCTGCTCCTGTACCCCAATTCCTGCCTGTAACGCTGGCGGTACTTATGAGCTCACCCCAAACATACGTTGAGATGGAGCTGAGGAAGCTAGAGTTGAGACTTTGTCTTCTAATTTAAAAAAAAAAGGGAATTAATGATTTCCCCTGAGTGACATCCACAGCAGTAGGTGCTCCCTCCAGAATGTTGTCATATCATGTATGAGGCTAAGGCTTGGGCAGCCCACAAGCCCATTCAACACGTACTCTGGTAAAATTGGAGTTTGGACACATCATACAGGCCCTGTGGGATCTTAGGATGATGCTGGTATGGATGCCAGAAGTTGATGTTGGGTCTCTTTCCTAACTGCTTGCTTCCCTGCTTTTAAGACAGGGTTAATCGCTGAACTTGGGGCTTGATCAGCTAGGTTGGCGGCTAACATGGTCTGCCTCTGCCTTCCCAGAGCTGGAACTCCAGTCCTCCTGGTTGTGTGCTAACCACTGGGCTATCTCCTGGGCTTCCTCTTAGACATGTTCAGCACAGCCTTCCAAGTTGCTTGCTTGCCAATTAGTCTCTGCCAGTAACGTATGAGGAGATCCCTCATCCCCTCCATACGTCTCATCCAGCTGAGTCCTCTGTCCCCGAGATGTGGTACATGCCACCTTTGAACCTGAAAACCCTGTGCCTCTCCCGCTGCCCACTTGCCTTTCTCAGAGTCTTCTCTCCGTGTCTCAGAGTCTGTGGGAACCTGAGAGTGCTGCTAAGAATCCTTTTCTGTTTAGAAACTTCTCTGAGAAGTTTCTCCTGAGCAAACCCGAAGTCTACTGGGCACAATTTGATGTTCCTTCCAAATATTAATTGATTTGTTCTCCGGCAGAGGCATGATGTCTCAGCCTTGCTCAGGGACAAGCTTGTCACTGCTAAGGACACAGAGCCACGCAGGACTTCCTCTGTGCCTGGCCAATTCATTAGACCCGGTTAGCAATTTGCAAAAGAGATTAACTGACTTGCAGGCTGCTGAGCCCCGAGTGTTAGTCACCTCCCTCCTGGCAGCAAGCTCGGAGAAGCTCTGCCCACCCTTGGGAACCCAAGAGAGCCAACAGCAATATGGAAGGCTCTGGGCAAAGATTGGGGTGGGGCTACCTCCATTTTTCATCATAAACAGGAGCTTAGACATGGCAGTCTCAGACCTTTCTGGATCAGGGCAGTATGTAGGGTCACAGTGGGGACTTCTGGGATAAAACGAGAAGAGTGGCCACAGAGAAAGCAGATTTCTTAAAAGTGTGTGTGTATACTCTACTTTGTTTGCTTTGTTTTTTCTCAGAGACAGGGCCTCACTATGTAGCTTTAGCTGTTCTGTAACTCATAATGTAGACCAGGCTAGCCTTGAATTCATGGAGATTCATCTACTTGGCTCTACCTTGATGGTGCTGGGATTAAACTTGTATAATATCACGGCCACTGCACCCTTTCTTCCTTCTTTCCTTCCTTTTTTTTTTTTTAATTTTAACGTGTGTGTGTGTGTGTGTGTTTGTGTGTGTGTGTGTGTGTAGGAGGAGGAGGAGGAGGTCAGAGTGCTCTCAGATTCCCTGGAGCTGTAGTTCTAGGCAGTTGAAAGCTGCCTGATTTGGGAACTGGACTCCAGTCCTCTATAAGAACAGTGTATGTCCCTAACCACTGAGCAGTCTCTCCAACCTTCTCCATCATATTTTTTTTGAGACAGGACCACTGGGCTGACTAACAAGAAATTTCCCTCAAATCTTCCTCTCGACTTATTGACATTTTTTATGGGCTTCACGTTTGGGGGGCGAGCCCCTTATGAACTGAGCCATCTCTGAAGCCCCTTAAAGCTTTTATAGTCCCCAACGGACACCACACTGTCTTATTATGAATACTTTATATCATATACCTGTATGAGGAAGATTCTATTGTGAAAAAAGTAGACATTTGTCTACACACACACCCATGCACACGCACATGTATGCATGCACACATGCATTCACGTGCACATACACAAACACATGCACATGTGCTCAAGAACAAGTGAGAGGGGGTGGCAAGAAAAGGACGGATGCACAAAGCCCTTATGTAGGAAAAACAATGGCTTCTACTGATGTCTGCTGGACTCAGTTACTTTGTCTCTAGGCAACAAGGAACCTCTACATCCTTCACACGCTTCTGTGACCCTGATACTTGTCCCAGCCCAAGTCCCTAAACTAAATCTCTCAGGCCTAGTCTAGGTCACTGCCTGTCTTTAATCCAGCTACAGAGATATTGTATGGCTGGCCAGGCCAGACTGAGTTACCCTGGTGGAGCTGTTGAGAGTAAAGATGTCTGCCTAAGGAGGAGGGGGTCAGACAGGTGACAAGAGATGCTTCTGCCCAGCCATACAAACTTGGGGATGGTGTCTCAC
Source organism: Grammomys surdaster (assembly GCF_004785775.1). Lineage (NCBI taxonomy): Eukaryota > Metazoa > Chordata > Mammalia > Rodentia > Muridae > Grammomys > Grammomys surdaster. The sequence goes on along the minus strand of NW_021604638.1, from coordinate 287,751 downwards.
CCCTAGGTTAAAGCAATAAATCATGTTCTTATGAGCAGGTGTGTGCCTTGACACCCCATGAGAAGGGAGAAGGGACAGGGAAGGGGGAGAGGGGGAGGCAGAAGGTGTCGTGGGCTTTCTTCAAGGTGCTAGGGGACTAGAGCACTTTTGCGAAAGAGATGATGAGTCCTGAGGTTTGCGTGCAATTACCGGGCCCTGCTGTGTGCCAGGCAGTGTGTGGGAGCAGAAGACAGGCAAATGAGAACACGACATGGCCCTTGTCCTTTGGGAGAGCTGGGTCTGGCAAGGGGAGCCGACAGAGACTGGTAAACAGGTCATTATACATGCAGAACGACGAGCTCTCTGATGTGATTAAGCTTCTGAATGAGGGGTCCTGACAAGGCCGGCTGGAGGAGGAGGAGGAAAGCTGAGGCACAAACAGGAACTGGAGGGCTGCAGCCCGCCCGCACCTGTCCCCAAGGCTTCTCCATCCAGCCCCCACTACAGATGGAGGACGGGAGGGGGCGGGTGGTAGATAGCTGGTGGATATCTCCAGCCTTCTTGATTCCCTCCTTGAATCATAAAAGATTTAATAAAAACAAAACAACAACAACAACCCCCCCCCCAACTATACGTGCTACAACACTCAGTGAAGATGCATAGCACCTAACTACTGTTTACTTGTTTATCTAAAGTCCTAACTGTTTCCTTGGCAACCATTAATAGAGTCTTGTTTACTGGAGTAACTCGGTATTCTGGCTTTCTTCCCTCTGCCTCTGTGTCTCCACTTATCTCTCTGTCTCTGTAAACCCAGGCAGGCCTTGGACTCCCTATGTAGGCCAGGATGACTTTGAACTTCTGATCTTCCTGTCTCCATCATGCCTTGTTTGTGCTCTGCTGGGGATTGAACCCAGGGCTTTGTGTATGCCAGTCAAGTGGTCTACCTACTGTGTCCTATCTATACCCAGCCCTCAGAAGTTTGAACTCCCCCACCCTGACCCCCAGAAATCGAAAAGGCAAAAATGCCACGGATACTAATGACCACATCAGTTGGGGACGTAGGAGAAAGGTGAGGGAGTCTGAAAAAATGGTTCAGATGGGGCTACTTGAAAAAATAAGCGTGTGTTCCTGGAGAGAGGAGGGACTGGATTTTGGAGATGAGTCTTCTTCTGAAAGTCTTTCGGCAAACCACCCTTCTCAGGGGTACTACAAATGAAGCCTGAATTTTGTTCTAGAAATTTCTCTTGTGAAATGTTGGAACAGGCATCCAAGTGAGAGTAGGAAAAGGGGTAGGATGAGAGCTCCCAACAGCACTCTCACCTCATTGGCCCTTCCCACTCTACCAACAAGCCCACTCCCTCCCCAATTCCCAACTGGCCCTTTTGGTTAGAACCTTTAGAATTAATTCTAACTAAAGTGTTAGCAGAAATCTGAGACAGAAAATGTTCGAAACAGTGAGTCCTGGAGGAGACAGGTGATCCGCCACCAACCTTAGGTGACAGAATCACAAGGAGAAGGGACTTTGTTGTTCAGCCCTTTAAGCCTCCTAATGATGTCATGGGGAACTTTTGATTCTGATGCTAATGGCCCTTTGCCACCTGCCTAACCTTTCCCTAATCCCTTTGCATCAAGATGGGTTAGGTGTTCGCATCTGGCCGGGAGCTGAGAGCAAGGTTGTTTTGATGCAAGGTTGTTTTGATGGAAGTTGTTCTTGCTGGAGCATCTGCTCTCTTGCTTTGCCTTGTACTCAGCTCACCTGAGAAGCTGACGCTGCTGCTGTCCTCCGTCTCCCAGCTTCCTGTGAAGCGGGGGTGTTAGAGAAACCGGTAATTTCATTTGTGGACTTAGAACTCATTTGTTTTTAAGTCGAGGGACATCTGTCTCTTTTTGCCCGAGGCCTTCCTCTGTAAAATGGAGTATGGCTAGCGTCTAATCTGGCTCCTGTCTACAAGTCCTGACTCATTCTAAGGGGTGTGTTGGGGGGAGCGAGTTGCTGAGAGTCCCACCTCACAGGGTCCTCTAGGTCCAAGAGGGAGCTAGGTCCTGGCAGGAAGCTGTTACAAAATTACAGCACTCAGTAGCGTGTGACCAGGGTGGCAGACAGTAGGGGGCGCTACCGTTTTCACCCCACATCTATAGAAGATGTCTTTAGGCCATAGGTGTGAGCCAGAGCCGTGGAGTCTCCTTCTGCTACCAGGGAGTGAGTACCTGATGCGATACAGGGAAGGCTAGGGTATTTATGCTTCATGAACATCTCTGATAGATGGTCCAGACAGAGCTCAAGGAGTCCCTCCCTGATGCTCTGCTTAAGGTCCCTAACCTCCAGACGGGGCTCCCCGCTCCTGTCGGCCTTCACCTCAATCTTGGATGCTGGCAGGGAGCTCGGAGTCTCAGCTCCAACAACAAGCAGCTTCCGGCTTCCGCATTTGAGGGTTTCCGACAAATGTTTTCCCTCACCTGATTTTCGTTATGGCCTTTGGGGTCAGAGGTGGCTGCCAAGGCTACCCACTTCTCATCCATACTGGCAGGGAGTCGTGCCCAAGTTCATACGTGGACGAAAAGATAGGTCCTAGATACCCCCCTTTCTGCTAAAACTCTTAAAATGTTGTCTTATTTTTTTAACTTTCAGATTTTTTTTTTTTTTTGGTCCCAGCCTCAAAGGCATTAGCGTTTGACGGCTATGCGGCACCTGACACGCAGGAGACGGACAAAAGCCACTTCTAAGCACGAACATTTGAAATTATTAAGTGTTCATTAAAGCACCCCCGGGTGCACAGTGCTCTTAGGGATGTTTGCTTCTCAATTTTCTATAATTTCCTTATTTTTCTCTTCTAGCTAAAGGCAGATGAAAAACGAACTCGGTGCATTTGAGTCTCTGAATCATAGTTAATGTACAACGCCCCCTCCCTTAACTGCGCTGTTTCCCTCTGCTTCCTCCGGTCTCCTTTCCTATCAATCGGATAAACTTATTTCTTTTAACCCTTACTCCGAAAGCCACTCGGGAAATGCATCCTAAGACCCCGACCAGCTCTCTCTACACCCCCACTCGCTTTGGGCAGGGGTCTACGGGCTAGGAGCTGTAGAAAAATCGAGAAGGCTGCAGCACTGTCTGCAGTACAGCAGCCCCGTTGCCGGTGGGGACTGGGGGCAGGGGGCAGCTGTCTGGCAGGTGGCTGCAGGCTGGGGTGCAGAGCATACCCTGGGCAGCTACCCACGACCCCCAGCCCCATCAACGGGCTTCCGGGGGGACTGGGGAGCTGCGGCTGTTCATGGACTGTTCTGGAAAAATACCAAGCTCCAACCCCCCTCCCATCCTGTCTCCTGTGACTCTGGTCTTACATGAGCAGAGAGAGAACAACAGCTAAAAGCTGTTTTTCTCTTTCCCTTTCTTTTTATTTTTTTGACAACAACCTCACATAACCTCAAAAAGTTACCCATGAATTTACCAAAAACTTTTTATGAAACTACTTTAACCTCTGGTGGGGGTTAAAAACAAGCTCTGTGGATTTATTATCCGGAAAAAAAGGCGAAGCATGACTCTGTATTTGCTGGAAAATCGTCTACCAAGCTTCAACGGTGCCCCCTACCGCCTCCTACGAGGAATAGCAGGCGCCGACTGCAGCAGAAGCTGTAGGCTGCTGGCTGCTTGCTGCCAGGACCTGGCAGGACCTGATCCCTGGCGGGTGACTGGACCACCTCCACTGCATCCCGGGTCTGCTCCAAACCCAGACACGTTGCTGGGTCTTAGCTTATATTCTTTAAAGTTCAAATGGCTAAACCAGGAGCAGGCTAATCGCCAGCTGGGCTTGTACTGCCAGCCTGGGCTGGATCCCTGCAGAACAGGCGAACCTTACAGTCTGAGCACGCAGGCGACCCTTGCTTGTTTGTTCCTTTCGGCTGCTTTCACGTAAATGCCACCTAGATGTACTGAAGGAAGAGTGATGACCCCCCAGAGGAAGGAAGGACAGAAAGGAGTACAGGGAGGAGGCCTCGTAGGAGGCTAAGAGAGACCCAGAGAAGCCGAGCATTGCAGAGAACAGGGTGAGAGAGATGGGCAAAGAGAAGACCAGTGGACTCGGAAGGACAGGGGGATGGGTGAAGGTCCCTGTGAGGAGGAATGTGGATGTGGTCAGCACCCCCAACTTCAAAACACCCCAGTTCTTGCTCAGAACTATCATGTTTTTATAAAGCACACGGGAGGAAAAAAAAAGCCGTTCAGAAAAACCAATGTAAAGCAGAGAGAGGAGCCGGCTCTGCAGCCTGCCCAGCAGAGGCAGTAGCATGCGTCAGATTCTCAGGACCCTCACTCCTGGAGTCCTGTTGCTAAGGACTGAGATTTGCTTCTTGCCTGCAAAAGGCAGTAACAGTACTGAAAGAAAGAAAACAACAACAACAACCAAACAAAGCACAAAACAAACTATCATCCTGGTAATCTTAGCTCCTATAGAGGGAGAAAGCCAGCTCTGATCTCTATGGAAAAATCTAGAATTTGATACTAAATAGATCTTACAGTGTTTATATGATGGTAATTCAAACATTGTCTGTCTGTCTGTCTACACACACACACACACACACACACATACTCCTGTTAGAGATCTTTTTTATTGGGGGGGGGGAGCTCACTACCGTATCTCCTTGTTATCTAACACCCATGCATCCAGCATCTGGCTCAGGAAACCCAAATACCAAACCTAGTTTGTCTGTAGCTCTTTTGGGGTTCACCGGTTGGATTTGGGGGGAGACTTCCTTTTCCTTCTCCCTTCTGGCCCAGGAGACTATAGGAAGACAGCTGCTTCTCTATACCCCCAACTCCTTAGAAGTTCCATGGAGAATGTTGTAGCACTTGGGGAAGGGAGCCTTCCTTTCTTATCCCAGAAAGGTCCATACCCCTCCCTTCTTGGGGGGGTATGTGTCCTTCCTTCCCAGCTTCTCACTGAACCAGTTTCATTTCAAGTTTGGCACTTGGATCCAAAGCTACATTTGTGATTTAGGGGCATCTTTCCCAAGATGGACTTTTTGGGTATCCTGTATCTCCCAAACCCCAGCTGCCCTCACCCAGCCTAGGCTCCCTGGTCCGTTCTGATGGTAGAACCTGGTGTTCTGACGCCTCTAGTGGTGGCCTCCAGTATAGCACCCTGTTGCTTTAGCAGGGCAGACATTCCTGCTTTGTCCACTATTTCCTGGGGTTGCTGTGGTGGGTTCTAATCGTTCCTTTCCTATTTTCTCTCAGGCATAAAATCTGGCTATATAGCCCAGGCTAGCTCAAACTTAGGGAACTCCTCCTGCAACATAGTTGCCACCCCCACCAGGCTTTACACATTGTTTCTCAAAGGACAACCTACCGTCTCATTGTGTCATCCTTGTATCCTAAAACGTTGAACATTGCAATGGAGACCACAGGGAACCAAAGACATGTCTGCACCTACCTTTGCTCAAGTGAGTTAAATGGAGTAAGGTTCTGACTTTCACGAACCCACACATTCATGGCTCAAATGAAATTGGTGGTCTATGTTTTCATCTGAAAGCAGTTATTCTCATTTCGCAGTTGCTTCTGGGTTCTGCAGGCTTTTTGTGTCTGTGACTTCTGCCCTCCCCCTTTTCTCTGTAGCCTTAGCATAAGACGCTGCGGTGTTCCTAAGTGGCGGAGGAAGCTCTTCATTTGCTATTATTAATTTCTATCTGTTGTGTTCTGTTGTACTTAATTTTAATTAATTGAAGTGACATTCATTATAAATGTAATGCATAATTAAAAAAACTAAAAAAAAAAAAAGAGACATCTTCTTAGTCCGTTCTAAGTAACTGCGTTTTGAAGGTCAGAATGAGCTCTATCTGACGTGTTCCGGAAACTTCTCTGAAGGGCAAGTTTGGCTTCCCATTTTGTTTGGTTTTGTGTTGACTTTTCCTGTCAATCAATGCCTTTTCCAAAGCTGGGTTGGCAAGACTGGAGTTGGTTTCAACAGCTTGAGTTCCCAGAAGCTTGAGAGCACACACACACATTCTTCTTCTTCTTCGCCCCTCACCCCTCCTCTCCATAAATTTGAGGATCTGCCTTGCAGTCGTCTGAAGAGTCAGATAAGGAAGGAATTGATGGCTGTGCACACAGCAGAATGGGAAAAGCCAGAGGAATCGATACAGGCTGCAAACGGCTATTTCTAGAAAAGACTAGCTCATTCTATCAATCTGTGATTTGTTTCTCAAATGTAGACCCATTAGATGCTTCCTGGGGGACCAAGCCTTGCATTTTAAGACTATCATTAGGTAATGTTAGATAAATCTTCCATCCCACTGTCAACATAAGCAGGAAGGTGTTAGAGGTCAACTGACATCCAGAATATACACCTACCTTATCCTCTAGGGTCTAAGGAGATTTCAGTGTCCCTGTGGGTTAGGAGAAGGTTTGAATATCCATCACTACTCCTGGTACCAAAAGACTAAGATCCAACTCAAAAAGACTTAGGCACAAAAGCAAATCTGCTTGTTTGGAGGGTGTTCAGCTGAATTGGGGACTTAAGCAGTACCCCTACATGTTATTCCAAGGGTACCAGGGCTATCTCTGATGGCTTCCAGCGGCTTCCAGCGGCTTCCAGCGGCTGCATGTAGGTCCTCCCCATTTAGTAATTACACTAGGGAGATTATTAGTCCAAGTGGCAGCATGTATAATTTAGGGAGATCTGGCTGTGTGTAGCACCAGGTAGGAGGTGGTAATGGGCCACCCTGTGCTGAGGAAGGGTGTCTGTCTGCTAAAGGAGAGTTGGATGAAGAAAGGCTACTGAACATAGGGCAGCAGATGTTGGGGGAGCTTTCACCTCTAAAGAGGGGGAGGAGAGTGAGAATTTTCACAGCCAGTGGGTTCGACTCTGCACACTGTGGGTCACATGCCAAGGGTCTTAGTAGATGCTGGAGTGTTATGTACTGACCCTCTTCCAGATGGTTCTTATTCCCATATCCTGTCTACAGCTCTCATCTCTCTGAAGGGTTGCCAACAGAAGCCATCTCTCTCTAGTTTCTTCTAGACCTGTACCTCTCCCAGGATTTCTTTAGGAAGTCATCTCCAGGAGAACCCAAGATACCAGTTATCTAGAAGTTTCAAGATGGAGTCATGGACCATATAGGCCCCATACCTTTTTTTTTTTTTCTTATTTTTTTCTCAACCCAAAGAAGGTAAAGAGTCTGGGGGCAACCTAAAACAGCATAAAGAGATATAGATGCAACAGGCCAACCTCCACTTCTGACCTTTAATTGATTTCTCTTGTGGCTCAGGCCCCTTTAAGGAATCGTTACATAAAGCATTGGTTTGAGCCATGTGTTCTGCTCACATTCACGAGGCAGCTGAGCTGAACTTGCAGTGTGCGTCTTTAATAACGTCTTTGTCATTCCCAGAGCTGCTGGCTTGAGTCACCTAATGTGGCTTTCAGAGAACAGCTCTCTGCTTTCATCCCAGCTCTTTGAGATTTAGTACCTTTAGAACTGGAGGACAATGTCATCATAGAGACTTACCCTAAGAGCCCATTTTCAGCCAGCATTAGGACAGTCACTTTCATTTCTCCAGTAGATGCCTGTTTGCAATTTTCACAAAATATGTTCCATTTTACTTTTCTAAGGCAGTCTTCAAGAGACTTGTTTACAGCAACACGTAAGGCTTATAATTGTATCCCAAATGTCTGGGACTAATGACTGTATTTGTGTTAAAATCACCCCCCCCATTACCTTTTCCAAAACTAATTTTGTCAGATAATGTCTCTAAATAAACCAAACCAGCATCCATTGGCGTCATATCAGGCTAATGTGGTTTTCTGAGTAGCGTTTTGTAATTCAACGTGAAGGCCTCATGTTCCTCTACTCAGGATGGGGCTGAGTCCTGATATGCCAATGGCTGTGTCCTGATATGCCAATGGCTGTGTCCTGATATGCCAATGGCTGAGTCCTGATATGCCAATGGCTGAGTCAGGGGCATCTAGCACCCAAAGTGCACCGAATTCCTAACTTATCTACCCCGAATCCTGATCTGGGACACTGTGGGAAATCAGTTGTCCTTCATGGTGGTGGGGGCTGAAAAATGGTTGTAGTCCACTGGCAAGAGACTGTAGGGCTTCCTTATAGTCTCTACCTTAATTTTTAGAACAGGGTCGATTACCTGACCTTGCTGGTAGAGTTAGACAGACTGATCAGTAAGCCTTGGTTGTGTCTTTGCTCCTCATCTCCACCCCCTGGTGCTCGCTCATGGCTTCTAGAGATTAATTCTTATGCTAATACACTAAGAACTTTACCAACAGGGATGCCAGCCTCGTTAAGAGTATCTTTATTTTAACAGGTCAGTTCTGTGTGCTGATCAGTCTTGACATCACCAGTTTCTACAGTCTTGAATGCTTAATAAAGGTCAAATGCTGGGTCCTTTTAGCTAATGTACATGGAACATTTACCATAGACTGATCATAGCAACGAGCCCTAGCAACATCAGCTTTAAACGTTTTGTTTCCCAATTTTGTTTTTATTTTTATGGGTATGTGTGTGGGGTTATGTGCACAGAGGGTAGTTACCCACAAGGCCAGAGGAGGGCATCAGAGCCGCTAGAGCTGGAATTATTGGTGGTTGGGAGCCTGGATGTGGGTACTGGGAACTGAACTTGGGTCCTCTGGAAGAGCAGCAAGTGCTCTTAACTACTGAGCCATCTCCCTGGCTGCGTTTTTTAAGCTTTTTCTTTCCCCTTCTTCTTTTGGATAAGAATACTGTTGCTTTATTTAGACTGTTTCTAAAGATCAGAAAAATGGCCACTGTCGATCTCACCAGCCCCCTAGGTTCCTCTTCTGTGATACGGTGTGCTTCCTGTGGGTAGCAAGGTCCCTGAGGCGCCCCTGAGGCTTGGCCATGCTTGGCCAACAAGGGAAACTGAGAAACTAGAGTTTAGCCCCACAGAGGTTACACCACTGCTGGGGTTGGCTTTTTGTAGCTTCTCCAGCAATCCCCACCTCAGCTGCTATCTGGATTTGGTCAGGAGGCCACCTGACTTCAGAGTCCAGAACAGTGTTCTAGTGAGTTCCAAATGGCTTTCTGCTTTTGTTGGCAGAAGAAAGGAAGAAGAGAGGGGTGAATAGGTAACTCTGCCTTGATCTCACAAGGCTTTCATTTAAGCCAGGGAGACCAAGCCTGAGTGTAAATAATCGTATTTAGAACCCAGAGTTAACTCAGTGGGTAAAGTGTTTACTACAGAAGCACCAGGACCTGAGTTTGATCCATGTAAAAAAAAAATGTCAGGTGTGGTGGCATGGGATTAACATCAACAGGGGTGAGTGGGAAGCAGGTGGATCCCTAAGACCTCCTACCCAGCCAGTCTAGTCTATGCGGTAAGTCCTAGTGACATACGAACAGCACTAGCCGGGCTTAGTAGTATATCTTAATCTATAGGTATGTCTATATACTAATATGTAGATATCTAAGAAGTCATATGTCTGCAAGGGAGTGCAAGGGAAGAGTTGGCAGACATCGGGGAAAGTGTGGAGATGATGTAATGACAACACTCATGTGTGACGAAGGTGTGTACTTTCTGAGGGATGACACCCAAAGGTTGACCTTTGTCCTCACATGCGTACATGCATGTGAATCCACACCCTAAAACACACATGCACCACATGTGCACACACACACACACACACACACACACATGCACACACACACACATTTAAAGGACAAAAAGATTTCACTAAACCTTTGCATGTTATTACCTGGATCAAGCAGCATTGGCAAACTTCTATGAAGACCAAGCCACAGTGATTTTTGAGTTTGTAAACCCCATAATCTGCATGGCAAGCACTCAACAGCATTGCTGGAGGAAGCATCTAGCCATGAATAGGTGTGGCCGTGTGCCAATAAAACTTTATTTACTAAAACAAGCAGATCAGACTTGGCCTTCAGACTAATGTTTGCTGGTTGCTGGTCCAGATAATCTACAGATAGGATGGAACCATGATAAGGGCTTGCTATTTAGGGATCATCAGACAGAGCATATTCATCAAGCACATAGGAGGGTCATGGTGTTTGGGGATTGGGCAACCGGTGAAGCTTTTACTAATGTGTTGCATTACTATGGAATTAAATATGACAAACCTGGGCTTCTCTCTTAAAAACAAAAGCACAGTGGGTTTAGGAAGTTTTGTTTCTCTCACAAATAACCACTGGGGTGTGAATGGTCCAGGTACAGGACTCTGTGGTATGCTGAGGACCAGACCTCCTTCTTAGCTCCCTGATCCTTTTTCATACCATAGAATGGCTGCAGTCGCTCCTGCTGTTAGGTCAGTGCTCCTGTGAATGGGAAGGAGAAGAGAGAGGGCACGCACACTCCTGTGAGAGGCATTTCTTGTAAATTGTGCACAATTTCCTCTCATGTCACCTAGGCCGGAACTAAATGGGCCAGCCATGCTCAGCTGCAGGGAAAAGTGGAAAAAGCATGTTTCAGCCCAGCAGTCCCTCACACCTGCTGGGCAGTGGCTCCTTGCAGGGCCAAGGAAAGGATCAGAAGGGGATCACGCAGAGGTCCACCACACAAGATTGAAACAGGAAGTCTAAAGAGTCTCCGTTTGCTTCCTTAGAAGGAAGTTGTTTAGTACTGGTTTCTAGACTCGCTCGTACCCGGAGGTCATGTTCGTGTCCACTTTACATCCTACCTCTTTGGTCAGAACTGTTCATTCCTGGGCCTCCTGTCTTCCCGAGCACAGCAAACTTTTAATCAATGTAGCACTCCCGGAGGCAGAAAGGGGTCGGCTTTGAAGTTCTCCTCAGGAGCACGGCTCTGTTTCTCTGACATCTCCTTAAGAGTTTTGTTGTTGGATGCTCCGCGCTGTTCATGGGCTTGCCCCCACCCCCACTTCCCTTCCTCTGCCTTTCCCCTTTCACCTGTCTGTCTCCCCTCCTGTACCCCAAGGAGTGAAGCCTCTGCTGTCTCCAAACTGACATGATTGGTCTTGCTGCTCCCATCCAGCGGCTGCTTCCCAAGCACCGAAGACGCCTCAAATCACATAGTGAGGCACAGTCATAACAGCAGAGAGACACCTTGCTATTGTTTACGGGGAACGAGGCATGAGCATCTGTCAAAACTCCAGGAAACAGTCCTATCATTTATTCCTGATTACTTCTGCTTCTCAGCCTCCCTTCACCCACCACTCAGGGAGAGCCTGTTGATGTCTATACTGTGAGGGAACTCCAGGAGGAGACCCTGCCCACCTCCACTATCAGCAAGGACACAAAAGTCCCATCCCAGTGTGGTGCCTGCTGTCCTAGGGGCTCATAGTCAGATGCTCTTCAAAATACCTCCAGATGGGAGGCCTTTACCTTCAAATGTCGAATTCAGCCTTTAAAGGAAACTATTTCTTTAAAAGGAGGAGGAGAACAACAACAGGCCCTGATGGATGCACACCGACATTAAGTGGAGCTTGAAAAAAAAAATATCAGGGTTTACTGTATGATTAGCGTTGATGAGGAGAGAGGGACCTAGCCCATGATTACCTCTCTCGCTCGCGTGTGGGAGGGCAAAGCGGCTGCAGAATAATCTGGAAACAAGATTTTCTCTAATGCTGGTCTGACTATGGCTACTCCATGGAGCCCACCTCAGCCCTCAGCTCCCTCAGAATCTAAGATCTTAATACACCCTGGAATAGCCTCCCCCAGAATCTTCCAAGTTATGCTAATGGAGGGGGGGAGAGTGGTTGCTTCATGAAGAGACTGGATTTGGGATTTTGGAAATAGCAATTTGAAGATAGGCTGGTTTATATCCAGTATATTCATTTGACCGTCTTTTATAAATTACACAGTGTGTGTGTGTGTGTGTGTGTGTGTGTGTGTGTGTGTGTGTCTGTGTCTGTGTCTGTGTTGGGGTATGCTCACACTTGGTAGTCAGGAGACAACTTTCAGGACTGAGCTCTCGCCTTGTCGTCCACCATGTAGTCTCCGAGGATAAACCTCTAGTCATTATTCTTGGTGGCAGTGCCTTTACCCTTTGAGCCGCCCTCAGCCCTTGATTGCTTTAATTAGCACCTATGTGTAGAGTTGTGTTGACTGAGACCAAGCACTCTTGTAGCTGTTGATGAGCTGGAAGTGTGATACAAGTCACACTTGAAGAGTAAGGGAGAAACTGCCACACTGACCTCTCTATGCTTTCCACCCTGGGTTTGATATGAAAGTTGGGATCTAGGACAAATCCCTGGGTGTGTCTTTGAGGGAGTTTTTAGACCTGGTTCACTGAGATGGGAAGACCTACCCTACATGTGGATAGCACAATTACAGGAGGCAGGGAGCTGAGTACCAGCACTTACCTCTCTCCCCTGCTTCCTGACTGCGTCTGTGTGACTTGCTGCCTCACGTTCCTGCCACCAAGACTCATCTCATCTGCAGTGATGGACTGGAGTCTTGAACTGTGAGCCAAGGTCAACCCTTCCTTAAAGTGTGTTTGTCACATATGTTGTTGAAGCAAGCAACAAGACCATGAACACACATGCCCAAGAACCTACACCTCTGTGTGGACAATGGCTACAGTCTTATGTCTTCTCACATGTCTGCTAAATTCTGAATGCATGGTTGGAATCAAGAGAAGACCTTTAAAGGATGTTCTGGAGACTTTTCAACCTCGAGAATCAGAAACCATAACTCCAATCATTTGTGTTTGTTGCTGATGACTTGAATTAGAACAGATATTTGTGGAGCTACAATCCCCCTCCCTGCAAACTTCTGAAAAATAGTAGAGGCAAATTTACTCCACTGTGGTGTATGATAGAGGCTGGAGGGGGTATTCTACCTGTATGCCATATGCTCTTCGGACATCTCTTACACGTTCTGTTTTGTTGATTGACCTTGCTGGCATCAGACCTTCATCATAAGCAACCAATTCCTTCAACCTAAGCTGTCACATAGGGGTAGGTCCAAGGATTTCACTAGGTTTGTTGGATTGTTGCTGACTCTGTGTGTATATGTGTGTGTGTTTGTATGTGTGTACATGCATGAAGGTACACTTATGAGAATATGGGAGCCAGAGACCATATTAGATCTTGCTCTTTAGAAACCATCACCCTAGTTTTTGAGACAGGGTCTTCCACTGGCCTGGAGATGCCCAAGTGGGTTAGACTGGTTTCGACCTAGACCAGGGCTCTTCTTGTCCGTCATCCAATGCTGGCATTAGTCACCATGCCTAGCTTTTCCACATGAGTTGTGGAGCTCCACCTTAGGTCCTCCTGTGTACAAGGCAAGCACTTTATCAATGAAGTCATCTTCCTAGCCCTGAAACTCTTGCTGCTTTTGAATGGATGTCCGGCATATTTGTTTGGGGTTAGGGGGGCGGGGGCGTGCTACCAGCTAGTTGGTGCTAACAGTACAATGTCTCTGAGATTACTAAAGATAGCTAAAGATGAAGACAGAAAGCAAATGTATGCTTATTTCATTAGGGACAGAGTGACACATCACGATCCCATCTCAGAAGAGAACAAGAAGACAATGTGGGCTTCTGGAACGTTCTTTTAGAGTCTGTGTTCTGAGATGCTCAGAATCATCTACTTTAAACTTCTCCCCCAAGAGAAAGGGGTTGTGTAGGCCTTCAAAGGACATTTAGGGTCCTGGGTTGTTTTTCAACTTTAAGTACACTTTGAGAGAGAGAGAGAGAGAGACACTGTAAAGTTCTATCTCCCTTTTTGTAAACATCTACTGTGAACATGGTGCTGGGGCAGATGTGTCATTCTATGAACCTACGATCATTAACAAACTTCACAGACCTTGTCCTAGGATCTCATCTGGAATACCATATGACATACAGCTGCCTCTCTGGGCTTCTCTTGGCAGAACCCCTCTCGGACGGTGTCTATGTTGACATCTGGAGGACAACTGGGAATCTGGTAGGATGGCCCTTTATTCAAGTTTGTCTGGTATTCTTCTTGATTAGACATGGCCCGTGGGCACTAGGAAAGGGAGGCACAGAGAGCAAAGCCATCTCAGCAGCTCTGGGGTTGTCACTGACCCCCTGGCCAAGATCATACTTGTTGGGCTCTTCATAGTCAGGCTTCTTATCTTTAGAAATTGTGACTTTTTCTTTTGGCTCCTAGAAACATCCAATGCTAGGGTCCATCTCTCCTCTCCACAGCTGTCTCAGAGGCACACTCTGTCTTCCATCCTTGGGAGTCTACCACGCACCCCATTCCTGTTTCCTCCGACAGGAGAACTACTTGGTATTCCTGCAGTGGGCTCCATGCTCACTTTTTCAGAGCTACGATGTGAAGCTGAGGTCGCCACAGTCTTTACCAACCCAAACTGTGACTGGAGAAGTAAATTACTTATATTTTCCTTGAAAATATTTGATATGAACAACATTAAAATCCTCACTGAGAAAATATACCCCAAGCCTATAATCAGAGAGGAGATGATGTCTATAAAACATAAAGAACCATAGGGTACATTGCTGTGCAAAAACCTACTTTAAAATTTTATTATTTGCCCCGTGCAATTTCATCAGCCCCCGTCTCCCCTCTCCTTATTTATTAGGAGGTGGATACAGCTTTCTCCCTCAAATGAACACCCTAATAGCAGTTCATGAGCTGATTCTTTCCCGACAAGCAGGGGCTGGTGATGTTTACTGCAGAAAGACGGATAGCCTTGGGTCTTCATAAGGATCGGGAAGACATATTTCGGAAGCAAATGGACTAATCTTTTTCAAAGACAGGGCTTTTGAAGATTGAATTTGTATACAAAAGTTTCAAATGACCCAGACAGACATCAGGGTTAGGTTACTGAATACAGAATACTGACTTTTCCCACTCTGGTCAATTACCTATCATCTACCATCAACTTATTGCAGCTTCCTGAGTCTGTTTGATATCCTTATAGATTCATCCCTTCTGCTGTGCCTGCCCATTGTCCCTCTAAAGAAGTTGCCATGACTTGGTTGTACCCATTTCTGTATATATGCAACCACAAGATGTCTACCTCCAAGTCTGTCTGCCCTTGACCCAGCTATCCTCCACTTCATATCACGTCTTTCTTTTCCCCTGTCCCTTCTCCCGGCATGAAAGAAGACAGGAGCACCGAAGGGTCTTGGTTTGTTCTGAGAAGTGGTCTTCTTCTGAGCCCTGGATGTCTTGGAACTCAGTATGTAGAACAGGCTAGTCTAGAACTCACAGCAATCTTCTTGCCTCAACAACTGAGTGCTGGGATGGGGGTTACAGATGTGAGCCACCAGGCCCAGCTGTCAGAAAAGTCTTGACTTATTCCCTCAAAGACCTTTCACCTAGAGGGCAAATCTTTCTTCTTATGAGTATGGGGGCTTTTCCTTCAAGGCCCTTGACCTCAGACGATGAACAAAAAATGTTTCTGGTGGGGGAGAAGTCTGTTCTTGCCTTTGTCTGAACTCCACACTGTGGACACATTCCACCATAAAAGTTTGTGGCTTGTATTTTTTTGTTCCACCCTAGTTCCTGGTGGTTTTTTTTTTTGTTTGTTTGTTTGTTTCTTCTATTTTTCTCTTTCATTTTAAAGATCTTGAGGGGAATGGTAGGAACATAACAAAACTCTCATGTAGAAAATGTCCTCGAACCTGCAATTACTGGAGCTTGGCCGCCTTGTTCAGAAACTGCAGGCTTGTTTCTCCCTAATGTGAGTTTTAATGGTTGTTATTCCCATCCAGCTGCCGAGGCTCTCTCATCCTTCCCTGGAGTTTAGGGGAGGCTGGTTCAAGCTCTGCACCCGAAAGAACCTTCAGAGTAATAGGCTTTATTTAATGGTCTCTCATGGTGGTTTAGGGGGCCATCTGGGAAGAAAATGGATAGCTTTGGGTTCTATAATGGTGGGCAGAATGGAATTTTTCTTTTTTTTCTTTTTTTTGAGATCAGATGTACTAATCATTTCTCAAAACGGACTTTTTGAAGGTTGTTTTTCACGCTGGTCTTAAATACACACACACACACACACACACACACACAATGCACTCTTTCAGTGTCACATACATACTTGTACGTGCATACTCACATACATGCACACAGGCACATAGAAACCACCCTAAGAAAGGACATGAGGACTACACTGGTCATGGACCATCCCACATTGCCTTCTTCCTGTCAACAAGATGCCTCGAGTTTCTTGATGCCTTTTCTATAATCCATTTTCGACCATCAAAGACTTCCCTACCTCGGGGTATTTATAAAGTGCCCACTTAAATAAAGGTGTATTTATTGGTAATTAGTGCTCATTCCAAGTTAACAAGGTACCCCACAGCCAGCGTGAGACTGACAGTCTCCCAATGATAGAGAGCCTGGATCCTGGGTGAGAGGAGCAACGGTTGGTTGTCCAACTCAGTCTTCAAATAGATTTCCTTCTGACCTGTTTCCTGCCCTCAGTCCTCATGTAAGTTAGTCAGGTCTAGCAAAGAAAAATACCAGACACCAGTTAGAATTGATTTCAAGATATTAAATTTGAATTCTAAATTGATAACATCATATATAATATATATATGATTTATTTATTATATATGTGTTTTTGCCAGTGTGTGTCTGTACACACATTCACGCCTGCTGCCCATGGAGGTCAGGACAGGGAATTGCTTGTCTGGGAAGTGGGGTTATAGATAGTTGTAAGCTGCCATGTGGGTTCTGAGAACCAAGTTCAGGAACTCTTCAAAAGTGTCATGTACTCTTTACCATGGAGTCAACTCTCCACCCTGGCATACATATCTCTTAACATAAATGTGCTCCAAGTGTTATGTAAGACATACCCTTGTTCACAATGAACTGTTATAAGCCTGCGACTCCCATGGACCAGGCAACCATATGTTGTTGGCAACCCTTCCTACAGTAACACAGAGAGAGCATCTCTCATTTTCTCTGGCATGGCTCTCCCTGTGGAGAGTTTCAAATCTGATTTCTCTCCCTCATCCTGGTCAGCTGGAGATTTCTTGCTCATACTTGCCCAGGCCGCCTGGGGGTTCTTCTTCCAGCCAGGTGGATTTCTAGGCTGTTATTCCAACTCTTAGCTGATTACCTCTTTTGAGACAGGAGACTGGTTCCCACCTGCGGGGCAACCTGACTCCCTGGTGGCTCTGAAATCAGTGCTTTTGATTTGTCTCTCTCTTCTGTCCACCTGGACAGCTGGGCTCTGATGAGCTTATTGCTTGCTCAGGATGTGGCCGCCTCAGCGGGAGCACTGTAGCTTGCCCTTCGGAGGGAATGGAAGCTGTCCACCATGAAAAGACACATCCTTATTCGTTCTTTCTAAAAGCTAGTGTGCTGAAAGGAAAAAGTTACTTGCCTGTTCTCTTTGATATGGATGAGGAGGACATCAAAGGTTCACATTCTGGTTGAGAAAGACACTCTGGGCTGAGATCACACAGGCAGGGTGTTTGCCTGCGGAAAAGGCTACTCTACATTTCATTATCCGCCTCATGCCGGTGCATTTCCTCACACCCTCTCCACCTTGTATTTATTAGTGCCCGGGTATGAATTTCTTTCGTGGATGGAACTTCGGCAATAATGAAGTATGCTTGACAGTAATTCGGAGCTTGCGTAGGGTTAGAGGATGCTCTCTGGTGAAAGGGCTCACCGCTGTTTTCCTCTGTGGTGGACAAGTAGCTTGGGTAAACTCAACTAATATCTGCTTTAAAAGAAGTCGAAACTTCTTGAAGTGACCACGGCATGTAGGGGGCAATGCCATTTCTACCACAGTGCTCCCAGAAGGCTGTGGAGTGTCTCTCCCACTTGCCCCCCCTTACCGTACTTCTGGTTTCCTCAGGGGCTGATGTTCCTCAGGGGCCCACATGAGGAAGCTCCACCCACCGCACTCTCCGTGTCTCCAGACCGCATTCCTCGGTGGACGCACGCAATTTTCTCATTATCCTCTACCCCCATTCATCCAAACAGTGTAAGCTACTTTATTTCAAGACCATTGTGCTACTTATGAGCCCCCAAGCTGTGTATTCCTTTTTCTGGGCTGAATTTATGACGCACGTGTTTTAAAAACCAGGACAAGTCCCTCAATAAAACCTCATCCGCCATGTCTGACTTACTGGTGTCTTTTTACCAACTCTATGTGACCTCAGTCAGAGTCTCCTTCCTTACCAGTGTTCTCTGCGGGTGTTGTAAGAATACCCTCTGGCTTCCATGAGGAGACAGTTTGATGAGGGTCGACTTGTACATCCAAGAAGATGGGTGTTTGGGAGTTCCAGTGAGCCATGGTGCCTCAGCTTTGTCCAAGACCATCCTCATGAGAGGAGTCTGGGAGCAGTGTAGAGTTGCTCATGGTTGCCTTCTTTTTCTCTGGGAAGCCCTAAGTATTTGTTTGTTTGTTTGTTTTCCATAAGCCTTTAGTTTCTCTATACAGTTTCCAAGACTAGCTCCCCACAGCTGCCAGCCTATCCCCTAGGGGAATATGCATTCTTTTGCGTGTACATCTTAAGTGGGTCTCATGTCGATTTTGGTTCTTTTACAAAAGGGAAAGGAACGGTCTAGAAATAAGTTTATAATCTTGCGTGTAGGGTATCACCCCTGCGTGTGTGTGTGTGTGTGTGTGTGTGTGTGTGTGCCTCGTTTGTTGATACGGTGTGTCTCACTGGCCTGGAGCTGGCCAATGGCCCCTGAAGATCAGACATTTGTGTCTCTACCATGTCTCCACCCACCCCTGCCTCTACTAGTTCTGGGATTATGAGCAGTTACTACCATGTCAGCATCCTCTCCTCCCTCTCCTCCCTCTCCTCCCTCTCCTCCCTCTCCCCTC
>NW_021604638.1:256254-268646 GCF_004785775.1 Grammomys surdaster | reverse complement strand
CCCTCCCCTCTCCTCTTCTTTCTTAACATAGGTTCTAGGACCAAGTTGAGGTGCTTTTGCTTTCAGGGTTAGCGCCTTATCAAACAGGCTGCCTCTTCAGCCTGAGCTAAAGAGTCTGAGTCCATATTTATTTTTGACCCTTTCTCTTTTCCCACCTATATTTTTGGGTTCACTTACATGCTTGTGAGCTTACTGAGTTTTTGGGTTGAAAGTGCTTTTTAACCGGACTGGTTGCAGTTAGGATGAGTCTAACCAGGAGCTCCCAGGATGAGAAACCACTCTGCCTTTGGTTCCTTATCACAAAAGAGAGAATTTCTAGAGCTGATGTGAGGATGCACAGTGACCCTGTAGGATCCTCTCAGAGTTGGGTCCATCTACCCCATCGTCACTCTTACTTTGCCAGCCCTGCCTCAACTTTTATGCAACACGCACAGCTGCCAAGGTCAAGACCACAAGATCCACCCAGAGCCAAGTTCAGCTGACTTTGGTGGAGCATGAAAGAACCTATGACCACGCCCTTTTTTATGGGACTCCATAGAAACCACACCAAGCTTCTGTGGAGAAAACACTACGTCAGTGGGTCATCGTGCAGCTGTATTGCAAGATAAAGCCATGAAAACACTTCAGCATCCTGTGTCTGCCCTCTTAGCCCCTCACACTTCAGCATCCCGTGTCCGCCCGCTTAGTCCCTCACAGAAACTCGGGGGAGAAAGTGCTGGCTCTTGAGTGAGCTTTGGCACAATCCTTTCTTCTTTGAAGAAAACTTTGGTTGACTTCTATTCTCCTACCTTTGTCTCAGTCCCCTCACTTTAAAGAATATTGTCCCTGCCCTTCCGCTCATAATGTTTGGAAGATGTTTCTGTGTGCTGGTTTTCCCAAGGCCTCTCTCCCTCAGCACAGAGAGAATGGATGGCAGGGGCTAGCACGGTAAGTGAGGGAAAGGAAAACGGACAGAGCCGTACACTCGGAAGAAATGAAAACGTGGCCTTCCATTCTCTTTGGTTTTCTGACATTTGGGATTTTGATCAAAGACTGAGGTTCCCTCTGGACCATTTATCTTCTCACAGAGACTTCACCTAATTTTGTTTCTCCCTAAGGTGATTGGAAAAAAAAAACAAAATTGATGGGGCCAGCTCCCATGGTCCTTTCTCGTCTCTGCTCCTCTGATATAAGTGTGTCCCCTACCCCAGCCCTCTCAGGATTAATGGGGGAGCCAAGAGAAGATCTTTCTTCCTGGGTATTATCATTGAAATGGATCAATTTCTCCTTTTTAAGGATGCAAGGAAAAATGAGCTCTCTCAAATAACTCAGTTATATTTTGAGAAATGAAGTGGCTTTGACAGGCTCATTCAGCTGTAAGAAACGTTAAGAAGTAATGCTTCAGAGTCTGTGTGTGTGTATGTATGTGTGGCGTGGGTGTGTCTGTACACAAACGTGTATGTGTATGTTGGGCATGTACACATGGAACTGAGAAGCCCCTCAGGGTGACATTCCTTAGACGTAATTCACCTAGTGTTTAAAGATGTATTTTTCTCTGGGACCTGGGACTCAGCCATTAGGCCAGACAATCAGGCCTCCTGACTCCACCTCCCCAGTTCTGAGATTCCAAGTGAACACCACCATACTCAGCTCCTTACATGATGCTGGAGATCCTAACTCGGGTCCTCATGTGTTCAAGGCAATCACTTTAGCTCAGGAGATCTCTCTTCAGCCTTGTGGGTGGCTCTCTAGAGTCCAGTAATGGTATTTCTGCTTCTTCCTCCTCTTCCTCCTCTTCCTTCTCCTTCTCCTACTTCGCCTTCCTCACCCCCACTCCTCCACCTTCTTCTCAACATTTTTAGGAGCAGGCTATGATTTGGGCAAAAATGTTTTAATTTCAGGACTAATTTTGAACATGACTACACATATTGACATGTTTTTCAGAAAAAGGGAAAACTAACCTTCAAAAGAGAAATGTTAAATTAATTGGCTTCCGCCAAAGGAATAGCAAGAATTTGAGCAGAGGAAGGCAGTCTCTGAAGTAAAATGTCTGATTACTTGAGAGAGACAAAGTTTCAGAAATTCACAATAGAAGAAGGATATGCCCTGCTCGAGAGTGAGGTTTAGACAAGTGTGATTTTCTGCTCCTTTGACCCTGTCTCTCAGGGGAGCTGGAGTTGAGGCTCTATGGCTATCATGGCTCTCCTTGAATGGTTTTGGAAGGTGACATTCCCATGATTCCTGAGGCTGTCCACTTCTGACACCTGAACCAGATGAGGTGCCCTTATGGCATAATTTGAATCCCATCTCTTTGTGACATTTAGCACGGCAGCAATCAGTGGATAATTAGGCTCTAATTCCTTCTCTTCAGCCAAGTGAACACTACATCAACTGTTCAGAACTTAATTCCTTCAATTATTAGCACTGAACCTGTATTTAACTGCGGGGAGAGGCGGGGTGAGGGTTGTCATCTGTTCTCGTTCCTTGTCTCTAAGTCTTCTTGGGAAACTTCACGTAACTAACAGAAGTATTTTAACTGGGCACACACACACACACACACACACACACATAGGCACACACGCATACACACATACACACATATACACATACACACATACATATACATACACACACTCTTGTGTAGTTGCCTTTCATTAAAAAAAAAAAAAAACTAAAGAAGTGAAGTGCCCTGACAGGGATGTTCAGAGATAAAAATGTTTACCTAATTGTAAGAGACAGAAGAACGAGGTGTTGCAGAGTGTGTGTGTGTGTGTGTGTGTGTGAGAACACCTTGTCTGTACCATGAAGAGTTGGAGTTATGGGTAGAGGCCTCCATTCTGTTACATACCATCTCAGAATGTTTTCTCTAGCAGAATCAAGATGGTAGCCTGAGCTGCAGGACTCCCTCACCCACGAACTCCCTCCCTTTTCTCTGACGAGAGCTAATGGGTCTGCAACATTATTTTTCCTGTCAAAATTAATAGGAGATATTCTTTCCCAAAGCCATTATTTAAGTAATATTGCTTACAGAATTGCTGAAGCAGGATAACACCTCCTTCTGCGGGGTGTAAATCTTCAGAAACGATGAAGCAATGGCTTAAACACATCAATTATACCCAAAGCCAGAACTTTTCCTCTTCCATTTTCATTTAGACTTAAGAAAGTTTGAAATTAATGACCCATAAAGTAGATTCTCTTGAATTAAATTTGGCACTAAAGAATTCAAATAATATTAACACACCCCTCCTCATTTAGTTTCCTTTCTTCTCTGCAAAGTGTCCTTTCTTTATTTTAAAGCATTCTCTTATTATTGTCTGGCTGTGATTAAAGGTTTGGACTTACCAAAAGATTTTAAGTATACTTCCCCACACGAATGCGGGGTGTTTTTTTGTTGCTGATGATGTTTGGCAGAGGTGGGGGAAGGATGGTAAGTGAAGGGTTCTCACACTTAATCGCCTTTCATCGAAGAGGTAGAACAGAAGTAAAAGAGGCTTGAAAGGTGGATCAGAAGAAGCAAGGTTGAAAATGAAAATCGGCACAAAGACACTACAGATTTGGTTAGAGATGAAAAACACCAACAGCACCTCTTTTCCCTCTTCTTTTCCTGAGCCCCTAAATTCTGCTAGAGACACTAAACTTCAGTCACTAGCCTGTGAGGGTCCATCTCCCACACTAAGCAACAGGATGGTATAGCTTTCATTTGCTTCTTAACACATGTGCACATGTGCCAGGCTGTTTCTTCTTTGTGTTCAACCCAAATTTTAGAGGCGACATCATAATTTGCCTTTTAGTTTTTCTTTATAACAAACAGCAACAGCAAGTGGCCAAGGAAAAAGGCAAGAACTCATCCCTGTAAACCCTACATGGTCAACTTGATACACTGTTCCATATAAACAGAATCATGAGTGGACACTGCAGACACATTTAACAACAACAAAAAAAATCACATCGTAAGTAGTCAAACGGAGTGGGATGTCTTTCCAGTTAATTCGTGTGTGTGTATGTGTGTACATGTGTGGGTAGGTAGGTATGCGTGTTACAGAGTACGTATAGAGGTCAGTTCTCTTCTTCCATTATGTGGATTTCAGGGATTAAGTCGTGTGGTTTTTATTGAACCTCTCTCTCTCTCTGTCTCTCTGTCTGTCTGTCTGTCTGTCTCTCTCTCTCTCTCTCTCTCTCTCTCTCTCTCTCTCTCTCTGTCTCTGTCTCTCTCTCTGTCTCTGTCTCTCTGTCTCTCTGTCTCTCTGTCTCTCTCTCTCTCACACACACACACACCACACACACACACACACATCACACACACACGGAGAAGGTTGTGTCTTGATCACCTTAGCTGAGGTAGGAAGACCACTGTGAGTGACAGCATTTTCTGGATGGGGACTGTGAACTGTGCAGAGTGAGTATCACATGAGCCTGTGATACTTTGCTTCCTGACTGTGTGTTGAGCTGCTCCCAGATCCCACTGCTGCCTTGATTAGTTACCGTGGTAGACTGCATCCTTGAACCGTGAGCCAGAATCAGCCCTTTCTCCTTTAAGTTGCCAGTGTTTTTATTACAGTGACAGGGAAGGAAGCCAAGATGAGCAGCCAGGGGCAATTCTTTCCTTTTTACACATCGTATGCAAAACTCTCTCTAAACACACATACACACACATACACACATATGAACATATGCGTCCTGACAAATATTTTCGATACTATTTCATATTTTCTACATTTTTTGACAGAGCTCTTTATAGCACAGAATGGCCCCAACCACTCCCTCAGCATATAATGCACCACAACACTACATCTCTGATCCTCCTGCCTCTGCCTCACAAGTCCTGGAGGCCCACCATGCCTGGTTAAACAGTAGTTTTTTATAAAAAGGAAATCCAAGGTTAAATTTGCCCTCATGGTCCAGTCCTTGCAATAGAGTATTTTAAATACTAGGCAGGAGGAAAACAGGCCACAGTGTTGGCCTCTAATGGTCAAATTCAGGGCACAGAGCTGTTGGGTAAACACGGTTTGTGTTTAGAAAATAGCAACGATAAAAGGCATGTAAACTACCAATTTCTGTGTCTTCCTTGCAAACTCTGGGCACGTGTGCTGAGTGAGAGAGAGCCTCTGTCCTCTCTTGGCGTTCTCCAAGGATCAGGAATGCATTTCCTGGGTCTGGTCACAGTGTCCCTGCACCCAGGCAGCCTTTTTATTCCCATCAATTTCTTCACTTTACATCTGGATTGCAGCTCCCCCTCCCCAGTCCCTGCCTCACATGGCCCTTCATCCCAGCCCTCTTACTTTCCCCTCTGAGAAGGGGGAGGTCTCCCTTTGGTACCACACTATCATGGCACCTCAAGTCATTACAGAGTTAAGTACATCTTTTCCCACTAAGGCCAGACAAGACATCCCAGTTAGGGGAGCAGGATCCACAGGCAGGCAGCAGAGTCAGGGAAAGCCCCCACCCTAATTGTTAGGGGACTTCCATTAAGACCAAGCTGCATATCTCCTATATGAGTTCAGGGGGCCTAGGTCCAGCCCATGTATGCTCTTTGGTTGGTGGTTCAGTCTCTGGGAGCCCCCAAAGGTCCAGGTTAGATGACTGTTCATCTTCTTGTGGAATCCGTATCCCCTCTGGGTTTCTCAATCCTTCCCCCAAACTCTACCACAAGACTTCCAAAGCTCTGTCAAATGTTTGACTCTGGGTTTCTGTATCTGTTTTGATCAGCTGCTGAATGGAACCTCTCAGAGGACAGTTATGCTAGGAACCTGTCTGCAATCACAGCAGAGTGTCATTAGTCATGTCAGAGATTGGTGCTTGCCCATGGGATCGGGCTCAAGATAAGTTAGGCTTTGGTTGGCCATACCTTAGTCTCTGCTCTCTTTCTTCCTGTACTTCTTGTAGTCAGGATACATTCTGGGTTGAAGATTCTGTGGGTAGTTCAGTGTCCTTATCTCTCCACTGGAAGTCCTGCTTGGCTACAGGAGGTTGCCACTTCAGGCTCCATATTCCCCTCATATTGGAGTCATAGCCAGAGCTACCTTCATAGGGTCCCTTGGAGCCTCACCATCCCAGGTCTCTGTTCCTAGAGAAGTCCCCCCCTCCCATCCCCTCTCCAAGCCATCTTTCCCTAGCTCTCCCTACACCTGATCCTCTCTCACCCCCTCTCCCACAAAGTCCCCTCCCTCTATCTACCTCCAATGACAATTTTATTTCCCCTTCTGAGTGAAATTCAAGAATCCTCCTTTGGGCTCTCCTTGTTACTTGGCTTCTTTAGGTCTGTGGATTGTAGCATAATTATCCTGTAGTTTATGGCTAATATCCACTTATCAGTGACTACATGTCATGCATGTCCTTTTGAATCTGGGTTACTTCACTCAGGATGGTATTCTCATGTTCCATACTTTTGCCTGCAAATTTCATGATGTCATTGTTTACATTGAAGTTGTACTCCATTGTGTAAATGAACCACACTTTCTGTATCCATTCTTTGGTTGAGGGGCATCTGGGTTATTTCCAGTTTCTAGCTATTATGAATAAAGCTGTTATGAACATAGCAGAGCAAGTGTCCTTGTGATATGGTGGGATATCTTTGGGGTATATGCCCAGAAGTGATATAGCTGGGTCTTGAGGTAGGACTATTCCTAATTTTCTGAGAAACTGCCAAATTGACTTTCAGAGTGGTTGTACAAGTTTGTACTCCTACCAGCATTGGAGGAGTGCCCCCTGCTCCCCATCCTCACCAGCCCGTACTCCCTCTTGAGTTTTTGATCTTAGCCATTCTGATGGCTATAAGGTGGAATCTCAGAGTCATTTTGATTTACATTTCCCTGATGAATAAAGACATTGAATAATTCTTTAAGTGCTTCTCGGCCATTTAAGAGCCTTCTGTCGAGAATTCTCTGATAGCTCCGTACCACATTTTTAAAAATTGGGTTATTTGGGTTGTTGGTGTTTAACTTCTTGAGTTCTTTATATATTTTGGATATTAGCCCTCTATTGGATGTAGGGTTGGTGAAGATCCTTTCCCGATCTGTAGGCTGCCATTTTGTCATATTGACAGTATCC
Organism: Grammomys surdaster; assembly: GCF_004785775.1. NCBI lineage: Eukaryota > Metazoa > Chordata > Mammalia > Rodentia > Muridae > Grammomys > Grammomys surdaster. The sequence goes on along the minus strand of NW_021604638.1, from coordinate 261,620 downwards.
TTTGCCTTATAGAAGCTTTTCTGTTTCATGAGGTCCCATTCATCAATTATTGATCTTAGAGTATGAGCCATTGGTATTCTTTTCAGGAAGTTGTCTCCTGTGCCAATGCCTCCAGGGCTTAGCTCTCTCTTTCTGTTCTATTAAACTTAGTGTATTCAGTTTTATGTTGAGGTCTTTGATCCACTTGGACTTGAGTTTTGTGCAGGGTAATAAATATGGATCTATTTGCATTCTTCTACACGCAGACATCCAGTCAGGCCAGCACCATTTGTTGAAGATGCTTTCTTTTTTTTCCATTGTATAGTTTTGGCTTCTTTATCAATGATTAAATGTCTGTAGGTGCGTGGGTTTATTTCATAGTCTTTGATTCTATTCCATTGATCAACCTGTTGTCTCTATACCAATGCCATGCAGTTTTTATTACAGCTTTGAAGTAGTACAGCTTTGAAGTCAGGGATGGTGATACCTCCAGAAATTCTTTTATTGTGCAAGATTGTTTTAAGTATCTTAGGTTTTTTATTTTTCCAAAAATTCTACCAGAGAACGCATACAGCTAATAAACACTTTCAGCAAAGTGGCTGGATACAAAATTAACTCAAAAAATCAGTTGCCCTCCTCTTTTATACAAATGATAAACAAGCTAGGCAAAAAAATCAGGGAAACAACATCCTTTACAATATCCACAAATAATACAAAATACCTTGGTGTAACTCTAACCAAACAAGTAAAAGCCTGGGATGACAAGAACTTCAAGTCTCTGAAGAAAGAAACCGAAGAAGATACCAGAAGATGGAAAGATTCCCCCATGCTCATGGATGGGCAGGATTAACATAGTGAAAATGGGCATCTTACCAAAAGCAATCTACAGATTCAATGCAATTTCCACCAAAATTCCAACACAACCCTTGAAAGGATAATACTCAACTTCATATGGATATATAAAAATCCAGGTAGCCTTTTTTTGAATGTGCCATATGTTAGATCTTTGCCAGTGAAGAGACCTCTCCAGTGCCTTACACTCCTGTTACTCTCTGCTTGAGGAGCCCTGTTTTATCCAGACCACCTAGGCTGATTTTTCTCAGTAAAACATGAGATAGACATTCCTAGTGATGCTGCCTAGGGAGTTTTGAATACTTCACCAACCAGGGTGAATTTTGTCTCATAACCAGGTTTTAAAACCTGGTTAGCCCCATCTGCAGAACCAAAATGAGCTGAGAGGATCACATGACCCAGACAAATGAGCTGAGAGGATCACATGATCCAGACACGCTGCTTCCCCTGGGAACGAGACTCATGGAAGATGGCAATGACAGGTTTCCCAAATAAAAAGTTTTCTAATGATATACACATAAAAGACATATATTTCTAAATATTATATACAGAGGACTACGGGTGATCCTGGTAAAAAGCTGTATCCTGCCTTTGTCAACTGCTGTTAGTTTTAATTGTTTCTCTCATGGGCAGTGCCCTCTTTGGACATCTCACCTGGCCTGGGGCCTCAGAAGGGAGCTCTGAGGTATGGTGGTCCTTCCCTCTCTGACAGGCCCTCCTACATCTCTTATAATGATCTCCTTTCCTGTACCCTTTTTTATTATTAGGATTAATGGAAGAGTATTAATTCTTTCTCTGAAGCTGTTAGTTAAATCACAGTTCTCTGAAACTGCTGAGACAGAATAATTTCTCTCTGTTCCTGGCTATATGAATCTTAAGGAATGATGAGCCTTTGTTGCAGGTTTGTTGATTGCATTCCAAGAAGAGATGCACACACGATTTTCACTCAACGACAAGAGACTTTAAAAACTAAGAACTCTTAAAGTGCCGGTTCGGGTTCAGCCTCCACCTTGAATGTCTTGGTGACGTTTCTCTAATCATCATTTACTCTTTTCCTCCCATGATTTCGGAATCGATATCTGAAGGGTACAGTTTTGTAGAATGGACATTTTTTTTTAAAAAGATTTTTAAAGATTCATGACAAGAGTTTCAAGCACCATTTTGTCCTAAACATAGTCAAGGCACAGGATGTCCATGAGGGGAGAACACTTGGCCTGATTGCCTCTCATCAGAAAAACCCAGGTGCTGAGAGCCATTGAGAGACTGAGAGAAGAGACAGGAGGACTCTGAGGAGAACTTTCCAAAGATTGCATTAGAACAGAAATACCAGAGGCTCTGCTTGATAAACATACTTTTCCGGTCCTCTCTTGGGTCCCTCCTGCTGGTAGAGCCGGAGGCTGAAGCTGCTTTTGCCAGCTCTCCAGCCGCCCACCAGCTTCTGGGTTTCCTATTACTTCCTGGCTGCCTTTAGCATCCAACAGTGCCCATCTTTCTCTGCCCGGGAAGACCAACGGCTCTCTGCCACCATGACACACCATCCTGTTTTCCTAAAGAGATTACGTAAGCCGTAGGATGTGAGTAACATGTGAAGGCACCCTCAGATCACACGTCAGCTATACAGAGGGTCTCCAAGAAAAGCCATCCCATAATGACACGGATGAATGATTCAGATTTATTAGTGACACAGCCCTGGGGATGTGTATGTGTGATTATGGCTCAGCAGGTAAAGGTATGTGTAGTCAAACCTGGTGGCCTGATGTCAATCCCTGGGACCCACATGGTAGGAGGAAGGTACTGACTCCTTAAAGCTTCCTCTGAGTTCCACATATTCACTGTGGTATTTGTAACCCCCCCCCAACAGTAATCATAACAAATGAAGAATAAAATAAATCTCTCTCCCCATTAGACAGTAATTTCTACAGTTATTGGCTTCCCTTACCATTGAGCAAACACCTTAGCTCTTGGCACAATATTGGCTGCACTCAGTGTCCGGTCAATATTCAAGTTCAACAATATGGGATTTAAAAAATATAGACTTAAAATGCATTCAATAAATACTTAAATAAATGAGCAAATAGACATCCACAACGTGATTAGTTTTAAAGATCTGCTCAGCTTTCTTGTAAGTGATTGCTTGCTTTAATTGCCAGCACACCGTGTGCTCCTTAATGGCAGAGACACTTTTGAACAATTTAATCTCAAATCAATTAACAGTTCTAGAGACAAACCCACCTTCCTGTTTACAATTTTTGCTTGCTTAGAAGGGCAGCTAGGCTGATTCTGTAGGTTCACTTTCTTACTTCAGATTTCTGAGTCTGTGGACTCCACATGAATAGAGTTTGGGGAGATATTTGGACAAACCAAAAGAAATTATTCAAATTACTCACATTTTGAGATAATGATATTTGAGTAATCCATTTATTAGCATTTTAATAAGGCCTAGAAATGAGACGGCCCAAAGCAGGTCTGACATTAAAGAGGCCGATTATTCCACTGTCAATTTTGTCCTGTTGTCTCTGCCTGCATTTTCTTTTTAATTATTTTACAGTTTCTTATAGCCTTTTCAAGAGGGCTAAATTTGCAATTGCTGTAACCGCTTAAGCAGTCTCTTCCTGACGTGGCACGACAATTATTTCTGAGAGAAATTATTAAGAGTGCGGCCTTTAATCAGGGAAAGAACACGCAGCAGAGAGCCTGGGTGAGAGATGAGTCTCTAATAAGATTCCTGTAATTGAGTGTGGGCAGCCGGGTTCTGAAGATTCGTGGAGACGGCAGAATCTGTAATTCTGAAGACGGGGAAGTGATTCATAGGGTGCAGAGATGAAGCCTAAACAGGATGGCATTTGCACCTTAAAATTCAACCAGGCAACGGCTTGCTTTTTTGAAAAGGGCCATTAATTCCAAAGCAAGTTAGAGTCCTACTTCAATAATCCAAATTAGTTTAACACACTTCGGTGACATTTTTTGGACATTTTTCACAATTGTTAGAGATAATTCACTTTTCTTTGTAGACTGGTGGGGTTGAAAGCAAATTAAATCAATAGATTTTCTTTCTTCGCTCTCCTCTATGAGCCAGAAGTTATCAGTCAAATGTTCTTGCGACCTTTCTGCTGAAGCTTAAGACCCAAACAACCTGTTGGGAAGGCATTTGACTAATCTGATTATCTTTCTCTATACTAATTGGCTTTATTTCTTTATTGAATTGAATGAATCGCCTGGTCCTTTTGTCACTGCGGGGAGGGAGTCTGAGCTACTTAGATTGAGTGGCTGTCTTTGGCACACCACAGGGGGCAGTGGACATGTTAGCTACTGGGACAACTTCCTGTTGACATGTCACAGGTGAGGATGGAGCAGAACTTTTTGAGACTCTCCACTTTGAGTCTCACTGTCCTGGTTGAGACATGGAATCTGGGATCCCAGATGACCCCAGGAACCTGGAAACCACTTTCCTGCCTCTCATCCGTTCTCCCTTGAGCCCATTTTCATCTGGCCTCTATGCACTTTGTTTTCTTTGAGAATCTTGGAAGAATTTATGTGTCTAATGAGTTTGTGATACCCATGACCACAGGAGATGAGTCAGGGAGGTGATAGCATGTGTGGAGAACAGAGGAGACATCAGGTGATATTTATGTCCTTTGTTTTGTTTTGTTTTGTTTTGTTTTTTTGAGAGAGAGCTTCTCACTGGCCTAGAGCTTACTCACTCACTGTGCTAGGTTGACCGGCCAGCAAGACTCAGGAGTCCTCTTGTCTTTGCTTGCCCCATGCTGGGATTATAAGAACAAATTACATCCAACATTGCTTTTAAGCCTTTAACTTAGACCCTCTAGTCGTGAGGCCTACAATAGAAAAATACCTGAGAAGACCACTAAATCGTTTTTTAAATTACCATTTCTTTTCTGTCTTTTTCTCCGTTATTTACTCTTCCCTCTTTCAAATTTTGTCCCATCCTCCCTCCCACCTTCTCTCTCTCCCTCTTTCCCGCCGCCTCTCCTTTGTCCCTTTCTTCATTCTTTTTAAATGGGGGAAATAAAAGAATCCGCAGAATTTATTATATGCTGAAGGCATGAGTTTTAGCTTGCCCAGAGAGAAATCAAACTGTAGACAGTTTGATTTTAATATCAAACTGCGGAGTGATTTTAATATGTTCCCAGAAAGGTAAACAGGGGAAGTGGTGGGGACCTCAGAACTTATTAACTCCGAGGAAAACAATTTTGTTTTTTTTTTAAAAAAAGGCAATGCGATATTATTGTTCAGCACAGCTCAGTGGTGACAGGTGCACACCTAAACGTGACATAGACTTAGAAGAACCACCTACACAAGGCGCAGCATCAGGGATATGCACGTGAGGGCAGAGAGGACGGAGGTGACAGTCATGCTGTGTGCATGGGAGCTAAAGTCTTGGAGGGAGGGTCTTAGAGGAATAACTGCTCTTTTCTGACATTGCAGGAGGTCATAGGTAAACCTGTAAGCATTGAAGTATGAGACAGAAGAGAGAGAGAGAGAGAGAGAGAGAGAGAGAGAGAGAGAGAGAGAGA
>NW_021604638.1:243833-256244 GCF_004785775.1 Grammomys surdaster | reverse complement strand
GAGAGAGAGAGAGAGAGAGAGAGAGAGAGAGAGAGAGAGAGAGAGAGGTCTCAGAAGACTCCACAATGCTGGCTGGGCATGGCTGCCAGCTTGTCTCATAAGCAGAGAGGTCTGAGGTTTTCAAAGTCCTTGCTTGAATAACTCCCATCAAAACAAGAGCAGGTTTGACAGTGTGCCCAGTGTGTCTTCCAGGGAGCCAAGCATTCCGGAACTTTTTCTTTCCAGTTATCTCAAGATGCAGTCTCGCTCTTTGGAAAGGACCACCCTGCGGTTCTTTTGGCCCGATTGTGGGTCCTTGTGAGGAAATGGAGGATAGAGCAATGGGGGACCAGGGGAAGTAGGTGGGAGAGACTAGTCTGTCTCTTCCTTTCCCACAGGGAGACAGCTGCCACAGTAAATGACGGTGTCCTAGGTACCCACCTCACCCCCTGCTGCCTGGTACTGCGTGGAGGGCTCATCACCAAGGAGCTCAGAGGCTAGTGAGTTCTCTAATCGTGCCACCTGGCTCCAGGACCTGGGGACTCAAAGCCAAAGAAACCTGGGTGGAGGATATCCCTGTAACTAGAACAGGCGGTCTGTACGATATGGTGTACAATGGTTGTGGTTATGGAGTCTTCGACTTAGGGGCTTGTTTCTGCCATTTCCTTCCTTGCGGGAAGCGGAGACAACTCATTTGGCTGGGTGTGAGTTGGCCGGAGGTAATCAGGGTGTGGTGCACAGGTTCACGAAGCCGAGGGTGGTTGTGGAGACTCAGGCAGCCTCCGTGTCATTCTTGCCTCACTTCACGAGTCTGGATGTATGATAAAAAAAAAAAAGCACATTCCCTCTTTCAGGTCTAAACATACAAGAGGAACCATCTTGTGCCAGCAAAGACTTGTCTCTTCCTCATGGGAACAAAGGGAAGGGAGGTGACTGTAGTCAGACTTCAGGATCCATGTCTCCTGGCATAAGCTCAGAAACCATCTTGGAAATAGACAAATCAACTCTGAAGGTAGGAACCACCATTCTAAGGCACTGACATCTCTCTGTCCTCTAGACTTATTTCTTTATGCTGTATTGCTGCCCATGTGGTAAAATATCCTGTCTCCTTCCAGGACTCCCCAGAACCCTAAAGCCAGACCCAAACATTGCTAAACATTCTACACTGAAAATTTAACCAACTTTAGATCTGGGGAGTCAGTTCAGTAAGTAAATGACCTCTGCAAGTACGAGGACTTGAGTTCAAATCCCAGAGCCCATATCAAAGCTGGGTGCATATTTGAGAGTCAATAACCTTGGAGCTCCTATGGAGAGATGGGAAGTTGAGACAGGAAAGCCTCTAAAAGTTCTTGAGCTAGCTAGCCTGGTGTGTGCAGAGAGAAACAAAGAGAGACAGCTGTGACCAAGGTGGAAGGTTGACTTACACCCAATGCTAGCCTCTGACTTAGATTTGTCACAGGTACAATAGGCTGACTTTGGTTCTAGAACCTTTGGGATGCTTTCTTGAAAACCTCAAGTCTGTATGATTAATCCCCACAGAAGAAGATGCTACCATACTTAAGATGTTCCTCCAATGTAAAATCACTCCAGGCAGACCATGTTGGAGCCACGTACCCGCTTTACCAGTTCTGCTGACTGGAGACAGGAAGTGTGGGACTGGCTGAGTAGTCGAGTTGTTTGCCTTCAGAGCCACATAAGATCACACAGTGGCCTATTTTATATCAATCAGGAGTTTGGCTGGGATCAATGTGCTGACCAGTTATTAATGTAAACTTTTTGAGGGATCCTATTGAAGTTCCCCGCTCAGGAAAGATTCGTCAAGACCTCAAGACCTTGATTTCATTGCAGACCGTGTCTCTGACCAGTTTTCTTTATAACAATTATCCTTTTCCCTACTTCTTTCCTTTGCTCTTTATTGTAGGATATTTCTCCAACCTCTGGTGAGCATGACCGTTCTCTGGAGAAGGAGCATGCTGATGAGGCGGGACGATCTCCGCAATCTAATGTGTACTTGGCAGTGTTTCAGGAAGATCTGCCACAGGGCAAAGGTCTTGATGTTGGACCTTCAGGAACTCAGCTGCCACCTTCCCAGGATCAAGTCTCCACAGTTCCCAACTTGTGCTTCTTCCCAGATGTTCCAGAGCTGCCTTCTTCCTTTAGATCCAAAGGAACATTTCCCCACCATAACGTTGCTACCTCTGTGGCTGCCATCTGTGTTTCTGCGGGGATAAGAACAGGACACAAGACACAGGGGGCTCAAGGTGCAGAGTCTTGTGCAGAGGAGACTCTGGCACGAAACTCCCCAGACAGAAGAGCCACACCAGACAGTATACCACAGGTGCTCCTGCCAGGGAGGCCTTCACCTGGTAAACAGTCACCTGGAAAAACTCTAGAAATACCACCTTCAGGACCAAGTTCAGACAGTTCACATCAGGAGGAAGCAAGAGCCCAGGCAGATTTTCCTTTGTGGGCCCAATATGGATTTGGGGATCTGACTATCCAGGGTGCTGCTTCAGGAAGCGAGAGTGGGTCTTGTCGAGCTGAAGGATTAATTACCCTCAAGACTGTCACAGCTCCTTCTGACCCAGGACAACCCTCAGAAGTCCCCGAAGCCCCTTTGAGATCCATCCGAAAGAGGAGTTTGGAAGGAATGAGGAAGCAGACACCGGTGGAGCTCAGCGACACTAGTAGTGATGACGAAGACAGACTAGTCATCGAGATATGATGTGCTTCCAGAGAAAGATGGTGGCAGCGGCTAAGGCCTGTAGATCTTCTGGGATAGACATCAACAAGTGTTATGGGCACTGAACTTTATTTACAAAACATCTATAGACTAGGAAAGCCATCTATGATTTCTTCAAGCCAACTCTAACCAACCCCGTGCTCAGATCCAGCCATAACTTTCTCTAGCTTCTCTTAGACAGACCTCAGAGTCTTCTACATTCGTCTGGGAGACTCACAATGGCCGGAAAGGCCATCGCAAGAGACTCCGCGTACACAGCTCCAACTTGATGCTGTAACCCTCACTGCCTTGCCCACTAAACTGACACGAATCAGAAGAGCCATATGGGACTTTGTTTTTGACCAGTGAGACTCCATTGGATCAATACATCTGACACCCCCGCCACTAAGTTGAGTGACAAACACATCTGGGGTCATTGGGGTAGGTTGAGAGAGAAGGATAGGGTTTGAACTGGGCACCAAGATGGTTCCACACAATTTGGAGACTAACTCCAGATGCATTCAAAAACTGGTTAGGGCCTGCCATCTTCTTAATGAATACTGTAAATATACATCATGATGATGTCTAAGGCCATTTTATATGTTGCACAAATGGTCAATACTTGTTTCTGGTCCAATAACACAAGCACGTGTGTCCCTTGTACTTGGTGCCTTTTCTGTGAGAACATTCGCCCCACCCCCAAAGCCTTGGTTTTTTTTTTTTTCTTTTCTTTTCTATTTTTTAGGTCTTGCAAAGGAACATTGCATTAAGTTAGTAAAATAGTCACTGTAATGAGTCATTTTTATTTTTGAGGGGAAAATTAACTTATTTTCCTCTGATTCTTTTTGTCATATTGGGCTCCAAGCAATTTCAATTAGAGGGTTACATTTTAGTAATCTGTGCAGCCTGAACTGACGCCTGTGCCTCGTGATGGAGCCGTTCCGACTTCCTCCAGAAGCTTCCATGGCATAAAACTAATTGGAATTTTGATGCTGTTTTACATCTTGGTAATTTTATTTTGGGGGCTTAGTGTTACTTTGCTGTCAAATTAAATCAGCCTTTGTATTGTGAATCTCAGAACAGCACAAATCAAATCCCCCAGCATTCCCAGCCAGTGTGCCGTGGTGCGGAGGCAAGGCCTGCGTCAGCCAGCCCACCACGCAGGCTTCGCGTTCCCAGCCCTTACATGGGAGAGGGAAACTTCAAGAAGTTTACAGCGCTTGGTCCTTTATGATTTTCTACTTGCTGTGATATAATTTTGCACAATTTGTGATTTCTAGCCGAACTGTTGGCTTAACGCCGAGGTAGTGGCGAACACGTGACATCTCGTGCTCCCAGGCCAGGCAGCCACGAGAAGCACCTGCCTCACATGTGCGGGTAAACAGACTTTCAAAAGTCCTTATCTGTGAAGAAGTATGGTCCAGTTTCAAATATTTTCACGTGACCTTTCCGGTGTCGCTGCTATCCACAGAGAACGTGACTGCAAGCTTCTCCTTACTTTTTGGCGTAGGTCTGTGGTCATTACACGTGTTCAGAAATATCCCCCGACCAAATCCCAGCCAACAACGGCACAGAAGACCAGAAAAGAGCTAGACACCACCTCTCTACGCTTCTTCTTCTTCTTTTTTAATCATTACTTTTATTTTTTTTTTACAGTCCAGTCATTATCGCCCTTCAAGTCTGCCCTCCGACAGTTCCTCATCCCATTCCTCTTTCTCACTGTATCCAAGAGGAGGTCCCCACTCCCCCCAACTGCATTCTCCTCCCCCAGCCCCGGCTCCTACTAGACCTCCGCACTCCCTGAGACCTCAAGTCTTTTAAGGGTTAGGCGAGTCTTTTCTCCCTGAAGCCAGACCAGGCAGTCCTCCAGTCCTCTGCTGTATATGTGTGTGTGTTGGGGGTTGGGGGAAGTGGAGGTATCGGACCAAAAGGACAATGATTGGCTGCCCTTTGGATGACCTGTTCCTGAGAAAGGCAGTGGAGGAAGCTGTCAGAGCCCCATTGAATGGCTGTCCCTGTGTATGAAGTTGAGACCTGGACAGCGGAGCTGAGCGCGTCTGTGGGGCTGGATCCTGGTGAGAGTGGCGGAATGAGAAACCATGGTCTCCTTTACATCTGTGTCTTCATAGCTTAGAAGTGTCCCTCACAGAAAACATTGCTCCTGAGTTGCCTTGTAAGATGCTGAAGAACGTTCTGGGGTGCTGATGCACAGATACTGTTAGGGTACTTCTGCTAGGTAGTATGTGAGCTAAGGGAAGGGCTGTCTTATGCACCTCTCTGGAATTCCTGATTTAGGGGTGCAGTCACTCACCTTATAAATTGGAGTTTATATAACAAAAAAGCATGGCACTGAGTGGAAGAGACCATGTATGTAGGTGGAACTGCCTCCTCTATCTCAGGAGGTACAGGGCAGCAGAGCAGGACCGCTGTCTAGATCTGTGGTTCTCAACCTATGTGTCATGATCCCTTTAGGGGTCAAATGACCCTTTCAAAGGGGTCACCTACGACGATTAGAAAACACAGGAATTTACAGTATGATTCGTAACGGTATCAAAATTACAGTAGTGACGTAGCAACAAAAATAATTTTATGGTCAGAGGTTATCACAACATGAGAAACCATGTTAAAGGGTCACAGCGTTAGGGAGGTTGAGAATCACTATCCTAGATCCTTATTTCCGGGGGACAACTGAGTCTAAGAGGATCACCAGTCCCACATTATAACCATAGCTCCAAAGAGCACGCTGGGAACTCTGCCTCTTCCAAGCCACCATAGCTAGCTGCCACCCCCAAGGCTGGATTCGATATAGCAGAATGTCAACTGTATCTCTTTAAAGCCTCCTGTCTCTTACAAAGCCAGGGAACTCACCGGACCCGCTGGTTCACCTGATCACTTAGTGTCAGTCTTCCTAGGGGTCATTCACTTTAAATCAACAAGGGTTTGTGGACCCTGTATTTCAATAGAACTTTTGAAAAATGAAACAATCATTTTTAAATGGCCTTGGGAGGAGCTAGCTACCGAAAAACATTCTAAAGTAAGAGATACATGGTTTGGGTTAGTTTGGTTTTAATGGGGAGTCCTTTTGACCTTTTGATAATGTACCGAATAGTCACTGATCTTTCTAAATCTAATTTTCTTAAGGCAAAAGACAGTTATAAGAAAATTATAGGAAAACTTTTACCCATAAAACCCCCAAACTCAGCTTGGGTTATTAAAATAAAATTCTAGTACTAATACAGTCTATTGTTGCTGCGGTTTGAAAACATCGAAAGTGCACACCACCCGATGGATCAGGAAACACGTGTCTATTTTTCAGTGCTGGGGGTGTAGCTCAGTTGTCTAGTGCTTGCCTGGCATACACGAAGCTCGGGATTCAGTTCCCAGCACCACACATAAGAGGCACGTCAGGACAAGGGCAGCCCACTGTTTGCCAAAGCCGTTACTCTTATATGTACCTTCATGCAGGCGTCTTGCGTAATCAGTGCCTCCACTTCCCCCATGGAGGTGAGCTGCAGGGCTTCCGGCATGAACCGAGAGAGAGGAGCTAGGACCACTGCTCATGGTGTCTGATGCTGGCCACTGACTGTCCTCCTGAACTGCTATGCCTGGCCACATTTTGAGATGCATGGAGGAACAGGGTCTCATCTCACTTCTCCACTTGGCCAACTCTTAAAGCTTTGTGAGTTTTGGTGGCCGGCCTGACCGTCCCTGTCATGAGGTGCTATGGGAACTCCTTTTTCCTTCCTTAGGGCTAAGCTTGCCATCTCAGAGGAAGCTAAGACTAAAGATCAGTGGTGCACAGCTCTCAACTTGTAGTTTATTTGCAGGGTGGTGGAGAGGGGTGGCGAGGGAGCTAGGGAGGGAGAGAGAGGAGTGGGGGAAGGAGAGAGAGGTAGAAGAGAGATGAGAAAGAGAGAGGTAGAGAGAAAGAGAGAGACAGAAAGGGGGGAGGACTGAGGGAGGTGAAGGACGGAGAGAGGGAGGAGAGATAAACAGACATCTTCTGGACTCTAATAAAAGCATAGCTGGCAAGTAGGTGAATAACTTAGAACCGACTGGAACTTCCTTTTCCTAAATGCTACCCTCTAAAGCTGGGATCTGAAGTCTTAGTCTTGCACCAGTGCTGTGTGACCACTCGCCTCAGCGTGAAAGATAAAGGGGGTCTCAGTCTCATGCCAAAACTATTTCCCGGCATTCACATCCATTACTTAGAGTGACCTCATTATTCATTTCTCCCCCAGCACAGGAATGTGAATCTTGCACAAAATTTACCTGGTGCAGCAGATTTTTACAGTTACAGGATGCAGGGCTGCTCAGTGTCCTAGCTGAGGGAAGAAATGGCCCACCTGGCTCAGGACTATCCAATTCCTGCAACTACAACAAGGGGGCTTACTCCAGGTAGCCCCCAGTTCAAGGAGCGTTGGCTTTTGAAACACTACATTTGTCTTTCAAAACACATTACACACAGGTGTCAGGATGTGGAATAGTGTTGAGCGTCCCTTTTGTGCATCTTTGCTACACTTTGTATTGATGTGGTCAAAACTGGTCTGAAGGGACATAAGAACATGTGAGCATACTGTATCACCATGGGGAGAAGAGGAGTCAGGAAGAAGTCAGAATTGTCCTCTGGGAGCACTGGAGAGTGGCTAGCTTGCTTCCATGCACAGACAATTCCCTTGCTCATGGTTGGGAGACACTTGGCTTCTTGGTTGATGAATATTCTTCCACTTCTTTCTATGGTTAAATTATTTTGTTTTGATAAAAATAAAACTTAAAAATGAAAACATCTTGTGTGATTTATTAATTTGAACCCCAGCTACCTACCACAAGCAGTGACTTCCTGTAAAACTTCACTTCTGATTATTTGCAACCTGTTAACCAGACGCTGTGTCAGCCATGTTGGAATTCCATTTCAGTCAATGAAAGGATAGATGATAGCAAATTGCCCTATCTTCTTGTGCTATTGCTCTCCCCTGGTGCCTCGTTTGTCACACGGCCCTCCTTAATTCATAGTTTCTAACTTAAAATTGCTTTTTAAAATTCTTAAATGTGCCTGAACTTTGAAACCACATCAGAGTTCATGATAGCCACAGCGCAACAATCCAAAACTTTTCCCTTTAGAACTGATGTTTCTTGAAAGCTTAATGTTATTCATCAACAGAGAAAACATTTGTGCATCCCAATCTTACCTCTCCATGAAGACAGCTTGCGTGTCCGTTTCGAGAATAAGACAACATAACAGGTTTTCCAACACAGCATAGTGTTATCTTCGGCACTTACCGCCTCAGGGAGTCAGGGGGTCCGATGCTTTGGAGGAAGCATTGTGAGTGGGGCCTTGGAACATGTGCTCTGTCTGATGGCTCCTAACTGCTTAGTCCCTGACTCCTCAGACTCTAGCTATAAGACATTAGCCCATTAATTTCCAAACTTCAATGTTTTCAAAACCATCTCAGTGGCTTTTTTTTTTGGTCATGTTTTAATACAACACTCACAGGTATGTTATTTACTTAATCTTCTTATTTAAAAGTCTCTGCACTGCAGGAGAGATGATTGCTCTAAGCAACACAATCTGGGAAATGGCTCAAGTTATGTGAACTAGTTAGGTATCTTTTCTAATATACATTTAAGCACAAAATCATTAAAATCATTCATCTATGTAGCACTAAAATATCATCTTTATTGCCAAGAATGGTGTGTTCACAGCACTTGGGGAAACAATGAGATGATGTAAGAGATGTGGCTTCTCTCAGAACCTCCTCCAATTATTCTAGTTCCCAGTAAGCATACTTTCTGCCCTCATCTTTTTTCCCCTCTCCAAGATACTGAAATTGATGACCACACATAGAATAGTAGACATACAGGTAATTTTTTTCCATCAAAATGTACAGCTGAAGGCTGGAGAGTAGCTCAGTGGTTAAAAGCACTGACTGCTCTTTCAGAGGTCCTGAGTTCAAATCCAGCAACCACATAGCAAACTCACAATTACCTGTGATGGGATCCGATGCCCTTATCAGGTATGTCTAAAGACACCTACAGTATACTCATATAAATTAAATCAGTACATCTTTTTAAAAAATGTACAGCTGAGAGAGGCTGGAGAGATGGGTCAGCAGTTAAGAGTGCTGTACTGGGTTTGCAAAGGCCCTGAGTTTACTTTCCAGCATCCACATTAGATGGCTTACTGTTGTCCATAACTCCAACTCCAGGGAGGAAACAGTGCCCTCTTGTGGCTTCCACTGGCACCTACATTCACATGCACACACACATACACTGCCTCACATGCATACACATAGTTAAAATGAATAGGTAGATGGATGTGTTAGCGTTCACCTTTAATCATGCCATCCAGTAGGCAGAGGCAGACAGATCGATGTGAGTTCCAGACAGCCAGATACGGAATGGTATATAATGGTGTTCTATCACAAACAAACAAACAAACAAACAAGCAAAAAAGCTGATTTCCCCCTATGGCCCATTATTACATTTTGGGGTGTGTGTGGCTAGCGGGTAGCCTATAACTATATTCTGCTAAATCAACAGACAGGTTGGGATGACATTCTGCTATAGCTGCAGACCAGTACATCTCTCAAACCCATCACAGAAGCTTCTTGCAGTAGATGGTAATACAAAGTCCCACAGCTAGATAATGTCCAGCGACTGAGGGACTTTGGAGTACTCAGCCTCAAATGGAATGTCTCTATCAAGCCCTTCCCCTTGAGGCTCAAGGACCTCTGCCCAAGAGTGTTAGAAGAGTCTGAAATCCAGAGGTGATAGACAACTTCAAGGAAACTCCATCTCTAGGCACAGGAGGACTGATACACACACAAACTCATAGAAACAGAGACAACACACATGAGACCAACACAGGTTCAAAGAAGACAAAATGCCAGCATGGAGTGTTCTCTCTCTCTCTCTCTCTCTTTCTCTCTCTCTCTCTCTCTCTCTCTCTCTCTCTCAATGTAGCTCTTAGCTACTTTTCCAAGCACTATGCCTGCATGCTGCCATTCTTTCCACCATGGTGAACCTCTGAAACTCTAAGCCAGCCCCCAAATCAACACTTTTCTTTATAAGAGTTGCTCTGGGGCTGGAGAGATGGCTCAGTGGCTAAGAGCAGTGACTGCTCTGCCAGGTCCTAAGTTCAATTCCCAGCAACCACATGGTGGCTCACAAACATCTGTAATGGGATCCGTTGCACTCTTCTGGTGTGTCTGAAGACAGCTACAGTGTGCTCATATAAATAATAAATAAATAAATAAATAAATAAATAAATAAAATTAAAAAAAAAGAGTTGCTGTGGTCATGGTGTCACTTCAAAACAACAGAATACTCACTGTTTCTATACAGTTATGTTTTCTGCTACTGTAATAAAATATCATGGCCAAAAAGCAAGTTGGGGAGAAAAGGGTTTATTTGGCTTACACTTCCATATCACTTATCATTGAAGGAAGTCAGGGCTTCCCTCCCTCATTAATCACATTAAAGAAAATGTCTTACAGGCTTGCATATAGCCTGATCTTATAAAGGCATTTTCTTAATTGAGGTCCCCTCCTCTCAGATGACTTTAACCTATGTCAGGTTGACATAAAACTGTCCAGCACAGTGACTAAGACAGAATGTCTCTGGCTATATCAAACACACCCAAGGCAGCGCCCATGTTTAGAAGTAGTTGACCAACACAAAGTATATACCATGTTTTTGTGTGTGTGTATGTGTGATTTCTGTTTAGTTTGGGAATTTTTCTTTTGTCGTTTGTGGTTTGGGATTATGATTTTTTTAAAATTTTTGTTTATTTTTGGTAGGGAAGGGAGATAGAGAGGCATTGGGAGAAAGAAAAGGATCTGATCAAACTATATTACACAATAAACTATTTAGAAAGTCAATAAATGAAATGAAGATCTCCAGCTCCCCATTTATTCCTCTGAATCCAATCCCTTCATTCCATCTATCCACAGTAGACCACCTCCTTCCCTCCCCTTCTCCCATCTCCAGTGGCTCACATATGTCCTCCCCTCCTAAGCCCCCCAACGCTTTGTCCTACCTGCAAGGGCCTGAAGGTACTCCATGGAAGCGCACAGTGGCCATGGAAACAGGTAAGCTAATTGCAGATCTTCACCTATTCATTCTCTTCTCCAAATCTGATACCCTATTCTCACCCCATCTCTGTAGCAGACTACCCACTTCCCCCTCCTCTGTGTCCCATCTCCAGTGGCTCATGCAGATCTTCTCCAACTCCCCTCCCTTCACCCTGCTAGCACCATCCCATCTGTGTATGCACTCCCTGAGAATTCAACAAGAGGGTTGGATAAGAGTAGCCAGTGAAGTCCTTCTTGTCCCATGTCTCATCACCAGCTCTGCAGCAGACTACTTCCTGTGGCCTCTCCTTACTCTCTGCCCCCATTCCCAGGGGACTAAGCAGATCCTGATGTAGCACCCCGCTTTCTTCTCTCCTGTGAATCCCCTCAGCCCTCTCCTAGCGCATTTCCATTCCTGAGTGTCAGCTCCCAATACCTAGAAACACACTTCACCTGCAACCCTCACTACACACTAAAGCAGAGAGAGCAAAAGAAACCAAAGAACAAAACAGCCACCCAACCAAGACAAGAGCAGATATCAGCACCTAGAATTACAATCTTCTCAAAACTAGATGCCAAGACACCAGTTTCAAAACACAATCAATAACAGCCAGGACAAAATGTCTCTGCTAGAGCCCAGTAATCCTTCAACAGTAGAGCCCCGAGAAAGGCAACAGAGCTGAAACAGAAGACAGGGACTTCAAAATGGCCTTTATGAATATGATAGGTGTTCTTAAAGAGGAAATGATAACACCCCTTGAAGAAATCTATGAAATCCTAAGTTGAAGGAAATGGATGAAACAGTTAGGACCTGAAAGCAGAGAGGGAATCAAGAAAACCTAAACTGAGAGAAACTTGGAAATGAAAGGCTTAGGAACCCAAAAAGGAACCTCAAACCAGAGCCTCGCCAACAGAATAATAAAGACAGAGAAAGATTCTTAGGCATTGAAGACACAGTAGAAGAAATGGATACCTTAGTTGAAGAAAATATTGAACCTAAAAAAAAAGCATTCTGGCACAAAATATCCAAGAAATGTGAGACCCTATGAAAAGATCAAATTTAAGATTATATAGGAATAGAAGAAGAGGAAGACATTCAGGTCAAAGGAACAGAAAATATTTTCAACAAAATCAGAGAAGGTAACTTCCCTAACCTAAAGAAGGAGATGACTATTCAGGTACATAAAGCCTACAGAGTACCAAGCAGACTAGACCAGAAAAAGAAGTCCTTTCAGTATGCAATAATCAAAACACTAAACATAGCGAACAAAGAATAAATGTAAAATCTTCGAGGGAAAGAGACAACATAGCATAAAGGCAGACCTATTAGAATAACACCTGATGTCTCAATGGAGACTCCAAGAGAGGAAAGGTTCTGGACAGATGTTCTACAGACTGTAAGAGACCATACATCATACACAACACACTCACATTACACACATACTGCACACACACACACACACACCACACACCACATACACACACCACACTGAACACAAATATCACACACACCACACATCACATATACACACCACCATACACTTACATATACATACCACTACTTATATACATACACACACACACACAACATACAGACACACATATCACACCACATACTACACCATGCACCACCTTACA
>NW_021604638.1:197474-243823 GCF_004785775.1 Grammomys surdaster | reverse complement strand
ACACCACACTAAAACCACAAACATACCACACACCACCACACACACACTGTACTACACACACCATTCACAGGACACAGAAACAAAATAAGAGACTAAGAGGAATAAACAGACCCTGCTCATTGATACCTTTCAACATCAGTGATTTCATTTCCCCCAATTAAAAGACATGGAGGATACAAGGGATATGAAAACAGAATCCATCCTTATGCTGCAGACAAGAAACACACCACAACGTCAAGGAGAGACATCACCTTGGAAAAAGATATTCCAAGCAAACAGACCTAAGAAACAAGCTGGTGTAGCCATTTTAATGGACAAAATAGACTTCAAGCCAAAACTAATAGAGATAGGGAAGAAACTACATATTTATGAAAGGCAAACACTTAGAGTATCGTAATTGCAAACAGGA
Organism: Grammomys surdaster; assembly: GCF_004785775.1. NCBI lineage: Eukaryota > Metazoa > Chordata > Mammalia > Rodentia > Muridae > Grammomys > Grammomys surdaster. The sequence continues at coordinate 243,414 of NW_021604638.1, read as the reverse complement.
ATGCACCAAATATGGAACATCCAGCTTCATAAAAGAAACTACTCCAGCTTAAATCACACACTGACCTTCATGCCCTGAGAGTGGGAGAATTCAATACCCGACTCTTGTCATCCAGACAAAAAAAGTCAACAGAGTGATGCTGATGCCCAGGACATCATGAGCCTAAAGGCAATAACTAAAACTTACCAAACACTTAGAGCAAGCACTTAAGAGTGCACCTTCTTCTCAGCACCTCATAGAACTTTCCAAAATCGACCACAGACTGGGATACAAAGCAAGTCTCAACATATATAAAAAAAATTAAAGTGGTACCCTGCATCCTGTCTGACCATGAGAGATTAAAACTAGAGATCTACAAGAGAAACAACAGAAAGCTTACAGACTCATGGATACTGATCAACTTTCTACTGAATGAAAAGTGAGTCAAGACAGAAATTAAGAAATTAAAGACTTCCTAGAATTGAATGAAAATGAACACACAGCATACTCAGATTTATGGGACATGATGAAGGTGGATCTGAGAGGCAAGTTCAGAGCACCAAGGGCCTATATACAAAAACAGGAGAGAGCTCATCTTAGTAACTCAAAAACACAAATGGAAGATCTAGAACAAAAGGAAGAAGTCAGAAACAAAATTAGACGGGAAAAAATAATCAAGATCAGGACTGAAATCGGTAAAATGCAAGCAACGGCGACCACAAAATTACAAAGATCAAGGAAGCAGAGTTGGTTTTTGAGAATCTAATAAGTTTGAGAAACCCTTATCCAAATTAACTAAAAGGCAGAGAGAAAATATCTAAACTAACAAAGTTAGAGATGAAAAGGGAGACATAACAAAGGACACAGAAGAAATCCAGAGAATCGTAAGGACATAGTTTAAAAACCTATATTCCTCTAAATTGGAAAATCAAAAATAAATAAATAATTTTCTTGATGGGTACCACCTACTAAAATTAAATCAAGATCAAACAAGCAACCTAAACAGACCTACCTATAACCCCTAGTGAAACAGAAGCAATAATTAAAAGTCTGCCAAACAAAAAAACAACAACAACAAACAAAAACCCCAGGACCAGATAGTTTTAGAGCAGAATTCTACTATACTTTAAAAAAAGAGTTAATGTCAACACTCCTTAAATACAAAATAATACAAATACAAAATACAAAATACAATACAAATACAATAATACAAATACAAAATAAACTCACAAAAACCAGTAGCCCTTCTCTATACAAATGACAGACAGACTGAGAGAGAAATAAGAGAAATAATACTTTTCACAACAGCCTCAAGTAATATAAAATATCTTGGGGGTAATTCTAATAAGCAAGTGAAAGACTTTTATGATAAAAACTTTACAACACTGAAGAAAGAAATTGATGAAGACATCAGAAGAGGGGAAGATCTTCCACGCTCATGAATCATTAGGATTACCATAGTAAAAATGGCTGTTCTACCAAAAGTAATCTACTCCATGCAATCCCCCTCGACATTAATTTTTTATAGATCTCAAAAGGACAATTCTTAGCTTCATGTGGAAACATAAAAAACCGAGGAGAGCTAAAAATCACCCTGAATTATCAAAGAAGTGGTGGATGCATCACCATCCTTGAGTTCAAGTTATACTACAGAGTTAGAGTACTAAAAACAGCATAGTATTGGCATTAAAAACAGACACACGATCAATGGAATCAAACTGAAGACCCAGACATAATTCCACACACTTATGGACACCTGGGCTTTTATAAAGAGGCCAGAAATACACACTGGAAAAAGGATAGCATCTTCAACAAATGTTGCTGGTCAAACTGGATGTCCACATGTAGAAAAATGAAAATAGATCCATTCTTATCACCCTATACAAAACTTAAGTCCAAATGGATCAAAGACCTCAACATAAATCCGAATACATGGAACCTGATAGAAGAGAAAATATAGAATAACCTTGAACTCATTGACACAAGAAAAGACTTTCTGAATAGAACACGGCACAGATGCTAAGATTAACAATTAATAAATGAGGCCATATGAAGCAGAAAAGCTTCTGCGTAGCAAAGGACACCTTCATTTGGACAAAGCAGCAGCCTACAGGATAGAAAAAGATTTTTACTAATTACACACCCATTAAAGGGCTACTATCCAAAATATGTAAAGAACTTTAAAAAAAACTAAATATCAAGAAAACAAATAACCCAATTTTTAAATGGGGCAAAGATCTGAGCAGAGCTATCTCAAAAGACAAAACTCAAATGGCTGAGAAACACTTAAAGAAATGTTCAACATCCTTACTCATCAGGGAAGTGCAAATCAAGAATACCTTGATATTTCATCTTACACCTGTCAGAATGGGTAAGATCAATAAAACAAGTGACAGCTCACGTTGGTGAGAATGTGGAGCAGAGGAAATATTTGTCCATTACTGGTGGGATTGTGAACTGAACTCACAGCCACTTTGGAAAGCAGTCTGGGAGTTCTTCAGGAATATGGGCATTGATCTACCTCAAAATCCAGCTATACAACTCCCGACCATAAATGGAAAGAACTCATTATTCTGCCTCGGAGACATCTGCTCAACCATGGTCACTGTTGCTCTATTCATAATAACCAGAAATTGGAAACAACCTAGGTGTCCCTCAACAACAATTCTGTTGAGGGATACCTCAACAGAATGGAAGAAGAAAATTTAGCAATTTATTTGCACAGTGGAATAGTACTCAGACTTTATTAAAAAAATGAAATCATGAAACTCACAGGTAAATGACTGGAACTAGAAAAAAAATCATGACTGAGGTAGGTAACCCAGACTCAAAAAGAGAAATATGGTACTCATTCACTTATATGTGGATATTAGCTTTTAGGCTAATGATAAGCAACCTATTCTGTAAAACCACAGAGGTTAGGTATAGAGTAGGGGGTATCAGATAGATCTCTTCAGGAAAGGGAAAGATAACAGATAGCTATGGATGGAGGAAGGATGGTTGGAATTGGAGGATCAAGTGGAGAAGAGGAGGGAATATTGGGAGAGATAGCTAAAATCAAGGGCAATTGGAGGGATAGTGTGTAGGCCTAATACAGTAGAAACTCTCTAAACTATATACATATATGAAGACAATCTAAATAAAATTGCCAAATAATGGGAGAGACAGAGTCCCAAATAAAGCTCCCAGGAATAGGTTGGGTATAATTGAGCTGATGGCCAAAGGATCCCCCTGGGGATCCCCAAACAAGCTGTTGCCAAGACTCTAGGTTGTTCTCCACAAGCTGACTACAAGGGCCCATTGCGGAAGACAACATCTGTACAACTCATTGAACATGGAGAAGAAAAGCTACTGCCTACACAGAGCCTGCACCCCTATGTGTTAGTGTCTTTGGTACAGGAAGGTATTACGCTTGATACTGAAAGTTACATAAATACAAGCCAGCCACAAAACCCTTTGATTTATATGATGTCCTGCTTGCAAGATCTGCTAGGGCCTTGGTGGCACAGAACTTGTGAGAGGAACCAACTGGTATCCTATTTGACTCAAGGTTCACCCTAAGAGATGAAACCCATACCTGACAACTCTTGCATAACTAACATCCTGAGACTGAGTAGCCCAGGGACCTAGAGTAAAACCAAATACTACTGTTCCAAGACAAAACCAAACAAAACAAAATTAAAAAAAAAACTCAACATGTAGCCATAAAATGACTTCTAATGACAGTTTCCTATACTCTGAGATCAGGGCCCTGCTCAGCCATCATCGGAGAAGCTTCCTCCTGCAGCAGATGGGAACAAATACAGAGACCCACAGCTAGTCAATATGCAGAGAATGAGAGACCTTGGAACACTCAGCCTTAAATGAGATGTCTACACTAAATCCTTCTCCTGAAGATTCAGGGAATCCTACAGAAGAGGAGCAGAGAGAATCTAAAAGCTAAAAACCAAGGCCCTCTAAATCAACGGTTATTGTGCATATGAACTCTGGGAGGAGGCAGTATGCACACCACCTACAAAGGTCTGCATCAGATGGGGTCTTAGAGCTGAAAGAAGCACATGCCCCCATCCCTAACCCAGAAATAATCTATAGCTGATAACTATTTTCAGATGAAAATTTAGTTTTTTTTCCAAGGGGAAACTGTATGCACAGCAGTAGATAGCCAACGGAAAACAAACTCAGTGGTATCTTTGAGGGTTCCTTATCTCATAATGTAGTGTCAGGATTTTTACAAAAAAAAAAAACTTTACATTATATATCTTCTCTCTTTTCCTCCTATAGGTCCTTTGTGTATAGTATGGCTGCCAGTGCAGTGTTTTTATGGAGTCCCCGTAGTTTACAAAGGAGAGGGTGTCTTCCTTGTGTCTTCTCTTGGACACTTGCCTTTCTGTTTGTTTTGTCCAATTCTGCTGTGTTAGTCTTGCTTTTTTCTTATTATTTTATGTGGTTATGTTTTATTTCATTTTCTCTTAGCAGCCATGTGTTCTTCAATGAGAAATAGAAAGTGTGTGTGTGTTGGGGGGGGCAGGTATCTGGATGGGAAGGGAGGAGCTGGGAGGGGAGGCGGGAGGAGCTGGGAGGAGTGGAAGGGGAAAAACATAATCAGGATATATTATATAAGAAAAAAATCTATTTTCAATAAAAGGGGGGAAAGCCAATCAGTAAAATCAATAAATAAGCAAACGAATAATAAAATGCATAAGCAAATAAATAAAAACTTATACCTGGATGACTACCCGTCCAAATCAGAGTGACGTGACATTAGTCTCGATGGAATTTTGATGTACTATCTTGTTGCTTGAAATGATTTTTTTTTTGGTAGTGAGTGTTAGTTGTTTGCTTCGTGAATGTAGAGAAACTTCTAAGGACTTGTAATTAGGTGTTCCTGCTCACACGGCGTGAGGTGACGGTGCAGGCGGGCCTGTCTCCGTACTTCCTTTGCTTCTAAATGTGAAGCAAATGGATTTGGCCACGCTAACAATTGTGGAGAGCAACTCTCGAGCCTCCCGCTTGGTGATCATCAGGCTGTGACTAGAGACAGGTTCCTCCGCAGCATCAGGATCCTTTGTCTCCCACTGTGGCAGGCTTGTTTTCAGTTTCCCTCAATTTTTTTGGCCAGAGGCAAAATCAATGTCCTTTATCATTCAGCATCCCAGGGTTAGTCCGTGGCTATCTCAGCTCAGGAGTTGGTAGATTGTTATTCGGAGCCAGTGCTTGGTGATCCCTAAAGGGAATCGTTCTCATATTGTCTCCAGAGAGAGAGAGAGAGAGACCCAGCCTTGCCTCCCCTCGGTGTGGTGTCCTGTGCAACAGAGGAACAACTTTTAACTTCATTTTTTTGTCTTTTTAACCAGTAGGTATCAAGTACCCGGATCCTGCAGGAGGCATAATGAAGATTTGAGAATGAAAAAGATGTATGAGAAGGAGTGGAATATGGGTGTGTCTTTAGCCTAATTAAGACATTGAATGCAAATATACATTTTCTCAGCTAAGAATGAGGTATTACCCTAAGCATTCCAACCCACTTCTCCTCTGCTTCAGGCAAATGTAATCAGCTATCATCAGGAAGAGCTGAGAAGGTGACAAATGTCAACTGGTGTTTAGAGTCTTAATGATCCTCCTGGGAGCTTCAGTTTGTCCCAGGGATCATGGGGCGCCCCCGCATGGTGACCCAGAATAACTTTGGTCTACATGCTGATTCCCAAGTACTAGCCTGCAGGCCGCTGATATCTCCTCGAAACTCTCAGCAACAGCACCGTGCTAGGCCTAACTTTTGGAGCAAAACTCCAAGTGTTTGACGCCTGGTGCGTTCCTTTCCAATTCTTTACCCCAGGGAAAGCTGATATCACCCTTGCAGGTCATGCTTGCAGGTCAAGAGGGAAACATTGTGTTGCCCAAAAGATACAGGGCAATGTCTAGACACAGTGTTGATATCACAGCATGGGCCAGCGGCTACAGGTGTAGATGGTGCTTCAGCATCAGGCAGTTCACAGAAAAGATGGTGTCATGACAAACAGGAGCCTGGATTGCAGCGTCCATGGTGATGAGCGAAGACGTCCTGGTTGGTGTAGGGAGGCAAGCTTATAGTCTGCCAAACACAGCCAAACAGCTTATTCCATGCCTTCTGGAATGTTCAGGCTCCTTGTCTAGACAGAAGCCCAATTTTTGTTTAATGATTCCCCCTGAAGATTCTCCCTTGAGGAAAAAGATTCAAAAGGAAGGAAGGTAACTCAAGGGCTGTTTGCTGTTTTCTTATCACTGTACCCAATTGACAATTGTCCATTAACTACTGTCTCGTTGCAGTGACAACACACCTGACAGAAGCAACTTAAGAAAGGGTATATATTGGCTCACAGTTTGAAGTTACAGTCCAAGATGGTGGGACAGTCAAGGCAGCAGGAGCGCAAGGCAGCTGGTCAGGTGCATCTGCAGTCAGGAAGCAGAAAGCGATGGATGTCAGCGTGCCACACACTTTATCCTTGTTATTCAGCTCCTGCTCCAGCTTGTGGAATGGTACTGTCCACATCCAGGATGGCTCTTCTCACCGAGTCTAGAAACTCCCTCATAGACATGCTCTGAGCTTTGTTTCCAAAGTGATTCCAGAGCCTGTTGGGTTGATTATCCGTGGTAACCATCAACTGTGAACATCAGAGGGCTGGGTGTAGATCTGTTCAGATAAACACAGACAGGCAAATTCTGGTCCTGAGCACTTTGGTTGTGATGACTTATGTCTTTGGTTGGTACCTCCTTCCTCCTAGGGAAATCTAAATCCCCAAGAGGAGATTTCTGTGAATGGAGTATGAGGCAAAGCTGTTGCCCACCCTGGTGTCTGCCATCTCTGCAGAGGCCACATCCACCCTCCAAGATTTTCCACTGTGCCCTACCATCCTTGCTAGGAATGGAAAGAATGACATATTTTTTAAAAGAGATGTTCTGCTTTGAGGTTTGGAAGTATCGATGAATTTCTGGTTAATAGTAAATTACCCAGAAAATTAAATCTTCCAGGCTCTTCCTTGCCCCCTAAATGTTCCAGTTCATCAAGGTTCCATTGTGTTTGTTTCTACAAAAAAAATAAATAAAAGTCTTCTGAAGACAGTTAGACTGAAGGAGATGCCTGCAGCGCCTATGCAGCCTCGTAATGTATGTGCTTCTGTTACCATTCCTCGGGCACTTTGGCAGAGATCACAAGAGCAGACAAAGGGAGAAGCGAGCAGCAGGAAGACGAGACCAGAAAGCCTTCGGAAGACAGACGCTCACATCTTCCATTGTGAGACTGCCTGATGCTAAGAGAGCATAAATTAATTTAAAAACCTCCTGCACAAAGGAAATAATGGAAAAATACATCTTAGGTAGTTATCGCTTTTGTGCTAAAAACAAGCGATTTGGAGAAAATAACCACACAGGACTTGATAGGTTCATCTTATTATCTTTTTTTCTGCATTTAAAGTTTTAAGGGAAGAACTGAGAACAAGAAAGATGTCTCTGTTGTTTCAACAAACATTAATTGGATGTTTAGTATGTTGCCAGGCACCAGAATATACTTTCTGTGACTTTTTCTGCTCTTAAAATTATTTTCAATGGTGAGAAAGAAACTTCTAGATATCTCATTACTGATTCCAAAAGTGGTCCCAGGAAGACCATTTCTTCTCAATTTTTTTTTCCTTTCAAAAATCATGATTCTACTTAGGGGTGCAGCTGGAATTGTTGCACAGTGTTTTTCCTACCTTGAGCCTGAGTGTTCTGTTTGTGTAGGGTCGAGGGTGCAAGGCTGGTTTATCCTAGGCCTTGGGTAGCATCCATTTGCAAAGAAAATGCCCTGGATTACTTATGAGGATTTATGAGAATTTCTGACCAAGTTCCCTGGGAATCAGGCTAAAGTGGGAGTCGGCATGCGTGTGAGTCTTATTAGGGAGCTCACTGGTACCCACACCTTAGTAACGGAAGTCGGGAGGTAAGCAGGTGAAAAGAGACACTGATATAGAGAACCACACTTTTGGTCAACCAAGGATGCGCCAGAATCTAAATGGCTCTTTAAGTTGGCCAAGCTTGGACATTAGATCTCCACATCTATCACTCATAGGATGTGGGTTTCTGGATTGCCTGAGAAGATCTGCAGCCCTGGGGAGTCAGCCTTCTGTATTTGAAGAAGCCAGTGGCCAAAGGCAGGCCATGAACAACACTCCCAGCAGCTAAGGCTGTGGTCTGTAACTAAGGAGGATCTAGGTAGCAGTTAACAGTATGTGTGCTACACTGCCATGAGCTTGCACTGGGGATCATCCCTTCCTTCCTCCTTCCTCCTTCCCTCCCTCCTTTCCTTCCTCCCACCTCTCTCTCTCTCTCTCTCTCTCTCTCTCTCTCTCTCTCTCCCCCTCTCTCCCCCTCCCTCCCTCCCTCCTTCCCTTCCTTCCTTCCTTCCTTCCTTCCTTCCTTCCTTCCTTCCTTCCTTCCTTCCTTTCTTCTTTCTTTCTTTCTTTCTTTCTTTCTTTCTTTCTTTCTTTCTTTCTTTCTTGCCTTCCTTCCTGCTTCTTGATATCCAACCAATATCCACCAAGTATCTGCCATCTATGACCCAAGCACAGCCTGATAGAGGCATTAAGCTAAATATTACACTTGATTTATTTACAGTGTATGATGAATTCTAGAAGGAGACCACACCACATGAGAGCAGAGGAGACCACTGGAGTTACCACAGAATAAGGGATCCTTCATGACTAACTCTTAAAAAGGAATTAAGATGAAGAAAATGGGTATCCAGGTGGACAGAGCTCAGAGTTGGAGAGACTGAGAGAGCGATGTGGCCCAGGTGTGCAATGACAAGATGCTGGAGGTCGCTCTGCAGGAATGAGGGCTAGATCTGGAGGGCTTTGAGAGTAGAGTTAAGGACAGTTTTATCCTAAACATTGTGACCAAGACTCTATACCATGTGTGGGAGACCTGCAACAAAGGTTTCCCTGAAGTTAGTGAGCTAGAAGTTGGCTTTAAGTTCTTTGTTGGTGGCAGTGCTGCCGGGGCCTGTCGTGTGCTCAATAGTCCCTCTCCTGTGGTAAGCTCCAGTCCTGGGTTGAATGTAATTGGACATTAACCTAGAGGGATCTTGGGAATGGATGTGGTTGAGCTAAAAACATCTTTATTCAATGTCACTGGAAGAGCTGAGCTAAGTTCCCCACAGTCCCCTTTGGGTTTTTGTCTTGCTATCTCATTTATGCTGATTTGTGTAATTTTCACAAGAGCGCATTTAAATGGAACATTCTAGATGATGAAATGAGACTCGGAAACAGTCAGTGAAGGCCGCAGTTCATAAACCACCGAATAGACGCGTAGATGGCTTCTGTGGCCTTGCGACTTTCACCTTCCATCCGTGTGAACAGACGAAAAGGCTCCTTTGGCATCTAGAAGATTCCCTATGTCTGCTGTTGTGTCTTATAGGACTCACAATGTAAGAAATGTCTCTGGGGACTTGGGAACAGAATTTAAGTGAACCGAAATCTAAGAACATTCTAGAAGCTCAGACTCATATTTAGTTTCTGTGCCCTCTGCTGCTCTTTCTTCAGAGAATGGCAGAAGAGAGTTTTGAAAACACCTGTTTGTTTTTGTAGTGGGGGAGCAGACCTTGAGGGTTTGTGGACCTGTTTGGAATTCATTCAGTGCCTTCACTGGCTGGCTTCATTTTGTTCAGATCAGACTTTATTTAACATAGATTTAGGCTTTGAAAAGCTTAATCTTTTCAATTAGTAGCTGAGCTCTCCCCTGTGGAGATCATCCAATTAAAAATCCAATTCATAGGTCAGTGTCTCTGGCTCGTCTTTTATTTGGTGTTTATCAAAAATGGTCCACATCCGCCAAGGGGCTCAGGGGAAAACGCACTTTAAAATGTGAGAGCTATGGGCGGGAGAGATATCTCAGCAGGTGAAGAAAGACACAAGCTGTCAAGACTCAAAACCTGAGTTTGATCCCTAAGACCCACATAGTGTAAGGAGAGAATAGATCTTCACAAGCTGATGTAGACGTTCTCCCGCACGTGTGAGCACAGACATACACTATTTTTTTAAAAAATATATATTCTGTCTTCTATGAGCCTGTGCTGGAAATCGGAAGCAGAAGGCATATACTGGTCTCTTAGTAAGGAAACTGTTGAGAGTCTAGAATGTTTAGCCTCTTACGTGCACCCGTAGCCCATAGGCAGCAGGAACCCTGTTTAACAAAGCTGAGCCAGGCTCTTGTCTCAGCCTCCATGGACCTGCCTGGGCTAGAGCAGGTGACCCAAAGCTAGATGCCCCCTGTTGGGGGCTTATAAACGACCAGCAAACTCTTGCTGAGGTCACTCAGTTCTTTCAAGTGGCAAAGAAAGTAAAACTGAGATCTCCTTTTCTGGGACACATTTGCCACAGTCCATTAACAGAGTCAGAGATTGTTGTGGCCCTCTGCCAGGACAGACCTGTGGACAGGGGCTCAGGTGAGACCCCCTCAACCACCAGAGCCTCACCGTGTGGGTTTCATCATTATTTTATCTAAGGAAGATAGAGCTCGTGGGGTGGGGTACACTGCTGGCTTTGTAATCAGTTCTTTGGATATTACAGGTAGATTGAATAAAACGATCCACTCTGGAGCAGCAGGGAGCCTAAAGGTAGAAATTGAATTGATTGCTACCCCAAGCCAAGATGATGGGGTGAGGTAGGAGCTATATCATTATAATCACCACGGTGGGCGCTCCTTTTCGGTTTCCTACACAGTAAGAGAAAAGGTAGCTCTCAACTACAGACACATGAATTCCAAATGAATACCTGGTATACCTAAGAGGAAACATGTAGCTCTGGGCCTCAGTCATGGGCAGATGGCAAGAGTAGAGCCCTGTAAAAGGTGCAATTAGAGAAAAAGGGTTGGGTGCCACAGGGGCATGTACATCTCACCGTTGTGAGGGTCCCAGTTGGCTGGTGCTCTGTGGAAGCATACGGAGTTTATCCTCCTCCTTACAGCTGACAGGTATGACACATCTGCCTTGAATACAAGCACCTGAGGTTGCTCTCAGCCATTTTCTGCCCTAGAAGTCACAGGAACAAGAGGTAGATGGTGTCTGGCTTTGAATGATATTCTGGAGGTCCCCAAGGCCAAGATTAGTGTAGCATTGGAGAGCCTTTTCTAATTATGAGTTCATCAGTATCAAATGCCACTGGAACCTTCTCTGTTAAGCTTCCAGACTTTTCTTGTACTCCTACAAAATACTTGAGGGAGTTAATTCTAAGAACAGATGCTGGTTCTCTTTAACAAGAAGGACATTTGCTTTCAGAGAAAAGAGGAACTCTTTCTAAAATCTAATTTGAACCTCACCACACCTCCCCTGGGCTTGAGGCTGGCTCTGAGCCTCCTCCATACCCCATCTCTCCTCCAGTGAAAAGGATAGCATAAGAAACACCTCCCAGGTCGAGGACTTTCATGTGGAGACAGTTGTGGTCATTGACACCCTAAAAAAAAAAGCCAAGACCCCCAAAGCATGTCAGTTAAAAATTCTATATTGTAGATCAACTAAAACTTATTAATGAAGAAAAACAGTTTCTGAAATATCCATTATAAAATAGCCACCCGTGTTTATTAGTTTATAAATTAAAATGAGAAGCATGCAAATCTGTCAGCTAATCCATTTTGTACTAATAATACTAACAATACGAAACGCACTGCATATTTTTAAATAGAAAATAAGACTTTCCAAAACAATTTCATGAAAAGACCAGCACAGCCCACTGTGCTTGCACATGTCTCTAAGTTCTTTTCTTTTTCCCATTTATTTATCTTATTTTATGTGTGTGGGTGTTTTGGATGCATGCTTGTCTGTGCTGTGTGTGCAGAGCCCAGGAGGGGCTTCAGAGGCCAGGAGGGGATGTTAGTTAAGTAAGCTGCCATGCAGTTGCTGGGAATTGAACCTGTGTCCTCTGAAAGAGAAGCCAGTGCTCTTAACCTCTGAGCCATCTCTCCAGCCCCTTTCTTTAATGTCTGTTGCCATTATCCCATTCTGTGCTGCCTCTGGAAGGTGCCCCTCTGCATAGATTAAACGCGGGTTACTACTCTGAATAAGTGGTGAATCTAATTCCTGAAGGAGCCTGGGGGGTAGGGAGGGAGCCCACACCACCCCTTTAAAAACTCCTGTATCATTATTTGGGGAGGAGTGAACTGTGTAACAGGAAGGTTTCCATCCTTCGTAGTCCTCCAAGAGCCCCTTTACGGTCCACCAGCATCACTGCTATGGTATGCGGGACTTGAGATTCATTCCAGGGGTTTGTTTAAAGACTTGTAGCCCCATCTGAGAGCAGCTCCAGGACTGGATGCCACTGACAGTGGACAACCATATCTCTGCCATGTGGAGAGTTCTAGAACACCCGTGGCCTCCAGACGGCTTCTTTCTTGGTTTGCCTTTTGGAGGAGTCAACCAGATGTGCCCACAGCAAACTAAAGAAGTAGGTGCACTCAGGATCTAACGAAGTGGCTGTTCCAGGGAGGAGCATGGGTCTCTTGCCTAGCTTGATTTGAAAAAATTGGTGGGCAGCTTACCAAAATGACTTGCACCTAGGGGTACATTTGGAAGCCAAGCAAAATAGTCCCTCCCTTCTTCTTCCCTTCTCCACTCTGTCTCTCCTCCTTCTTCCCTCTCTCCCTCTTCCTTCCCTCCTACCCCTTTTCCTCTCCCTCATACCTATCCTCCTCCTCTCTTTGCCCCCTCCCTTCTCCACTCCCCTCCCCAATCTCTCTCCCACGGACCATTTGTTCTCCAGACTCAAAGCACTTCACAGCACCTCTCTTGTCTGCAGGTGCCAATCAAAAAGAAAAATAGGAGAGGGGCGAAAAGTCACATTAGAATTCATAGAAGAAATGAGATTGTTTTTGAAACACCAGCAACTGCATTTCTTTGTTTTATTAGCATAAGCAAATTATTAATTCAGCCCAGACAAGGCATAGATCTTTGTCACATAAGACACCATCCATCCCACCAGAGACCTTCACTCATGGGCTTGATGATAATATCTCTCCCCATTTGCATAATTCTTTTGCACTTTTCGAGGCCCTGTCATATACTCCATGGATTTAACTCTGGTAACTATGTGGAATAGAGGTTTTTGCCCTAGGTGAAACCCACAAGAAAGCACAGGGGTTTTACCTCATTACCACCGTGCTCCCAACAAGAGCAAACACTTCAGACTCAGTCAGTAGCACCTCAGGGAAAATGCCATTAATATTTAACATGTAACATTTTTATTGCTTTCCAAAACTTAATCAAACTTCTCTCTCTCTCTCTCTCTCTCTCTCTCTCTCTCTCTCTCTCTCTCTCAGAACTAGCCTTGGAGACTGCAGAGATCTGGGCCTAACTTTGGGGAGTGATCCTACAAATAATCTTCCTAGTTAATGGGACTGCTATTGTCGAGCTCTCTCAGCACACAGCACACAGCACACGCACTGATCCTTTGGTTGTGCTGTTGCTCTGTATGTATAGACACACAGACACACATGCAAGCAGATCTGGGTGTATCCTGTGATGGACTTCACCTGTCCACAGGTACAGGCCTATTCAGGACAAGATATGACAGACCTCCAGCTTCCAGAAGGCTCTCCTGAGTCTTCCTCTCAGCCCATTACTCAGAGATAGATATTTTCTGGCTACCACTATTGCCACAGATACATACATACATACATACATACATACATACATACATACATACACACACACACACACACACACATGTTCCCCCTCTTTTCATGTGTATGCATGTTTGTGGACTCTGTGTGTGTGTTCACATGTATGTACATGCTTGTGGAGGCCTGAGGTTGATGTCTGGAATCATCACTGGTCCTTTGGTTCTGCTGTTGCTGTGTATGTACAGACACATAGACACCTCTGCCATTTTATTCGTTGCGGCAGGGTCTCTCGGGCAAACACAGAATTCATGGATATGGCTAGTTTTGCTAGGCAGCGTATTCTGGGAAGTTCCATCTTGAATGTCCTGGGCTGGAATTACAGCCAGTTTGTCACACCAAGCCTCTATTTACACGAGTTTCTGGGAATCTGAACATTGGTTCTTACATTTATCTGTCGAGTGTTTAAACTGCTACAGGCTGGGCTTGAATTAACAGGAGGCAGTGAGCTGAGATACTGCCTCCATCTCCATCTGCTTCCTGACTGTGGACACAACCTGACCACCATCTAACTGTCCCTCTTTCAACATCTGGACGGAGTGTACCTTCAAACTGTGAGCCAAAACAAACCCTTCCTTCCTTAAATTGCTCTGCCACATGATTGTCACACCAGTGAGAAAGATAACTCTTGCGGATGGATTTCAATGCATCCTGTGCTGGAAGCCACTTACAGACGTGTGTGGACAGAAGTGTTGGTGCCATGGGTGATCCTTGCCAAACTGGATGCTGTGGGAAAAGTTGTGCAAAGGTCAAGAAGGCCTCTGCCTCCACCCATCTGTCCTTGGGACCCGGGAACCCAGCCCGTCAGAGCAGACTCTCTGAGGAAGCAGCAAATCCTCCTCATCCTGTGTAATTTTGGAAAGATCAGAAAGGTTCTACAAAAGAGGATTTGGTAGCTGAAGTTGATAGGAAAGGAAAATAAATGAATTAAAGAAAATAATCATTACTTCTCCAGCATCAACACAGCACAATTCCATGATAATTCAACCCAGATGAAGAGAACTTCAAACCCAGCCCTCCTGGGTCACTCCATCTGGACACCGTGGTACTAAATGTAGCAGACCCCTTGAAGGTGGAGTGGATCCTGACAAAGAACCCAGCTCTAAGCACCAGCGGTGGCAGAAAAGTTAGGAGATATCAGAGCAGGCTCAGGAATTGGGCAAGACTTATCCAAGTCTGTCTTTCTGAAGCAGTGAAGTGATTGGGGGTGTTGACTACCCATTTCCTACCCTTCAGTTTCCTTGTCTATAACATGAATGTGAATGTGTTTGCTGCCCATAGCTAAAGAAACTCAGAACTCTGGCATCCAGCAGCTCTGCCCAACCCAGCACACCAAAGTGAGCTTTTGTTCTGACTTCACAGAACAGAGCATCATGGTCTCTCTGGGGAGTCGCCACTTACTAGTCCGGTGATGTTGGAGACATTGAGGTTGGTCCAAAGTGCTGTGGTTGCACAAGTTCCCACCCATGGAACATGTTTCCTGATGTGCTGTATGTACACAGGATGGTGGGAACGTCTGCAGTATCACATAGAATGAGTTGATGACTGTGTGTGGTAAGCCCCCTTTCCGTAGCCCAATCTTTGTAGAAATAAGGAAGAAACAACAAGATGTCCAAGATGCACACGTAAGGAGATGAGGGAGTGGTGTGTCGACAGCTAATTCGTATTTTCTTAGATTCTGTTGTCACCTAGTTAGTCAATGATGGCCACTTCTGAGACTGGAAGAGGCAGGACCCCATGCTAACTTAGTGCAGTAGTCACTGATCTGTAGTCACACAACAATATGGGACACATCACAGTATGCCAGGAGGTTTAGCCTTAAAGAGCCCTGGGACCCTCCTCTATTGGTGGCAAGTCCGACCCCCCAGTACCTGATGGTCTCATATTTCCACTCCTGACTCCATTAGATAAATCCAGGGCTAGAGGAAGGAGGGGCAACCCCTATCAAAACCTTGGGCATGGGAGCCAGCCTGCCAGTGGGAGGGTGGGTGGGTGAGGGGTGATAACCAAATTACTGTGGACAGAAAGGGAATGAGAACTTGGGAGGTGCAGCATTAGGCTTTGGTGGGTACATTCGAGGGCTAGGATCGACGGGATTTTCTGAGGAGTCCCTGTGGGTCAAGCTGGAGGCGCATGAGGACATGGGGACACAGACATCTTCGTGAGGGGAGGAGGTGCACGCTCGATCAGCCGGGATCTTGGAAGGACATGTGTGTTTTTACTTGCACTGGGGCGAGGGAGCTGTGCTTTGAAGATGCAGCAAGGGGAATGTGTGAGAACTCCGGGCTCGGGTGGAAAGTTGGCTTTCTTGATTGGAAGCAGCTGTGGGCCTTTGACTTCTTGGAGGAGTAGAAACTTTGGTGCCTTTATGGAGTTAGAGGTTACTCCAGATGACATCCCAGACTGGATCATAACCATTTTTCAACTTGCTCAGGCATTCAGGACTTCCATAGGTTCTAGATGGTATCGGACCATCCTATCCCTCTAAATCAACGGCACAGTGTCTCTCTCCCCTGCAGCACTTTAACGATTGAATTACCCTGAGAGACTCTCAGCATCCGGGGCCTACAGATGTGTTTCTTTTCTTTTCCTCAGAGCAATTTGGGTCACTCAGGCTTCGGAGCAGAGAAATTGCCACGTCAAGTTGTTCTTCATGATCTAATTCTCGGGAGCCCCGGGGCAAACAGAAGCGTCTTAGTGAAGGGTCTGAGGAATTGCTGGATGATAATCAGGTTAGGAGACAACGCTTTGAACTTCTCTGGACAGTCTACTTATCTGCCAGTTAGGATAAAATACAGCACCTTCCTTTGAATGATAGATTGTCATGTATGTATATGTTTGTGTGTGTAAGGACTCATGTGCATGCGAATTTGTATATGGAGAACAGAAGTATGTGTGATCAAGTATATGAAGACCAGCGGCCCACTCAGGGCTTGCTCCTTGGGTGATATCACCTTTTCTGTTGAGACAGGGTCTTTCAATGTGTCCCACCAAATAGGCTGGCCCAGGGATCCACCTGTCTCTGCCTTCTCAGTGCTGGAATTACAAGCACACCGTGTTCAACTTTTTTTTTCTCTTTTATTCACATGGGTTGGAAGATGGAACTCAGGCCTTCATGCTTGCAAGGCAGTCTCTGCTGGCTGGGCTATCTCAGGCCAGTCTCTACTCTCTGGGCTATCTCCACATTATAAAGGGTTCAGTTCTTTAGCAAATTATCTTAAAATCATCCTATATTTACAAGATAAATTGTAGAACCAACACAGAACTCCCAGAACCTTTTCACCGAGTTTCCTCTGCTGATGACATCTGTTTTTCTGAGATGGATATGTCACAGACTGGTTAGAACATTGGTCCATTCCTGTTCATTGAACCATATAGCTTCTCTGTCTTCAACTAGTTTTCTCCTAATGTCTTGAGTCTGGTCTGGGCCTTCATTTGGATACCATATTACATTTAGGTATAATGTCTTCTTAGACTTAGCTAGTCAGTGCCTTTGGGGGTTTTTTGTTTGTTTTTTGTTTTGTTTTGTTTTGTTTTGTATTTCCTTATTTTTCATGACTGTGTTAGGGTTTTTGTTGCTGTTACACATGAGCCAGGGGACCTCTTAAAGGGGCAGAGGTTCATTTTGGCTCACAGTTTTCAGTCCATAGTAAGGTGTCAATTAGAGTGAAATAGAGCACCTTCCTTTGAATGACAGGTTATCATGTATGTATATTTTTGTGTATGTAAGTATGTATAAGACCCGTTACTGTGGCTCAGTGGAAAGGCAGAAGGACACCAGGAGGGAAAATAAAACTCCTTCCTTCATGTTGAACAGGGAGCAGATGGAGACACAAAGAAGGCAGGGGTAAAGGTATTCCTTTCCAGAACATGTCCTGGGTATGACCTATGTCCTTCAACCAGACTCTACTTCCTACTCTACTGAATCCCAGTCACACTATCATGTCAAAAACCTATCAAGGATCCATCTACTGCCCAATTCAGAGGTTTCACAGTTGATCAAGTCTCAGATTGGATCTGGGGACCAAGCCTTCAGCACATGAGTCTGCAAGGAAGAGATCTTGACCTTGACATGATCTTGAATATGCTGAGGTAGGATGGCTATATCTTTTATGCAGTTTCTCTGAGGTCAGGTTTGCCTGGTGTTTTCACCACAACTGACTGGGCTTATAGTTTTTAGGGAAGAAGATGACAGAGGGGACATGTCCCTTCATGCTGTCAAATATATTGGCCTTGATTCCACTGGGTCACTTTGGAGACACTATGGTGAGCATGGAAGGGGCTAAGAAGAACATATACCCAGTCCACGATGCCCAGGTAGAGAAAACAAGTAGGTTTGGAGGACTTCTCACTTTTTCAGGTGACAGTGTCAGCTTCAGTTTTCCTATAAAGATGAACCAGGATGAGTCCTGTCCTCAAGGAACTCGAAATCGGGGACTTGATGGCGTCTTCACCTCCATCTCAGTAATGTTCCAGGCTCTTTGCTTTGTTCAGCAGCTCCTGAACAATCGTTTCTGTTCAGAGCTGAAGCTCTTGGCACCCGGGGTGTGTGGGAAACCAGAATACGAAACAGCATAGCAATTGCTGGCCAGGGATGAACAACCCAGAAGACAAAAGGCAGAGGATTAGAATGACAGGCCCAGCATGCGGTGGGGAACAGCAAGCCACAAGAAGGGAGACCCTTTGTGTAGCAGAATGACTCTCAGGAGGACAGTGTGGCCAGGAAGGTCATCCACTGCAGCTGTCGTTAACTTCTTGGACCACGAGGGAAGGATCCGTGCCAAGCAGCCCAGTTCCACTTTTTTTGGTGCAGAAACAAGCAACGTTCTCACCAGGTCTCCTTCAACCTAAGTTGAAACCAAAGGCCTCTGCTACATAGCAATATGGAGGCAAAGTCCTAGCCCCTCCAGATACATACGATATTGTAAGTCTTGGAAGTCACGAAACACATAAAAGTCGCTTTGCAAAATACAAAGTTCTGTGCAAATATGAGCCCCTAAATGAAACGACAGGAAGCCTCATTGTCCTTTGAGAGTGCCTTCTCACTAGGGTGGTATGTCAGCCCCTCAGGTCATCTTGACCAGAAGGCTCTCTGCAGAGGACATGTCTCTACACTAGAGTGGCCATCAGAACAAAACAAACAAGCCAAGGCCCACTTTCACCTTTTACAAGAAGTAAAGGATCTTTAAATGCCTAGCCTCTTCTCAAGGCACATAGTCTGTCTGACTACCCAAAGTTCAAGGCCAGCACGTCTGCCCTTAGGAGACAGTCTAGTGACTGTGCTCCATCATGGCAAATGTCACTGTTTCAAAGACATTAAAGCCAGGTGTGGCAACTCACACTGTAATCCCAGAACTTGGAATTTGCTTCTCAGACCACTATGGAAAGATCATTGCTAAGCAGCCCCATTCTAGGTTTCTTGGTGTAGAAGCAACACACTCTTACCAGGTCTTCTTCAGCCCCAGTTGAAATCCAAGACCTTTGGTACATACAGATATTAAGGCAAGGTCCTAGCTCTCCTGGTGAGGCAGGAAGCTCGCAATGAATTCGAGGGAAGCCTGGGCTACAGAATGAGGCAAAAATGTGTAAACAGTTGCACCTATAGGCTCTCTTCTGCTCACAGTAGGACAACAACCTGGTAACAAGCTGATGTAAACTTGGTGGCATCTGGAGTCTTCCGGGAGACATGTCTTAGCTTGCTTGTGAGAGAGTTTCCAGAGAAGGTTAGCCTAAGAGGAAAGACTCATCTTGAGTGTATGAGTTGGTATCATGCATAGACTAGGATACCATTACCCACCACAGGAAAAAGGAGTGAGCGAGCAGACCATCAGTGCTCACTCACCTCGCTCTACTTTCTGACAAGGTTGCTGCCAAGCGGTGGTCACTGCCTTGTGGTCACTGTCTCACCCAACACTCTGGACTTGGCTTTCAAGCTATGATATAAAACACAATTTCCCTTTGTTGGGTTCCTTTTGGTGGGTGTTTTGTCTCAGCAACAAGAAGAGTAGCTAATACTCATGAGTAGGAAGCTTCTAAGTTGCCAGCCAATCCTCTTAGCTTAACCTTACCTCAGAACACTCACATTAGCTTCAACATAGGCAGAATCACCTCTCACCAGGCTATTACATCAAAGGCTGTCCTACAAGTAAAAATGGGGGCTGGAGAGATGACGCAGGGGTTAAGAGAATTTGCCACTCTATCAGGAAGATATGCATGCATATGGGGCAGCTCACAAATGCCTGTAACTTCAGCTCTGAGAGGCCCAGGGCTCTCTTCTGGCCTCCAGGCCTTCAAGCCTCCAGTCTGGAGCATCTGTATACATGTGCTCCCATATACACTGGCATGTGTACACACACACACACACACGCACACGCACACGCACACGCACACGCACACGCACACGCACACGCACACGCACACGCACACGCACAATGGAGTACTTGTCTGGGTGCTTGAGGTATACTTTCTATTGAACACTCTACTTCCAAATGTTTTAAAACTTACCTCAGTCCCAACATTGTCATCCAGGCCTTGTCCATTGCTTTTTTTTTGGGGGGGGGGTCCTCTTGATTTCAAGAACTCAAGTAAGATTGCTTGAGGTAAAAGCAGCAAACATGAGGTCTGCCTTTCCCCTTCACAAATAGCTATCTTAAGTCATATTTTCCTATTTGTTAAAAAAAGACCTCATGGCATGACTGGAATCGTAAAAGAGACCAAGATCTTGTTTATTGGTGAGGGGCGGGCAGAAGAAAGACCCAACTGTGTTGTTGTCCCAGTCTCTCAGGATTTGGGAACTCCCCAAAGCTCATCAGACATTCTCTCAGTTCTGCATTCCTTACCAGGGCTGCACAGAACATCTAGACCTAGCTCAGCAAGGCACAACGTAGAGCATGTATCTTAGTAAGGCACAGTGCACTGTATTTATTTTTGACACTGTTTTCCAGGGAAAGGTCCAGACCGTAGATAGACACTAACCAGTTACGGTGTGTCTCTGAGACAATAGGAAGAACACAGGGCCAGCTTCTGATGAGAAGCAGAAGCCTCTTGCCTGGGTCAGATGGAGCCTTTAGGAAGACACTGCACATAGAAAGGAGGCTGACCTGCATTTTGGTTGTCTGATGATGTGATTGTTCTGTCCAAGCAAAACTCCTCTGAGGGTTCCAGGCACACTGACGTCACAGGTTATCATCAGGGGTAGGAGTCATTGGGCACAGCAAAGTCTCTTCCGTCTGAGCTCGCCTGAGTTTGCTCAGTCCCTGTCTCTTCTAGTTTCTGTACCCAGAGTCTGGAACTCAAAACAATGCTTAGTAAGGCTTTCTTATCTAACCCATTATAAGCTCTAATGGACCAGGGTCTCACACACTGCCCATAGATGTTAGGCCAGATGTTTCTTTGTTCTGTTCAGTATAAAGTGTCCATAGCATCCTTGCTCTCTACCTATGAGATTTCAGTAGCCAACAATGCCCAAATATGAAGTGTGTTCTGATGTTGTCAACTGTCCCCAAAGGAGTAAACTTCTATCATATAACTTGCAGCATGTTATCATGAAGAACTTTGCGGGGCTAGGAAGATAGTGAGCTCCTTGCCACATAGAATAAGGACCGGAGTTCAGATCCCCAGCACCCAGCACATAGCATCCCCTGCTATATGTGGCAGCATGAAGCTATAATCCCAGTACTGGGAAGGCAGGCACAGTACCAATCCCTGCTGAGCTCCAGGTTCAAGAGAGATCCCATCTCAAACTATACGCAATGGAGAAAGACAACTCAGGTGACCTGTGGCTAGCATACGCATGCACCCACATTGTACAGATATGGACACATGTATACCATATGTATACCACATGTATACCACACTCACAAAACATGGAATTTCCTGAGCATGTTCCCAAAACTCCTATGCAGAGGGTGCTGGAGAGAGATGGTTTAGCAGATAAAACCCTTGCCATGTGATTATAGGGACCAGAGTTTAGATCTTCAGAATCCTTTAAATGCTGTGTGGCTTAGCAAGCTTACTTATAGTCAGAGTACTCAGATGTGCAAACTTGCGGGCTAGACTAGTCCTGTCCACTAGGCCAGAGGACATTGAGAGACTGCCTCAGAGAATAAGGTGGCAAGTCACTGAGGAAGATTCCTGATGTCAACTTTGGCTTCCAAAGAGTGTGCAACACTCAACAGCCCCTACATACCATTCTCATGCACCCACATGCATGCAAACATGCTCACACACATACACACCACATACATAAGAAAGAGAGGGGGTAAACCAGTAGATTGGACTTCATCACAGGAAATAAAATAAAACCAGATGAGAGGCCATGGGATGGGAAGGATGCATCTTGCTCCTGCTTCTGCCTCTGATGGGCATTGCGATTGTCAGATGCATAAGCTGAAGCTGACCCAGCCACTCGCCTTCTTGAAGTTTCTGGGAAATACGTTGGCCTCACTCATCTTAGGATTCCACACCATTCCCTGCTGGCCCACCTGGACACATCTCCTCTCAACCTGAACCCTTCCCACCATCCTCTCATTTATACCCTGTCTGCACCCCAGGAATGGAGAGGTTTGAAGGGGGAAGCTGTTTGCTTATCATCTTGATAGCCTTTATTTATTTGGAATATCAAATTCCTCTTGAGATGACAAACCCACTCTGTGCTGAAGGTATACAGCAGGCTGTTTATAATGGATCCTGTAATTAACTGGCCCATCGCTGGGCGCATGTCACCCATCCTCTGGTTGGAGAGTGTGACAGTCTCAGAAGGGCCCTTGCGAGGTGGATGTTTCTGTCATGTTCACCTGAAGAGAGACCTTTCAGGGCAGAGCTTTGACACCTCGCTCTTAAAACTTGGTTTCTGGCATGGGTGTTGTTCTCCCCACATAGCCCCATATCCTCTCTAGAATCTGGATGCTTCTGAAGGCCCACTGCTCCCCAGAATGGTCCCAGTGGATCTGAGAATTACTGTTTCCCAAAGTTTATTTAGACAACCTCTGGCCTGCTTTCTGCTTTATGTAAGTGTTTTCTCCTGAGCCCCCACGCCTTGTTTTCCCAAGTGTCTAAGGCTACTGCTCAACATGAAGTCTTATTCAGGATTCCATTGTGAGCCAGAACAAAGGCCCTGAGTCAACACAGTCTCCGCTGCTGTGGCCCACCACACCCAACCTTTACCCACAATGCTTTTCTGTTTCTCAGAAAAGTGTTGTGAACATGGACCCACTGTGAAAGACAGCCTACACTTGTCATAGCCGATGGTGCTTGGTCTCAGCGGAGAGTTTAATCTCGTCACATCAACTTTGCTGAGATGCTTCCTGGATTCTCCAACTTTCCAGTAACCACTCTGTCTCCTCTTCCCCCGAAACACAAAGTTTGGGTGAATGAGCAGAAAGGGCAGTGGTCAAAAGGAAATGTCACAGGCAGTCCTGTGAGCCTTAGTGACAAGCCAAAAGGTTGACTTTAAATTAATTGAATCAGTCAACTCAGGAAGACAGAAGCCCTGGAAAACCAATTATTCAATATGCCAGCTCTTTAAACAGATCTGATCAAATCAGTGGGTGAGCCCAGGTCCTGCCTGCAGGAACCCATGCAAGCATCTATTTTATAAAAACTGATTTATTGTTTTAAGGAAATCTGAGGGACAGATACAGAATGGTTAAGTAAAAAAAAAAAATGTGTAAATAGCATAGAATTCTTTTCCCTGCCTCTGCCAACTCTCTGGAACAATTTGTCATTTAATTTCTTTGAACATCAAAAGAATTCCTTAACTTGAGATATTTTTCCAAAAACGTTATTAAATGACATATTTATTCCAAACAAACAGTGAGCTGGAGGGAGGCCTTCCATTATATATGTACCAAATAGGATGTGAAATTAAAATTCCCCAAAAGCCGGAGGCTTCTCTGTTTCCCTCCCCTTGCTTCTCCCTCCCTCAAAAACAAATTACAGACATATTAAGACTCACAAAAGAGTATGCCACTGTGGGTCCTTTAAAGAGGTTTTTTTTTTTCTTTTAATTACGTTTACTCATGGGGTAAAGAGTAAGTGCCACAGCTCGTTTTCAGAGGTCAGAGGATATAACCTGTAGGAGTTGGGTCTCCTTCCACCAGCTGGGTCCAGGGAACACAGGTCACAGTCAGGCTTGGCAGCAAGCTCCTTGAACAAGCTCGCCTGCCCCTCCTAGGTGTTCTCACTTGAATTTCTCTAGGCTTAGTGCTAGCCGAGTTTTCCCATGTGCTCATTGGCCAGTTACATATTTTCTTTGGGGTCAAGCATGTCTCTACGTTCTTTGCCACTTTTGAATGTTTGTTGTTATGGAGCTTTGGAAACTGTTGCATATGGTGGACATCACCTCCATTGGATAAGTGACTACAAACGCTTGTTCTGTGTCTTCCCTCTTCACTCAGTTCATAGTGTTTCCCAGTGCACAAAAAGGCTTGGAGCTGATGTGGGTCTAGTTAGCTGTGTCTGCCTTTGTTGTTTTCATGCTTTCTTCTAAGAAATTTGTGATTTGAGTTTTACAGTTCTTGCAGTATGTCTTCAGACCTTTGATACAATCTGTGCTAATTTTTAGTATAATACTTTATTATTTTGAGAATTTTATACACAAACGGAATGTATATTAATTATATTCACCCCTGTTCCTCCCAGATCTCCTCCTACCCTCAAGCCCCACTCCTTCACAACTTCCTGTCCTCCTTCCTTCTTTATTAGCCCACTTGTTCCCGTTTGTGTTGCTCAGATACTCTTGGTTGTAGCATTAGGGTAGACCTACCGAGGGTCATACACCCTCAAAGAAAATGAATTCTCTCTTCCCCAGAAACCATTAACTGTTAACAGCTCCTGGGCTAGGGGTGGAGGGTTGTGAGCATTTCCTACCTCCATGACGGGCTGTTGCCTGGCTTGATCTTCCCCAGGTCTTATGCAGCTGTGGTACGTAACTACAGCTGTGGTGAGTTTGTGAGTCTAACTGCTCTTCGTAACCTCTTCACTGTTTTGCTTTCCTCCTCTCCAATCTGATTCATACAGTCCTTCAACTCCTTTTTCCTCAGTGGTCTTTGAGCACTGCGGGGAGGGGCGGGCGCAAGACAGATGTCCCATCTATGAATGAGGACACCACAGCCACTATGATCAGATGTGAGTTTCTGCATTACCCACCATTCACATCACAAAGAAGCTTCTCTGACAGGATCTGAGAGTGAAGCCAATCTGTGGCTCTATAGATTTTAAATGCAGTTTGATTGTATATCCACTTTGCAAAGTAACAGTAGTAAAGTCTTCCCTGGGGCTTGTGAGCTCCCCAACCATGGGCTCTTGGCTAGATTTACAGTATTAGGCATAGGTTTCCTCTCATTGAACAGCTCTGAAATCCAATCAGAAAGTGATTACTGTAACGGTTTGAATGAGTATGGCTCCCATAGGCTAATATATTTAAATCCTTGACCCCCAGTAGGTGGAACTGTTTGGGAAGAGATAGAAGGTGTGGCTTTTTTCAGGGAGAAATGTCAGCAGAGGTGGGCTTTGGGATGTCAAAAGCACATGCCTTTCCCAACTGGTTCCTATATAAGCCCTTAGCTACTGCTTCAGCACCATGCCTGCCTGCCTGCTGCCATGCTTTCTGCCATGACGGTCATAGACTCTAACTGGAACCAGACACTCTCAAATTAAATGCTTTCTTCTGTAAGTTGCCTTGGTCATGGTGTTTTGTCATAGAAAAGTTAATAAGAATATAAATATAAATAGAACTAAAAACTAATTAAAAAGTAACTAGGACAGTTATTCTTATAATGTTCATGCCACTGTTGTAACTATGAGATTACCTTGCCACACTGGTCACTACTACAGCTCACAGGTTGAACTAATTTTGACATGTGGTATCTGTAAAGGTTCTACTCTATTCTCATGCACACAGATTCTGGGGTCTCCCACCATAATGTGTTGAAAAGGTTGTCCTTTTTCATTGAAAGTTATTGGCACTTTTATGAAAATAGTTCACTCATCTACCTCTTCAGGTCTTCCTTTAGTGGTTTATACCCTAGGAACTCTCGCCATATTTAGATTTCCTCTTTTGAATTCTCCACTTCATGGATCTGAACATCTCCATGTCCACCTAGCTATCCTACCTTATTATAGACAGGAGAATGGTGTACGATTCTCTTGTGATTTTGTATCTTGGTGTTGTTGAACACTTTTCCTGCTTACTTGCTTGAGTCAATCTGGATCGGCGTCGTCAGGCTGTACCAGCCCATGTTACCCGTGAAGGGCTACAGCAGTCGGTATTTGGTACTCTGCTGAGGGCAGACAACGAGCTATCCCTCAGCATCCCTTGGGATCATAAGGATTTATCTGATGACTCCTTTTACTCCCAAGGCTGCTGAAGTCTTCAGCTGCTCAAGCCTTTCGTACACAATCATGCGGTAACTGCAGGTAACTGATGTGCATCCTCTTGCATATGTCAAATGGTCTAGATCACACTAACATCTCGCACAACGTCAATGCTACATAATTTGTCATTATACTTATTGATTGTAAAGTAATGATTAGAAACGGTCTGTCCATATTCACAATAGTTGCATTTGGCCCCCAAATGCTTTCCACCCATGCTTGATTGGATCCATGGATGTGGAATCTCCAAGAAACTGTGATGTCTGCCCTTTCCCCTAGCTGGGGAGCAGCAGGGGTAACTGCCCAGGACTCATTTTCTAACAAATTCAACAAATAAGCCCAGGACAAATGGCTATTGGGACAGTGGAAGTGGCTGCTGATGTGAGGATGTCACCTCACACCCTATGTCCTGGTAGGGTTGTAGCACAGCTGGATTCTCCCCCTTCGGTCCCATTTTTCTAGATCTCTTTTCTGTTCCTCAGACCTGTGTCTCCAGATATCTTCTTGTTCTGAGTTGTTGCCAAGTGAACTTGTCCCAGAGCCTCACACAAAATCTGTCTGAACACAGGTCCTGAGTCAACGTCTCTGACCCACCTCACCTTAGCTCACCTGCGTTGATTTTGCTGAGTCCCGCCAAGCCTTTAGCGTCCTTGTCCATAAAAGAGTAAAAGTGGTTGACTATGCTACTGTGTAAATGGAGGGTGGGGTGTAGTGCTGGGTACCCCAGAAGTGGCTCAGCACCTAGGTACCACTTTAAGACCACTGGTGTCATCAGGCATTGCTTAACGAGGGACATCTCGGGGGCAAGGAGATCAAGGGTGAATGTTCAGCAGCTCCCAGCATCTCTTGAACACTGTGTGCAGAGGAAGACACTCCCAGGTGCCTCTGAGTGTGAAATGTGTGTGTCTTCACACCCATCTACATTCCTCTGTCTGGAGGGTTCATCTGTCACTCTTTTGAGTCCAGTAATGTTAGGTGACATTAACACAGTTTTGCAATGCTAGTGCTGGTGCTGGTGAGAGGAGGCAGGCTGCTGGGAGCCATTTGGTTCCTGAACTAAACTTCGGCCTGTTCTATAAGGCATCAGAAGAGTTGAACAGGCATGAAGAGGGAGCACACAGATGCAGATGCTGGGGGAAGGTTATCTCAGCAAGCTGGGCTATGTTGCTGCCCTACAAGAACTCTTTCACTCTCTTCTTAGAAAATCTTTTCTCTGTGTTGTATTCAAGTCTGAAATAAAGGCCAGAGGGGCTGAGTCTAGTTTCAGCTGCTGTGTGCATGGGGTCCCCTTTACTCACACAGCTCACAATTCCACACAACTTCTCGGCAATCCATCCTCTAAATGGTCCTCCAGTCCTAGAAGCCTTTTGATCCTCTCTAGACAATCTTTCCTGCCTTCCAACTTCAACCTATACAAGCTATCTTTGCCTGTGTAGCAGTTCTTGATCCAACCATGGACCTGTATTCTGGCCACCGATGACTCCAGACAAAGCCAGCAATAGCTCTTGTCTCATCTATACCAGCATCCCAAGTAGCTTCCTATTTCTTCTACCACTACAGTCCGTTCTCTTACATAACCCTAGAGCAGTGGTTCTCAACTTGTGGGTCATGACCCCTTTCACTGGGGTTGCCTAAGACAATTGG
Organism: Grammomys surdaster; assembly: GCF_004785775.1. Lineage (NCBI taxonomy): Eukaryota > Metazoa > Chordata > Mammalia > Rodentia > Muridae > Grammomys > Grammomys surdaster. The sequence goes on along the minus strand of NW_021604638.1, from coordinate 215,739 downwards.
AAAACAGACATGTGTATGGTACAATTCATTTTAGTAGCAAAATTACAGTTCTGAAGTAGCACATAATAATTTTATGGTAGGGGGGTCACCACAACATGAGGAACTGTATTAAAGGGTCATAGCATTAGGAAGGCTGGGAATCACTGCCTTAGAGTGTCCAGAAGGTGTCTCTGAAAGCCTTCAAGTGTGGGGTCTGGACCAGAGAGTGAGGTTAAGAGTTCCTGAGGAAGAAATAGCCTTAACCAAGACGAAGGAGCCAAAAATGAAGACAGTAGCCTCTAGCTCTACAAGATGGCGCCTTCAACTATGGAGGGGTGTCCTCAGACCTTCAACCTGAAGGACTTGCTCTCCCACATTCCTAACTTGATTGAGGTCAATGTCTCTTCTATTTCAAGGCCTCTGCTCTTGAAGAGGAATGTCATTCTTACGGAGGTCCCACAATGGCATTTTGGAAACATAATTTGATTTTCAGTACCAGGATCCATAGCCAGAGATAGTTTCCAAGGACACGGCATCAGTGTCTTACCTTTGCTTGGGTTAGACCATGAACTTGGGGATTACTGAGCAGAGGAGATTTTAGACACAGGGTGGATGCATCAGATAGACTTTGGGTATTGGGAAGTGGTGAATATATTTTGTATGTGGGATGAATACGCATTTTGGGCAGCCAGGGGAATATCATAGTGTATGAAGTGGTGCTTCTCTGAAGGGATCTGCCCAGAACCTTTGAAAGTGGACTTACTTGAAGGAAGGAACTTTTGTGGATATGATTACGTACTGAGATAAAAATCATTCTGTATCAATGTGGGGCTTAAATCCAGAGACAGCTGTTCTTACATCAGGGAGGAGATATAGGTCAGGGAGGAAGCAAAGATGGAGACAGAGATTGAGGTGGTCCTAGAGCCCCAGAAGCCTGACAGGGAACAGGAAGTCTCTGTCCTAGAACCCTTGCTTTGAGTACAGCTATGGAGACCTTGGCTTTAGATCTTCCTTAAGGTACCAACGATGTGCAGGAATGCTAACAGGTTCCTTCCTCTCTTCTCTCTGCTACGTCAAACTTCACCTGACCAGACTCTCCACACTCAACATTTTCTTTACAGAGAGCACCTCTGGCAATTATGTAAGTCATTGGCTCCTCCATCTTTGGGATGAGCTTGATGTCTACCATCAGGGAGGTCTTTGCAGACCATGTTCATATCAGCAGCCTCCCTCGATACTCCATGTTGCTGCATTCAGGTCCTTTATGGGATCTTCAGTCTGTATTTTCTTTCCATGTTATTTACCTGCCCATTACCTGTTTTCTCTCCATCATCTGCATGAACACCCAGGGAGCTGTAGTCTTGCTTCCTTGTGCACTGTACAGGGCCTTGTGAATGAGAATCAGAGGAGGTGTCTGTCCCTTCCTCAGCCTGTGCAGAGGAAGAAAGGTGCTCAAGGCTCTGGCAGAGCTGTGGGTGCGCCTGGAGGACCCTGGGAGCCTGCAGAGCCTCCAAGTCTCCTGGCTCTATCCTGTCATCTTCCTTCTTTTGTCTATAGACCCTTTCTCAGGGTGGCCCCATTCCCCTACATGGCTGTCACTCATGGCTACCTGCCTTCTGACTGTAAGTTTGCCAAAGTCACATAACATGTTGTTTGCTGGTTGGTTTCATCTCAACTAGACACAGACTATAGCCCTCTAAGAGAAGGGAGCCTCAGTTAAGAAAATACCTCCAAAAGATCAAGTTATAGGCAAGTCTGTAAGGCATTTTCTTAATTTGTGATCGATGTGGGAGGGTCTAGTCCATTATGGGTGGGGTAATCTCTGGGCTGGATGATCCTGATGAGCAAGCCATGATGAGCAAGTCAGTCAGCAGCACCCATCCATGGCCTCCTCTGTGTCAGCCTCTGCCTCCAAGATCCTGCTGTGCTTGAGTTCCTTCTCTGATTTCCTTCGATGACGAACAGGTATGTGGTAGCATAAGTAAGGAAACTCTTTTCTCCACAATTTGCTTTTGAGAAACTCTAAGAAATCCTGTCTATCCTCCGTCAGTTTTTCAGTTCTTCTTCTCTCGAGGCACAGGGTCCCTCAAGGTCCAGATCATCTAACTCAGACTAACAAGGTAATGGCCACCAACCTCCAATTTGTCCAATAGGTCCAGGTTGTGAGGCCACTGCCAGGCTGAACACATACGAGAGGAGATGAATGAGTCGGGTACCACCAGAAACAGACCATCAAGTGCCACAGATGTTTGTGCAGGGTGTGCACCGGCTTTTAAGTTGTCTGAGGTCATGACTCACCTGCCTCTTATCTCTGAGATAAACCTAGGCTAGCCAGGAGTGGGAGGGTCACTTTAACTACCACAGAAGCCAGTAGTTACATAGTCAATCTTACGAGCAAATGTATCTGGCCGGGCAGTGGCTGGGGAGTCCCTGGCATCCTCTGGTGGCTTTGCAGGCTCCCAGCCTCTATGCCCAGAACAGTGCTTGTAACAAGCCAATTCCAAATGGAGAAAGGTTCCCTAAGCCCAAGAGAGTCCTGCAGGGTCTTCAGGGAGACACTAGGCTCGCCTCAGGTGTTAGCATGTCTTACCCATGAGCATTCTCATTCACTTTCAGATGTCAGCTCAGCTCTGCAAAATCGTTTGACAATCTACCAATACCGATAGGTGCTGTGGTTCTAAAGATGTCAAGAGTGTGCTCCTGACCCTCAGAGAGGTTCCTTCACATCCAACGGCCATGTTAGGACAGGGAGATGGGACCACAGAGACAGGAAAGTTGAGGAAACTCAGGAATCTGGCAGCAGACAGACACTTCTGGCCCCAGTGTCTCATTTCTTTGTTTTATGACCCAATCCAGCTACTTAATCTTTTAGTTTCTGTTTTTCCCTGGTGGTGAGCACGCTCACGGACATCTGCTCTGTGTAGACCATAGAGGGAAACGATGACTCAGCAGGTGGAGTCTTCGACAACTTGCAAAAGGTCCCTCCAGTTTCACCCCTGGTCAGGGGATGAGAAATGCACCCTTTGTACCTACCTGCATTTCCCTCAGTGGTTCTTTGATGGAGATCTCACCTTCCGTGCCTGCTGGTGCTAAAAGCACACCACATGGCTTGAGGTAGACTGCTTACAGGATCACATGTTCTTGAAGCAGAGTCATTCCATCCACAGTTTTGATGTTCTAGCTAATTCTTAGATTTTGCAAAAGGAATGTTTCTCTCCCACCCCCACAAGCTAGGATTGCTTTGGAGAGATGGTCTAGTAGCACCCGACCTCAGCCCGTCACCTGCGACATCTGCTCAACAAGGAGCTCTCTGTGGGCGGCGGTGGGTCCTTGGATGATGGGAACATAGGCTGTGGCAGCAATTTGCTAGGTGACTGTGAGACACACCCCAGCAGCCCTTTGGAACCAGCACCAAGCAGTCTGTGCAGACACACCCACTCCTGGGACGCCCCTTTGGCCTTCGACCGACCGAAGTAGAGGGCACTAGGCAGAGATACACAGGACTCAAGTTCAGAGTTGTCCAAAGGCAACCCCACTAGGAAGTCCTTTTGTCAGAGCTTCTCTCCTATTGGCCGCCCGTACCTGCTCATTTGCATGCCGGATGTTCCCTCTTCCTGTTTCTCTTTCCAGCTCAGTACCTGGGCATGAGGTGGGCGGTTCTCTGCTTTTACAAAAACGTTAAATTGCTGGGGTCTAACCCTTTGGACTTATTTTTCCACCTACTGTCATCTCTACCCGTGGACTTTGCCCAGACTAGTGTTGCCTTCCTTCTAAAGCGTAGGTTCTTAGGAGGAAGGCTAAGTGTTTGGCCCAGGAGACAGGGCTACTGGCGAGGCTAGATAAGCAAGGAATGCTTTTGGAGCTAAATATTGCCACACCATCATCGAGCAGAGGCAGGGAGTCTTCAAAGATTAGTATCGACGTTCGCCTTGTAGCAAAAGGGATGATGGCATCCATATGTGGAGTTATTTTGAGGAGCATATTATTACACAGATGTCATTTCGGTTAAATTCTTCCCAACAGCGTGGTGAGCCACCGAGGCATCGTTATTGCTACCATTTTCTTCCTAGGGAGGAAGCCAAGGCTTGCAGATCTGAGCCACGTGTTCACAACCCATATTCAGAGCTGCACCTGAATGATCCCGAGCTGGCATGCTGGAGCCTTCATCCGCCATATCTCGAAAAGCAGGTGGAAAGGGACAGCTAAATCCTTAATCTTTTAGTACACAGTAATATCCGGTTAGATGTCACGGTTTGGGCCCTTGAGTTTAATTTTATAATTTCTTTTTGTTTATAATACGTGAGACTGGTTTCCATTTAGGTAACTGATGCTATCTCTTTCTAAAGCAAACATTTTGAGGGTATTTTTTTTTTAAATCAAGTAAAAGACAAAAAACAAAAACCAAACCAAAACAAAACAAAACAAAAACTGTTAACAGGCTTTCATTTAGTTACAGTATAACTCCGGATAGATTGTAGAAGATTATAGAAGAAAGTCACGTCCTAAGACCCCTGAGACATAATCTTGACTCCACTGAATGCCTCCTTTGAAGCTGGAGACCCAACCTCCTTCCAACTGTGTTTGTCTCCCAGTGTTCTCCAGCAGTTCCCTGTCTTTTCCTTTAGTTCCCTGGCAGACCACAGAGACTGTCACACCTCTACAAGCTGCTGGGCACCAAGCACAGTGTTCTGGATCCCTGATGATTGATGGACTCGTCTCTGGTGGGCCTAACTGTAGTCACATGACATCACCCTGATTTCCACATCTGTCATGAATTAATCATTTATTGACAGCATTGAAGAAAAGGCAAGTGCCAGGCTTGGAGCTTATCCCGGGGTCACCGGCATCCTTTCCTTTTAAAGGTTTAGCTTGAGCCATGGTGGCCAGGGTAGAAGTAGAAATGAGCAATCTAGCAGGGATTCTGGGTTCTGAGGGAGCTAGAGAAGGAGGGGAGGGAAGACCCAAGGGTAAATAGGACAGCTGCTTTGGTAAAAGACAGATCTAATGTCTTAAGCTACTTTGTATCTTAATCTCTTTTGTGGTGACTTCAGCCGTGATGGACATTGGAGTTCATAGCACCTAGGTTAGAATAGCACCCAAAGCTCCTCCACTACCATTCTAGCCAACTCACCTTTTCTGGAGTCTCAGTCTTCATGCTTGAGAAATGGGAGAGTGGTGGCGTCCACTTGGTAGATGGGTGTGAGCAAGTTGAGAAGTATCCACTAAGGGTCAGGTTTAGGGGTGGGGCTTGGAGTACAGCGAGGATCTGGTAGGTGTGATCTATGGCTCCTAATGATGGGAAACATTCTCACTAATGATCACGGAAATAGGCATTTTGCAATTAGTGTGAAGAATGCTGTATCAGTTACTTTTCTTGTCAATATAACTAAACATTTGACAAAAAGCAACTTAAGGGGGGGAAGTATTTATTTTGGCTCATGATTTGAGGGATTCGGCCTATCACGGTGGAGAAGGATTGGTGGCAGAACTATAAACCAGCTAATCATATTGTGTCTGCAATCAGGAAGTAGACAGGGGACACACCTTCTCATTCCTGAATGTCTAGTCAATGCCTTCTGGCCACTGGAGGTGAGCCTTGAGGTTTTATAACCTGACTCCATTCAGGTCCCTTGGGGCACATGCCTTGAACTTCACCTTCATCTTAGGGTTTTTCTTTCTATCCTTCACCCCACTGATATTTCTCCTCCAAGGCTGTGTCCAAGCAACCCTTTCTTCCTTAACACAAATCCAGATGTGCTGGTTAGAATATGGCGTGTTCTTCCCAAAGCTCATGGGCTGAAGGCCTCTGTTCCCTGGACCATCAGAGCTCTCTTCCAATCAAAGAATTGATATATTCACAATTTGATATCAATGTTGGGAGAAGTTAGTAACTAGGGTGGGGAGGCCTGGCTCGTTCTACAGATGACTGTAGACACAGCTTTGAAAGGAATACTCTGTCCTCGGCCCTCTCTTCTGGTGGACTACTGCCATAAGGTGGGTCCCTGTGCTGGACCTTATGTTCTCTCCCATGATGCTCTGCTTACCATAGTTGGGTCCAGGAGCATCACAGCCTAGGTACCATGGCCTGAAACTTCAGAAATCATGAAAAAAATCATAATTCTTATGTCTTAACTTTTCTTTTCAGCTCCCTGTCACAGCAAGGCACAGCCAAGAAGCCAGCCCTGACATCGCGATAATTAGGTATTTGTTTTTGTCTCCTTGTCTCTCTTGCATAGAGGTACCCTTTGTTCTAGCACGACGCCAGCTCCCTGTAGGTACTTGATGAAGAGTTGAATGAATAGGGAAACAAACACAGAAAATGCCTTTCCAATCAATGTGTTTGCATGGTGACTCCGGTTGACAGCTCTGTAGACTAAGTGTTTAATCCTAAGTTTTTAAGAAAAAATAAAACCAAACTCCTTCTCTTTCCTCCCTGATCCTCCTTAGAGTCTGGCAGGCTCTGAGAAGGTAGCCGGGCAAACCCTGCCCTCTCTGGATTTCAGAACTTGAGTTATGACTTCCAGACTGAACAGCATCATTCCTTTGTTTAACTGCTGTCCTGCTGAGGCCGTTGCTCTGCCCTTTTGGAAGGAAATGGGTTTCACACGAGAAAATGTGGAGCTCATTAAAAGCACGGTTGTGAAATTTCCTTCAGAAACCTCGTCAGGCCCTTAGCTTGAGACAGGAGCAGCTTGGTCTGAGTTTCAAGAGATCCAAAGCCCCAGGTTATTCAGGATCCCCTGTCTTGCCTTTAGCCACCATCTCCTGTCCTCCTCCATTGGCTTCTCGGAAATCAGCAGATAAATTTGTTATATCTCTGTCTCTTTTAATTAAAAAAAAAGTATTACTTCTTTGGGATGTTCTTACAGTACATTTGGACCTTATTCACCCTTTCCCCCAAGCCCTCTAGATCTCCCTGCTTCCCTTCCCACACAACTTGTGTCCTTTCGAGTTCCCCATCAAGTTCAACCTGTGCTACACGTATATTCTTCAGGGTGTGGCCATCTACAGGAGCCTGATTGATCTACCAGGGCCCACATCCTTAACAAGAACTGCCTTTCTGTCTCCCAGTGACCATCAGTTATCAATAACTCCACAGCTAGGGATAGGACTTCCTGCCCACCTCAGCATTCCCTACTTGGGTTGTGTCTGGTGTGGGCTTGCATGGGTCTTGTGTGTTGTCACATCTGCTATGAGTTTATATGTGCAGCTACCCTGCTGCGCGTCCAGAAGACACTGTTTCTTTGTCACTCACAGCCTCTGGCTCTTACACTCTTTTTGCCCCTTCTTCCTCAATTATCCCAGAGCCTTAGGAGGAGGGGGTGTGTTATAGGTATGCCATTCGGTGCTCAGTACTCCAGTCTCTCATTCTTGTCACCTTGGAAACAAATAAACAACAACAAGAAAAACCTTAAATAGTGTTGTATAAACAAATAATGCTACCCACCAAACATACATTTCAATAGCATTGAGTCACCTATACCATATACATTCCTCTATTTTTAGCCACTGACTTTGATGTTTAATATCGGTGACTTAGGTGCGGGTGGTTCCCAAACTCTTGTTCGACTCACCCAGTGTTTATCTGCAGATGGATTTCCCCAGTTGAGTATCAATGTAGGATTTCATTTCCTGGTATGCTACATCAGAGGTGGACCCAGTCCTTCGTACTACCTCCTACATCACGTGACCATTTCCCATGCATGTCTTTCTGGGTCCCAAGGGGTTGACTCTAGAACACGCATACACATGGCAGAAGATGAACTGGTTAACAGTGTGTTTGCTGGGCATCTTCTGCCTGTAAAGAGCACTCCCAGGGAGCCCTCAGAGAATGAGGGATACAAGCCACAGAGCTGGGTCGTCTGTGTCTCTTTCAATAACACTTTGGGTCCTCTAACAGCTGATATCCAGACAGATAAGTGGGCTTTGCTGTGCCACTGGTCCACCCAGCCAACACATGACCTTGTTGAATGTCACTACTACATTGAATAACATTTTCAATGTGGATTACTGTGTCAAGAAACAACTAGGGCCAGGTGTAGTGGTGTACACCTGTCATTCCAGAACACAGCTGGGTAGCCGAAGGTAACCAAAGTCTGAGGGTAGCCTGGTGTATATACTGAGACCATGGATCAATCAAACAAATGAACAACAACCAACATACCACCCTCAAGGGCTTCTAAACTAGCAGAAGAAACACACACCCTCAACTACAGTTGCTGTGCCTGTGGTGTGAACTCAAACTTTTACCCACATATGCTCATTTAATCTGTACATTTCTCCTAGGTCTATTCTATCATTATCCCATTTTATGGATGGGAAAACAGATTGGGAGAGGTTGAATGGCTGAGCAATGGGGGATCCAAGAACTGTATTTTGAGTTGGCTTTGGGTAGAGTTTCATGCAACGAGGTGAAAAGCAAGAAACATGTGCACGAATATTTTTATTCTGCAAACAGATCAAAGCATCCGGCAGCTGCTGGAATCAAATTTCCAAAATCCAGCGACTGGTCTCATTCAGGGGACACAGTATCTCAACCTCAGAAAGTCTGTTAAAAAAAAAATTCTTGTGATAAAAGCCAGTGCTGCTTCAAGGTGGTGAAGCAGGCAGGTGTGTTTGTGTCCTGTTGACTTAACTTGCTCCGAAGCAGCCTCTTGTTAATCTGCTGAAATGCCTGAAATTCCCACCCTCAGCCAAGGTGCCAAAGGTGCCAACAAGAATGTACGAGTGTTTGAGGTAAGTTGAGAAGAGTGGTGTGTGTGTGTGTGTGTGTGTGTGTGTGTGTGTGTGTGTGTGATGTGTGCACACCTATTCATGAAGTCTGAGTGAGAAGAGTGGTGTGTGTGTATGTATGTGTGTGTGAGACATATGTGCACACCTATGCATGAAGTCTGAGTGAGAAGAGTTGTGTGTGTATGTGTGTGTATGTATGTTTGTGTGTATGTTCATCTGCATGCATGCACATCTGGGTAACACTTCCTGGAAGAACTAGAACAGACATAAGTTGGAGAAGTTGCGGAGGGAAAAGTCTCTAATTCCCAAACGCAAACTTCTCCCTGCTGACTTTCCCCCTAAGGGCTGTTTCCTCATCTGTGGAGAGATGAAAATGATCCCATCTGGGTATGAGTACTTGTGCCAGGGAGTGGTGAGTCTGTGGTTAGCTCATCACTGCACCTGAGATTCAGGATTTCGGTTAGCCTTTCTCTCTTACCCTACATAGAGTCAACTCCTACAAGAAAGGGTTTCTGAAGGAGCATGCATGGTTTCCTGGCCAGACATGTAGGTTGTAGACAGTCTAGACTCTTGGCAAGTGATTCTCTTTCCAGCATGGCCGTTCTGCTTCCTGAGACAGTTTCCCCTGCTGCATGTACTTCCTGTGGTCCCTGGCTTCCAGACAGCTGTAAGATGGGATAGTCACAGCCAGATGCTTCCCAATACAGTAGAAGTAATCCAGTTGGACGGTTAAAGAGGGATTACCAATCCATCTTGGCTGGTGGATGCAAAGATCCATGGAGTCATGAAGGGTTCAAGGACTAATGCCTTACTCTGTCCTCCTTACTGCATCTTCCCCTCCCAATTCCCCTTCTCTGTTGGTTCCATTCATGGGGTTACATCTCACCTTGTAGTGTGTATGGCTACCAGAAGCCCTAGGCTCCATCTAATGCTCCTAGAAAGTTTATGGAAACACAGAATCATCTTGCCTCTGGCTTTCTGGGCTCAGCTCTCTGGAGCATCTTGGAACAAGGTCTCCTCAGAAGAAACTGTGAGTTATGTGAGTCCTGTTGCTCAATAATCATCACACACAGTGGTTGAAACCATGTGAACTTAGGGTCATGAACCCTTCAGGTCAGATGTTAGAGAAACAGGCTGGCAGGAGCGCACTCCTTCTGGATTCTGCAAGGGAGAACCACGCCTGCCCTTTGCCAGTTCCTGAACTTACCTATAGCCTTAGTTCTTGGGCTTCCCTTTCCATGACTGCTTCTATGGCCTGCCTCCTGCTTCTGTCATACAAGACATTTATGATGATGTTGGAACCCACAGGTAATCCTTTATGGTTCCTGTTTCGTGGTCCCTTTTCCATTTTGGATGACTTACCCATAGGCTCTGAGGACTACGGTGTAGACCTTTGGGAGAGCTATCATCCTGCTCATGTCACAGGGGACAAGATTCTGATTGGTAGGTACAGAGTCTTAAGCTATGCCCTGGAATGTCACCTAGATGTAGGAGAACAGTGGGAGAGAGGACATATAGGGATGGGACACTAAGAGACCTGGCGTGCACAGCAAAGCTCACAGGGTGAACTAGGCAGCTCTCAGGGACAATTTCTGCTGGAGCTGTCTTATTTCTTCTGGTGGTGGTCTAATTTCTTTTAGGCCTTAAATATATGGGCTTGACTACAGCTTAGAAGTCACTGTGCGCTCTCTCTCTCTCTCTCTCTCTCTCTCTCTCTCTCTCTCTCTCTCAGTGTGTGTGTGTGTGTGTGTGTGTGTGTCTGTCTGTCTGTCTGTCTGTCTGTCTGTGTGTCTATGGTTTGGGGGGATAGAACTCAAGTACTCACACATACTAAACAAGTGATTTGCCACCAAGATATATCCCATGCTCAAAATAAATAAATGAGAGCTTGGGAAGGATTGAGGACCCAAAAGGGGACAGGCACTCCACAGAAAGACCAACAGAGTTAAGTAACCTGGATCCGTGGGCTCTCAGAGACTGAATCATCAACCAACGAGCACCAGACCTAGCCCCTCCTTGCCTCACATATATTGTAAATGTGCAGCTCTGTCTTCATGTGGGTCCAGAACAGCTGGAGTTGGGGCTATCCCTAAAGCTGTTTCCTGTCTTGTCTGGCCTCAGTGGGAGAAGAAGCACCTAGCCCTGCAGAGACTTGATGTTTCCAGGGTGAGAGAATAACCAGGGGGGCCTCCACTTTCTCAGAGGAGAAGAGGAGAGGGTTGGGGAAGGGACTGTGGGAAGGGGAACAGCAATCTGCATGTAAAGTGAATAAATTATAATAAATAAAAATAATAAATAAATAAATAAATAAATAAATAAATAAATGCAAGTTTTAGGGACACATTGACACTCAGGCTTCTTTGAACTGAGAATTCTCCCGCCTTTCTCAAAATGTTGAGTAGCTGGGCTTACAGACTGCATCGCCTAGTTCGGCTTGTGACAGGTTTATTTCACTGAATCATAATTGTGATGTAAATTGTCTTTAAAGTAAGACATCTGGAGCTGTAGGTGGGTCTTAGGATGAACTATCATGACTAGCTGATACGAAGCTAGGCTTGCAGACCATGGAAAGGAACTTAAGTCTCTGCCTTCGGAGCAAGTTCCAGGCATCCGCTGCTCTTTGGGATGGGCAGAGGAAGAAATTTCAGGATAATGGAAAACTACAAAATATATTTTGTTCCTGTCTCTTAAATCCCTTAAATTTAAGGGAAAACAATCTTCAAAAGAGTCATAAAGTACAGGCAGGGGTGACTGGAGGGGACGCTTAGCTGAGATAAACCTCGATGTTCTCAACCCTGGGTTTTGAATCAACCGGTGAGAGCTGCAGTGTCAACGCAACGGTCACACATCTGCTGCCTGGGAAGAAGCAGACGCAAACTAGAGCGGCTGAGGCTTGCCTTTGACTGAGGCTCGGCAGTGTCCTGAGAGATGACGGCTCTTGGGACACATAGTGATGGTATTCAAGGAAGATCAAGGAACATTGAAGAATCTCAGAGGGGAGAGGACCGTTTATTATTGTCCTCTGTAGAGACACGTGGCCATTGTTCCCCAGCTTGGCCTCTCATGAGAGATTATGAGAATCAGGAAACTCAAGAGATGTACAGTTGATGACTTGCCTTCAGGAACACACTGGATAGGATGGAATCAAGTATCAACCCAGGGTATGAGTTCAAGAGTTAGCACCACTCAGCGGGCGTGAACTCTGCCCTAGAACGAGGTAGTACTGCATTCAAATCCGAACTCTGATAAATAACAGGGTTGTGATGGTAGGCCAGATAGTCTAAAAATTTTGAACCAAATAAAACCCTTACTGCTGGTTTACAGCTGAACTGTGTAAGACACATGCTTCCTTTACAACGTGTTCAGCCTGGAGTCCTTGAGGATGGGGCATATTTCAGTCAGGATTTCTCTAATTGAAGGTGATTTTTAAAAATCCACAGATGTTGTGCAAGAAAAAATCATGACCTATTGTAAATAGGTCACAAACAGTGTGGATTTCAGGCCCAGCTGAATCCAGGAACTTAATTAATACATCAAAGCTTAAACCCAGTGTCTCTGTCTTGAACTCCATTTCCTCTATGTTGGGGTTGAACACACTTAGTCTGTTTTGTGTCAACATGCCTCTCAGGAGCTGTGGATATGAGTTGTCTCTTCTCTATAATAACACTGAATAGAGAACTTTCTTAAGAGCTCTAGTCAAGATCTTGAGACTGATTAATTTGCCCAAGATGGTCACATACCTAATTCAGACTTGAACGTGTAGACAGAAAGTTGTGTCTACTTTGCATCAGCTGTCCAGATCTCAATTGTATCCTCTGTTAAAATTTCAGACTCCTGGGGTTACAGAGGACCTACCTGAACCAAATGGGGGACAGGGCCTTTCAGAGGAACCACTAGATGTAACTGTAAGGGAAAGAGAAGATGTTGGGGTTGACAATGAACAAGGCCAACCACTGTGGCCTTCAAGGTGACTGTTAATAAGTCCGTGGTTGCTTTGTCAGTGTGTCCATATAGTGGGGGACAGGCTGGTCCAACAGATGGAGGGAAGACCAATTGGTCCACCTTCCCCATCACAGCCCTCCAGGTTGTTTACAGCACAAGAGAGAAGGGATAAAGCCTTTGGTTGCCCAAGGCAAATCTTCTTAAGCTTCCCAAGGTCAACCAGTTGCCAGCAATAGATGGCCAGCTTAGTGAAGTTGTTTCTACCAGTTTGTCAAAACATACTAAGTGTTTTGCTAATTTTCATGGATTCTAAAGGTCGATTTCCAAAAATGATGTGACTCACCCTTCCCAATGCCAACTCTCTGGTGACAAGCATCACTGTCTCAGGAACACTGCAATCAGCTGGTCCCCAGCACGCTCTTCTGGCCTCCTCACCTGGTTTTGTGGTCCATCTACGAGAGCTCAACTTTCCAGGGGTTGGTAGCAGGCAAAACAGCTTTGTGATTTTGCCACACCACCAGACCATCTGAGCCATGAGTTACATCATGTTCCGATTCAGATTACTTCTCTTTGATTTAACAAAATTAATTTAGAAAAGAATGTTCTATCTCTACCACACAAGGAAAGCCAGCATTGATTGACATAAATAAAAAATGAGCATACAATTAAGAGTAGGGTACAATGTCATTAAGTCCCAGCTGGACTCCAGTCTTGCCTGGGGCCCAGCCACTGACTGTTCTCCTTGGCCACAGGGAGAGTAGTGCTGTTTGGAACATTGTTGAGAAGGCCCCACTGTTCTGGAACAGCAGCACGAGCAGAATAGGAAAGAAAAGGCCTTTGGCATTTCTACAATGTATCCAAGTCACTTTAAAGACCAGTTCAATTGCTGCCTCCCCTGAGGGCCAGCTGCCTCTTCTCTGCCCTCCCTGTTGTACAGTGTCTCATGCTCTTAACCCCGGCTCTGCACCTTTAACCTTCCTTATCTCAGCTGGAGTGAAGACCCAGGGCACCGGTCCATGCGGGCAGTGTTTGCTTTAGCCCCACCCACGGAGGCCAGTGAAGATGACTGAGCTGTCAGTGCCCTCAACTAAGGCAGATGGGTATTTTAACTGCAAGGAAAGAGAGAGTAATAGATATCTCCCTTGACCTGGTGAAATCCAAGATGACTGTTAGGAGGTCGGACCTTGGAGGTGACCAGGTCATGAGAGTGAACCTTCAAGAATAGGGTTAGTGAACTATATTGTAGTAGTTAGCCATAGATAAGGCCCCGGGGAGCACCTTGGTCTTCCACTACAATCTGCCATTAAAGAAGAGCCATCCATGAGCTATGATAGACACCGGACATGCCTGGACATCCAAGGACTCAGAATTGTGAGCAGTATGTTTCTGTATATGAGCCCTCAGTCTAAAGTGCCTTGTGACACACAGCAGTCCAAACCAATTGGCCTTCAGCTGGAATCCGTAGAGACAGGGGCTTTAGTGTCTTTCTACTTACAGTCTGCTTTCTCCATGCCAGTGGCTGACACTGGTCGTGACACCTCAGTCTCCATTTAGGATTCCCATGAGACCATTTTGCCTGGCTGGTTTGGGCTTCTTGGAATGAAGACTGAGCCAGTTTGTGAAAGTTGTGCTCCTTTCATGGCTTTTCTCATGAGAGCCACTTGGGCCACCCCTTTGGATTCTACTTTTTAGAACGCCAATCATTAGAAACATTGGGGATGGGTGGAAGGAAAAACCCACCTTTTATGACAGTAGTTGAAGGTTTGCAGATCCATTAAACTACCGCAGTGCCCTGAGAATCGAGGCACCTGTGGACCTCTGGAGAGAGGTCCCTCACTGAAGGGACCCGTGAGGAAATGGGGCTCCCCAGGAACCGCTAACTCACATTGAATGGAATCTTTGTGACTTTGCTCTGGTCTCACAGCCCCACCTGCCACTCAGAACTTCCAGAGTCAGGGAACTGGCTCTAGCACCCATGAATCAGAAGTGTAAAGTACACCCAGGGCCGTGGCACAAGGGCCCTCAGCAAGGGTAAGGCCATTGGTGAATAGAGCTTTTCCTTTAGACTGATCTCAAAGGAACAAGAAACCCCGCAGTCCTTCTGCACAGCCCTTTCATGGTCTTGGTGCTCTTGGGGTCGGGGTGCGGTTGCTTTGGGCTGGGCAGGGGGGTTCAAGTGTGAATCTTAAGAGTAAGTGAGCAGTGTACGCACGGGCAGAGGGTGGCCTTCAAGCAGCTGTTAGGGCCTTCACCCTACCCCATCCACCCTCGGGGAGCGCGGCGTCCCCGCCTCTCTCTAGCTCTGGGTGAGCCTGGGGCAAATGAGCCTCTGGTCGGCTCCCCTCTGAGCTTGGAAAGCGACCCCCGCGAGTCCCGGGTTCAAAGGCTCGGCGCGGCAGTTCCAGCCCCCTCGGAGGGGCGGGGAGGCAAAGGGGGTGGTGCGGGAGCCAGAAAAGCCCGAGCCACAGCCGGCCAGCCCTACGCAGGGATGGGCAGCGCGCTCTGAAAGTTCGTGACCGCCTCAGCCAAGTAACTCTGAGCCGGGACGCGCAGCTCAGGCAGCGGCAGGACTCAAAAGCTGTAACCAGTCTCACTACCCTTTTGCGGTCACAAGCGGCCACCCTCCAGGCCCGGTGCTCCCGCGCCTGATCGGGGTTCATGGAGCCGGGGCTGTGGCTCCTTCTCGGGCTCACAGTGACCTCCGCTGCAGGTAAGCGGGAGGGGCGGGGCGGCGCGCCTCTCCACGCGGGAGTGCACACAAAAGGAAGCCAGGCGCGGGTCTGTGTTGCGGGGAAGCTAATAAGTCTGACTTTGCACCCTGAAGTCTCCCAGGGGCGGGTAGAGGGGCCTGAAGACGCAAAGATAACTTCCACTGAGTCTGGGGGTTTTCAGTTTGGAAGACTTTCTTTGGACACTTTTTAGAGACTTTACAAAATCGACTTTCACCCAGTGACGAGCAAATAGCTTACAGACTTCACAGGGACTGAAATAACTCTCAAGTTTTTACTTAGTGTGCATGGAGCTTTGTAAACTGTTTAAGGCGTTTGGCTTAGTTTGGAGACTTGGGGGTGAAATGCAACCAGCCTCCAGACATTGCAGAAGTTTGGTTGAGTCTCATTCTGGTTTGGGGGGCGGGGTAGTGGGTGCCAAGAACTCTGGGTCAGTAGCTTAGGAGCCCTTCAATCCTCCTCCTGCAGGATTTGTGCCTTGCCCCAAGCCTGGGGGTTCTGGCAGAGCCAGTGTGTCCCAGGGACCCCCTGAAGTTGGATCACAGGGGGACTGTGAGGAGACTGTGGCTGCTCCTGGTGAGAGGATTGTGTCCCCAACAGCTGCACTGCCTGCACAGCCTGGAAGCGCTGGGCAGGAACGAAGACCAGGCAGGTCTGTGAAACAGGAGGACAAGGGGGTGCCTGCACACCACCGACCTCGGCGCTGCACGTGCTTCACTTATAAGGACAAGGAGTGTGTCTACTATTGCCACCTGGATATCATCTGGATCAACACTCCTGAGTGAGTTGGCCCGGGGATTGGGGGAGGAGTGTGGCTCTATGCCAGGCCTGAGGCTTCAGGGTGTTATGCACAGACCTCAGCCCACCTCATTCTGACCCCTGAATCTGCCACAGTGCAGAGTCCAGCTCTTGCAGTGGCTCCAGGCAGCACGAATCCTATCACAGGCCAGGGGCAACCCACCTCCCCTTCTGAGAACCTAGCCCCTAAGAAACCCAATGCTGGATTTGAGATGTGGTGGGGAGGGGCTTTAGATGCTCACAGAGTTCAATGCTCCTGCCCCAGAGGCTCACTGGGCCGAGCCTTGCTACTCACCCTCTTTCGAATTCAATGAGAGCAGCTTTGAGGTGAGGGCAGAGTAGGAAGGTAGGCTTGGCAGACCCAGATGACATCCATCCTGTGCAAGGCCTTCTTCCATTCCTGCCCATCTTGGATGCCAAGCCAGAGCGACACATGTGGCTCACAGGGCTGCCACTCCCCAGGGCTGAACCCAGTGTCCACAGCTATGGCCCCAGTGTGCCTCTCTGTCCAGTCTTAAAATCTCTCACAAGTACCTAGTAGCAGGTGTTACTGTATCTAAGTGTCTCTAGGTGTCACCTTTGATAAAAAGCACCTTCCCCCGGGGCCATAAAGAAGGTTTCACTGTCTTATCTTCCACTCAATTCCCACTGGACCTCTGGGGTCCCCCTTGCGCTAAGACATGATTTGTAAGCAGCTATAGGGCATGACCTCGTGGCCACTATCTCACAGCTTGTCTCTTGGATCCCTTCAATCTTGGTCTGGATGACGCTAACCGCATTTCCTTGGGTGTTCTCTGCATTTCTAGGGACATCTACTTGAACTTGCCTAGGGATCCTTGTCTGGGATCTTGGCTGAGCACAACCCCTCAGCATGGAAAGGCAACTAATTATTCTCCCTCATAGTTTCCTTTCTCTGGAAGCTCATTGGTGTCAGAGTCCTCTGGGTCATGACTTTAAAGAGTCACTCACCAACCTAAACATCTCAGTAATAAAGGATACAGGAGAGGGGATACGCTGAGAGTCCAATGTCTTCTGAATCTGTTAACAAGACCCCTGACCATATCCAGGTAGGTCTGAAATCTCCCCAAGTGCCCAGAGTGGCAGGCACAGCTGGATTCACTGATGAGCCAGCATGGTGATGAGCCACCCAGACTCCTGCATAGGTCCTGGGCTCAGGTGGACCCTGGGTTTGTTTAATCATGGCTGCTACTGTCCTGCAGCTTTGTAGTCCCTTACTGAACCGAGAGTTGTCTGGGACTCCTCAGTTCTGTAGCTGATCCCAATGGGGCCATTTACTATTGTGTCTAATGAGACCCTTGTACAAACTGTCAGCCACAATGGAGAGATAGGAAAGTTACAGGGGTAAGTATTGGGCCACCATGGATTGATGTCTCTTCTGAGTCTTGGGGGTCATCTTTTCTTAGAACCACCACCACCTTGACTGCTGTCCTTGATGTCTAATCATTTGTTATTGTGAGCCCACAAATGAGCATCCTAGAAAGGGGAACCCTGGGCAGTCAAGAGGCCCTGGGTCCTGGGCTTGGCTAGAATCCCAAGCTGTAAGTTTAGAAGAAGAAGAAGAAATCCAGCAGGAAGGGACGGGGTGGAGTCAGGAATTGGAAACTACTTTAGGTCTCTGCTTGTCCTCCAGTGTTCTGAGCACTGCTTGGACAGGAATTAAGTAACTGGGACATGTCCTGGAGGCTCCATAAACACCCAGAAATATTTGAGATCCTGTGTTAGAATTATGAGCTGTCTTGGGTGGTGTACAAGGATGTCATGGATCCTCTGCTTTTTCTGGGACAGACACCTGGAGGAGTTTCTGTATCTGGTCCATGTCTTCCTCTCTTCTCCTACCTTGCTTCACTCTACCCACTGGGAGGGAAGGGGTGAATCCAGTGTCCCCATGTTCTGTTCAACCGTTTGGGAAACAAAAGTGACAGATGCCACACTACAGTACTTTGAATTCAGACAAGATACGTAAGTTAGCAGGGAGATGTGTCCTGGATGGCCTTACTCTCTTTTTGTGTATGTGTACACACACACACACACACACACACACACACACACACACACACACACAC
>NW_021604638.1:148975-197464 GCF_004785775.1 Grammomys surdaster | reverse complement strand
CACACACACACACACACACACACACACACACACACACACACACACACCGTTCATTCTCTTCCTTCTCTCCTTTCTTCCCTTAAGTGGATCCATTTGCTATCTTTAAAATATTGGGAACAAGATTACTGTGAGAGAAAATGAGCTCTGTAGGCCTCCAGTGGGATAGAAGAACCTGAAAAGGTACTGACTAACTCTCAAGGTCTACATCTTTCTCCTCTTCCCCCACCCCTACATCAGCCTCTCTTCTCCAGTGGTCCCTCCCTCTCACATAATTTCTGCCCTAAAAGAACCTTGTCTTCTTACTCCCCAAGTGCCCCCACTAGGCTGTGGCTGCTCCTAGTCCCTGTGGCTGACTGCTCAGGTTGAGGGAGGAGCCTTGATTCTAAACCAAGAACCTTGAACTTGGGGAGTTTCTGCCTTTTCATGATGCTCCTCTTCCTGTCCGTTTGGTTGCACAGAGATCAGGTCCCCTCTCTGGCTTCGTCTTTAAAGGACACTTGTGAAGACCTTCTGAAGGTTGTGCTGAGTGGGCTTGGTTCTACATCCAAGGCTCTGAACCAGTGACATTGGAAGTTACCATTAATGCCCGCTAGGGTCCTCATGGGATGTGAACTGCCTCGTTCAGGCTCAAGGGACATTTATTCTCCCAAGACTCTCCTACAGAGAAGCTCTGAGATTCCGTGGTTCCTCAGGGTTTGTCATACCCTGAGCTCAGTTAGACTATGCTCACACAGTTTGTTGTGGATGCTCCTTCAACGTTGGTTGACTTTTGGCTAAGCCCTGAATTTCGTTTTGCTTTCTCACTTTAACTTTTTGCCATGGCTGTAGTCTGAAGGGCTTTCTCTCTCCCAGGAGGTCTCTTTGTCCAGAATGTGTGGCCCTTTTCAGAGGCCCTGCACTTCACTGCACTGTGGAGGTGCATATCTCCCCAGGTGCCTTACCGGTAGCTTTCCTCATGGTCTCAAATAAAACCCATAGACTCGAAGATCCACATTTAACTTTCACCATTTGGACTTCTTGGCATCTGAGATCACAACTAACAGACAGCATAGTTTTTCCTAAAACTTGCCTCAGCCATGTGAGGAACCCCAACTTCCCACAACCTGCAGGCGAATTCCAACATGACCAACAAAACCAGAAACAAACCCAAACCAAGGAAAACCCATCCCATCTTGTGCTGAAAAATTCACAAAGCCTAAGACAGTGGATGGAGAGGTGCTGCATGGGATCTCATGAGTATGCACACTTGAGTGGAGAGATGGAGTGTGGGATGTCATGTGTGTGCACACTTGTGTTCAGAGGTGGTACATGGGATCTCATGTGTGTACATACTTGAGTGCAGAGATGATGCGTGGGATGTCATGTGTGTGCACACTTGAGTGGGGCAGTGGTGCATGGGGTGTTGTATGTTGTATGTGCTTGGGGCTACCCTGACTGCACAAGTATGCTTACAATATATGTGTCCCACCTTCAAGGCAGGTGGGGATTGTACTATTCAGAGCTCACCAGAGACAGAAGCAATAGTGTGTTTTTGTACAACCATGTGGATACCGAGGAATTCCTGTTGTATGATCACAGCCAAAGGCCACCAATGGCTAAAAATTCCAGTGAGAAATGGTGACACAGACTGGAGAGCAAAGGGATCCCAGAATCAGAATTCTGTCTTTGTAAGGGGACCTGAGTCTTGAATGCTGCCAACTGGCTAGACAAAGGCTATCTAGGTTGTGGAAGGCAATCTGCTTTGCTCAGAGAGTACTACATACATGGTAATGAAAAAGACCCTTACAGCTGCTTCTAGGTTGGTGGTTGACCAAACACCTGGGCATTGAAACAAAATTAACCTTCTTGAGACATTGGGTCTAACATGCCCCACAGAGGAGGTCCCTTCTGAGGTAGGTAGTTGAAAATAGTCCTAAAATAGCAGAGGAGCAACCAGGGCACCCAGCGAAGAGCCTGATGTGTGGTTCCCCACCTCTGTGCCAGCGGACCTGACATCTGTTAATCCCTTAGGGACATCTGAGGGAGCCACTGTGATGCTGGGATGGTGACCGTGTTTCCCAAACAAAACTCTGAGCCACATGGCTGACAAGCAGGAATGTATTTGTGGAAAGAGCAGAGCAAGACACTGAATCGTGACTGTGGTATGGCGGGGAGACGGACTGTCTTCCATCTCAGCTTGACTTTGAGTTCTGGCCATGCCTCTCTGGATGGCAAGAGGTGCCATCCGCTCTCTGCTTCCCTTCTGTAGGGTGCAGATCCTGGTGCAAGTGTGGGGCAGTGGCGGGGGTTGGGGGTAGGGTGGGAGAGGGTGGGATCTCCTGAGTTTCTCCAGCTGACACCTCCTAAGGACGTCCAGCCCGCTGCCCAGCCTTTGCCAAAGCATGCCACGCTGACTTAATCCCTCAGGAATGACATTTGTTTTGCGTTCTTTCTTTCCCCAAAGAAGCAAGGAGTAGACTGATAATGATAATAGTTAACACAACATTTGAACTTGCATTTTAATGTCTTTTACTGCAGAAAGGCACAAGTTGTGCTTTCAGCATCTGTGATCTTCAAGAAAGGCCTTTTAGCAGGTTTCAAAGAGCAGCTGCCCAACTGTTACAAGATCCCAATGGAATTTAGGGGTCTGGGGCCCTGGCTTCCTGCAGAGTATAGCCAGCTCTGCACCCACTGTGGCATTTCCGAATCCCAATAAGAGTCACCCTGTTCTGTGAGCCAGTCTTTGATGGGATCATGCCTGTGTTGGGTTTATTTGAGGCAGAAAGGACAGTCTGTGTGACCATCCTTGTGTTGGGAACATGTCATGGGTGACTGACAGGTCCACAATGACAGTGTAGATTGGCCACATCACTTTGTGAGAGCTGTACAGCTCTGTTTGTGGTGTGTGTGTGTGTTCACACGCACACACGCACACTCGAGCGTCTGTGTCCTCCACAGTTTTCAGGAGGCTGAGTCGTTTGCCTGGGGTGGTAGGGACCCTCAGTTTAGTTGTATGGCTTCTGTAGTTGTCCTCTCAGGCTCCCCCTGTTTACCTTTTCTAGCACAGGCCTCCCTACCGTGCTGTAACTAACTCCTGCATCCATTCATTTGACGTTGTGTGGTTGAGTGTTCTCACATGTAAATGGTTACATGTGTGATCATGGTGGAGGCCAGAGCTTAATATCTTGTGTTATCTTCAGTCATTCTGCATTATATTTTTAAGATAAAGTCTCTCACTGGGGTCTGGGACTCACTGATTCAGTTAGATTGACTACCCTGAACATCCTGGGGATGCCCCCATTTTCATCTCCTTGATGCTGAGATTGCACACACCACCACATCCAGCTTTTCATGCCGGTGATCGAGATGGAAACTCAGGTCTTCCTGCATGTGTAGTTTCACTGACTGGGCCATCTCCCCAGCCCCAGAAACACATTTATGGATACCATGTCTTCATGGCAGTGGGTTGGGCTCTGGGGCATCGCTCTTATCTCTGGCCACTTCTGTTCTTTGCAAGGGTGATGTTGATTCATATGTACAACTCTTTGGAATAACACATCTGCCTCTTTGCAAGATTAGTTTTATAGATATAAAGAAACACACAAGCAAAATCACCAACTGTTGGTCCATCGTATACCTACATTCCAGAAGCTAAGTGATGACTTGATGAGAAGAACATGACTCTGTTAGCCATCAAGCGCTGTGGGTGGACCCAGAGCTCGTAGTGTGTGTGTGCCTGGCATACTGGCAGGTTTAGCCTGATGGCAGAGATGCTGGGATAGACAGGTGTGGCTCTGAGGGATTAACAGACCATTGGCTCCATCCTCTGAGTGGGAGTTTTCTTTTTCTGATCATTGGTTAGTGCTCTTCCATTCCTTAAGTCCATGCCCTGATCGGCCTCTCACTGCCTAGGGCAATCACTAAGAAAGATGGATTTGTTTAAACCCTCCTCCCTTGCTGTCCAGAGTCTTACACACTTTGGGTCCAAGACTCATGGTATTTAGAGAGAGAGAGACCCAAGGCCTCTCTCAGGTGGATTTTCACAACCAGAGGAAGAAGACTCATGTGTCATTAAAGAGCATAAACTCTAGGGTCATACCATCTTATTAGAGATTACACTTTGAAGATGTCCTTCTGTGGGTTCTGTGTGCCTGTAGGGTAGTGAAGAGTCTGTGAAGGTAACTGGGGGAAATGTCTATGGACTGGTCAACACAGTACTTTGGAGTAGTCACCTGCAAGGTCTAGAAAATGTAGCCATCACAATTCAGGACAGCTTCTATCTGTGCAGAAACCTCTCTCCACAGAGTGGCTGTCTTTCTATTTATCATCCCATGCTTGGAAGACATCAGTGACTACAGAATTCCTTCTTAAGTTGGCTTCATGGACCAAGAGACTTCTTGGTCTCTCTCTTGACCAGGAATGCCCATCTGCAAGTGCTTACTCTCTCTGTCCCTCTCAAACAGGCAGTATTTCTGGATGCTGTCTTTTCTGTGTACTGGTGTCCAGTTAACATAAAGGTTTCCAGAGCTTGGGGGAAAAGGTGTGTCTGGCTGCCCCAGTGGCTGATAAGTAGCTAGATAAAGCCACCTGTGGCCAAAGGTTGTTGCAGGTTGGGGTGGGATTTTTGTTCCGCCCTCTTCTGTTACTTCCTGTTGCTTCTCTTTGTTCTTGGTAAATAATCAGAAGGCTTGGGGACCGGGGCATGTCGCTCCCTGAGATCCCTGGTGTAGGTATGGTGCTCTCTTGGCACAGTAGGCAGTGCCTAGCTACTTCAGGGTGAGGTAAGACTCTGTTTGGAGTCTCTCTGTTAAATCCTGTGGAGTATTGAAAGGAAGGTATGGACTGTTTTCTTACCTGGGAGAGTCTAATGGAGTCCAAGCACAGGATTTGTAGCTGGCAAACCCTAGGGTTCAGAGCTTCCTACCTCATCTCAGTCCAGATCCATGCCCTGAGGTGGGTACAGGAGACAGAGTTGCCAGCATTGACGCAGAGAAGACTGTGCTCATGGGCTGCTGAGAAAGAACTGCACACTATGCTTTTAAGAAGGATGCGTAGGAAATGATGCTGGCCAAGTTCACGATTCTGACTGTTCACAGTCGCCCCCAATTCTTGAGCTTGGGATTTTCCGTGTCCATGTCCTCCTTGGAAGTCTAACAGCTTACACGTCAGTTTTGATTTTCAATAAGTTAGTTCTTAGAACATTTGACAGGAAGACACCTTACTTGAGAACTTTGGAGTTCAATTTCAGAGTAGGTTTGAAGATCATCCCCACAAAGTGATCTTTCTCTGGACTTCCCACTGGCTGAAAGCCCCCAGAGTCAAGGAGGGGGAAAGCTCTTGCCTGGGAGCAGAGTTAGGCTAGGCTGGAATGCAGCTGAACTCTGCCTGAGGCTCCCACAAGCTTGATTTGAAGCAAGAAAGCTTGGTAAGAAGAGGCTGTGACCCTGTATGACCCCAAGGGGGCATTTGGGTTTCTGCTAGATGAAAGGGGTGTTGCAGTTAGGAACTTGGCCTTAAATCTGAAAGTCTTTGCAAGTCCCTGACATCTCTAGTGTGGTTTATTCCTACAAGAATTTAAAACAAAGGAAGCTGAGAGGTAAACAATGTCTTCCTTAAGGAGGCTCCTTGGCCATGAATGAAACCGGACTGACTTCAACATTCCAGTTCTCAGTCCAGAGCTGCACCCTTGGTGTCTCAGAACGTTTGCTGGGGAGCTGTTAGAGAGCCCTGTCCCCACCAGAGGAAACCCTGTTTAGCCTCTACTTGGCTCTCGAGTGTCTTGTGTCGCATGAGAAAATGGCCTCCCATTGTTCTTTGTTAGCCCAACAGGACTACGAATATGTGAATATGAGAAACATATATGTCCAAAAATTCACGTGTGCATGTGTGCATGCCCACCGTGTCTACATGGGTGCCAACACTTGTAGTGCCCCTCAACTGCTCTCAAATGGAAAACAGACTTGAGGAATGGCTAGATGTGGTGGATGATGGGTTGTTTGCCTAGGTACAGGACAGGAGGCTAAATTCCTAGCAGCCCACACGTTTCCCTAGCTTAGAGTGACAGGACAGGACCATGCTGTCGCATCCTCCTCAGCCCTGGCACAGAGTCTTAGAGCCATGAGTTCTTGAACAACTTGGCAGCACTCAGCCTGGCCTTCTTTTATGCCTTGTGAGGCAGACTTAGCAGGGGGCTCTAGTAAACGGTGACAGAGCTCCAAATCCTGACCCAGTAAGCTAAAAACCAGAAACAGATTTGTTTCTTGAGTCTGTTAGAAAGTCCCAGAGACGGGGTGGTCAGAGGGATGAAAGGCCTATGGTAGACATGGAAGGGAGATTGTTCAGCTGAGAGTTAGAAGCAACTAATTGAGAATACAGAACTGACTTCTGGGTGTTTCTTGTGGGACAGAATGGAGGCTGAAGACCCAAGTGTTTCTAGGCACAGAGGCACCAACACCTTAGCATGGGAAGGCAAGGTATTTTTATAAAGTTGGAATGAGGGCAAAAGTCTAAACCTGAACAATATCAACAGCTTAGGTGCTGACCTCCTGCCTGTCCACTGCTTGCTGTTTCCCTGCCTGACTTCTCACTTGAAGATAAAGTCTGACTCTCTAACAGGAACCAGGTATTTCAGTTTTGAGGAAAGCATTGCATTTACTAGCACTGCCAAGATGCTACTGCACAAAGCCACATGCAAGACCTCGTCATCAGTGTCATGATATTTGATTAAGCCAAGTCACCAAGACCGTTTCTGTCCTGAACATGGACTCCCCTGAAAAGTAGCCAGGCGGGGCCTCATTCATATCCTGCAGGTAATTTAAAGAGGCACGTGATTGTGTCAGCATTTTTGAAAACCCCTTCTACAGGGACCCCCTCCTTCCAATACCTGCCCTGATCTGCCTCTCCAGGCTCCACGTCTGGCAGCTGTTTTGAGTCCCATCTGTCTGCAGCTTTGCATAAAGTTGTAATGAAGCCAGGTCAGAGAGACGAGGGTTCTCATGCCTACATCTGACTTGGAGTTCGTCAGGGTCATGTGGGGCTGGAGAGAGAAACTCTAGCTTCTTTGATGCCTTTGGTCGCACAGCGGAGGGGAAGCTACCCGCTCCCAGGGTTCTTCAGATGTCCTATTTTCTGCATTATTTCTCTTAACTTCAACCTTTAACTCTTAAGCTTCCCCATAAACATGCCAGAGCGTTTCCTATCATCCTCTGTTCCTCTGACCCCTGTGTGAAGAAGGGCAAGCGGCTTCTGTGTTCCAGTGAGCTTGGAGACGATGGTTTCTGTGGCTGTGGGTTTTGTGGAAGTTTTGCTTGTTTGTTCTTCAAAGGCCCAGTTAGTTGGGTAAAGCTTTCTAAATACAGTTGGCGAGACCCTAGGAACCTCTCAGACTGGTGAGGCAGCAGTTGGTGCTGGGTTGTGGTGTTTTTATGGGAGTTGTGTTCTGGGGGCTTTCTTTGAGGATTGAGCGGCTGATGGTGCTTGTGTGGTGGCGAGGTTTCTTGAAAGTCTCAAGGTGGGACGTAAAGTTAGGCTAACCTTTATAAGTAGCCAAGCAACCTTCTACTTTTCAGGTCCTCCAGTGGGAAAGAAACATACCTGAGATCTCAGACAGTCATCAATTTGGCTGGAGCTTGGGGTCTTCCTACTGAGGGTCCCCTCCAGTCTGGCCCAGGCCCTGTTCATCTATGAAGGCTGCTCTAACTAGCATAGTATATATGGCCACAGTGGTCATGATGAGATGGAGAACCTATATTTGGAGTGATCTGAAGACCACATTTCTCCTAGGGAGGTAGACTCTTAAATCGCTATAAGTGCCCCATGGTCACTATAGCAACGATCCAAAACAACCTAGATGATTAATGCTGTCAACTGGGTGGTCTAGAGCTACCTTGTCTAGTTGAGAAAGTTCTTGCTTGCTTATGAGGGAGATTAAAGATTGGGTTAAGTGAGGTGTGTAGCCTCTCCCTAAATGTGAGCTGCACTGTTCCCTGGGCTGGGGTCCTGGCATGGATAAAAAGGAAAGTACCAGCTGAGAACCGCCACTCTTCTTCTCTGCTCCCTGGATCAGACACGATATGCCAGCTGCCGCATGCTCCTGCTGTTGTGCCTTCCATGCTATGATAGGCTGCACCCTCAAACTGAGCCAAACAACGTTTGCTTTTCTTAAGTCGCTCTTGCTGGCTATTTGCTCACAGTGAGGAGAATAATTACTAACACAAGGAGGAAGGATTTATTTTGCTCACAGTGTCAGAGGGCTTGGTTGGCATTGTGGCGGGGAAGACATGGTAGACCACAGTAGGACATATCATAGCAACCAGGAAGCAGAGATGGAGAATAGGAAGGGGTCAGAATAAGACACAACTCTCTTCAGTGACCCCTTCCTCCTTCTGTTCTTCCTTCTCCCTGTCCTCTTCCTCCTTCTCTTCCTCCTCCTCTTCCTCCTCCTCTTCCTCCTCCTCCTCCTTCTCCTCCTCTTCCTCCTCCTCCTTCTCCTCTTCCTTCTTCTTTGGTTATTTTGAAACAGGGTTTCTCTGTGTAGCCCTGGCTATCCTGGAACTCACTCTGTAGACCAGGGTGGCCTCAAACTCAGAGATCCACCTGCCTCTGCCCCCTATTGCTGGAATTAAAGGTGTGACACTACCTAGCTCAGTGACATTCTTCTAATACCTTCTGTCAACTCCCAGTGGTGCTGTGATGACCTCATACTGTGACTCCAGCCAGAGTTTAAGCCTTTGATTAGGTAAGAGCTCTATGACCACTAATCCCCTAGGGTTTTGTAATTTAATAAAGTTGACAACTATGATTAATTGCCACATCTTGGGTTTGTAGGATAGTAATCGCAACTTCTCAGGGGAACGGAGATGACAGGATTGAAATTAAAGGCGATAGAATGATTTGAAGGCTAGAGTAGGCAACTTGGTGAAAATAAATAGTAAAAAGAAGAAGTAAAGCCATGTTTGGGGGTGTGCGGGTTAGTGATAGAGTATTTGTCTAGTTGCATGAGGCCCTAAGTTTAATGCCCAGTATTTGGGGTAGGCTGGGTTAATCATCATGTCTCTCAAAACAGATGGATAGGAGACCAAGACAGTAGAAAGCCACTCAGCCAATTGGGAATTCTGCACATTTAGGAGGCAGTGAGGTGAGAGCTCACCCTCTTCACTTAGCAGATACCTACTTAGGCTCTGTGACAGTGTTGAGGGAGGACATGAACTAGACACCTGTGCAGAGCTGAGCAGGCAGACACAATCAGGGCTCAACTGGACAAAGTTCTGCTGTTTTGACCCCAGGAGATTGTGTCA
Organism: Grammomys surdaster; assembly: GCF_004785775.1. Lineage (NCBI taxonomy): Eukaryota > Metazoa > Chordata > Mammalia > Rodentia > Muridae > Grammomys > Grammomys surdaster. The sequence continues at coordinate 188,189 of NW_021604638.1, read as the reverse complement.
AGGCTAGTCACCAAGGATACTATACCTTCAGAAGGAAATGTGTCCCTCAGTCTTGGAACTGACAATGACCACCAATAGTGAGGAATCAGTGACAATCAGCCACCACTAGTGAGGAACACTGTTTGGGAATGTCTTTAAAGTCAGCAATCAATCACAACCTGGGACCCTCGGTGTCTCATACCTCTAAATTCTCTACAGTCTTTAGTTCTTTCTGGGGGCTGTAAGGGCCCTGCCATAGGCTCTTCCAACATCCATCTGTGACGATTTTCTACAGAAAAAGCAAAGGCAGCTACAAGCGGCCAGTGCCCTGCTCCCATGTTTATAAAACATAAGGTATGTGGGATATTCTGTGTAGCCAGCAACTTTACATGTGTGTTTTCTGTTTGGGGACAGAGGACATGGGGAACCTAGGCTTTCTGTACCATTCACTCTTGGAAGTTGAAAAGAGCACCCTGTGGGCTGTCTGGCTTAAGGCCTGGCCCATAGCTGACTTCCACAAGTGCACAGTGAAGGATAAATAAACTCAAGGCTTCTGATTGGCTCAACCTAGTGTCTGGATCTGGGCTCTGAGCAGAGGGATGGAGGCAGGTAGTGTGTTTGCCCATCTGCTCAAGGACAGTATACATGCAACTTGAAGTTCTACCATGGGCACATGGAAGGAAAGGACTTCAGCAACTCTCTTTGTTGACTTTCTCCTAGTTCTTTAGAGAAAAATATCTCTGCTTGGAGACATGGTGGCCTTCCTGTGATACCTGAGAATGTGCCTGCCACCTCGTAAGTACAGGGTCCAGGCTCAATGGGAGTTTATTGTAACGAGCAAGAGATACTTTATTTAGGTGTGATTCATGGCAGGGACTTATTGGAAGGAGACAGGACACCCTCAGATCAGAAGGGATAAACAACTCAGACAGCAGTGCTGCTACAGTGTGGGAGACTTGGGGACCTGAAGGGGCAGCTGATGACTAAAGGCAAATCAGAGCCACCTGGCACAAAGCAGTCCCACAGTGCCTTTGGAGGTTGTGCTCCTTCATTAGGAATTTTGAGGAGGGGGAGAGAGAGAGACACACACAGAGAGACAGAGTGAGACAGAGAGAGAGACTGGGTGAGGAAGAGCAGGGTAAACTGAGGCAGGTGAATGGCAGGATGAGGAACACTGGAAACTGGATTCAAAGAGACAGGAACTTCTCACATTGGTCTCAGATTCTAGAAAGAGAAACCCCTACTCTTCATTATTGATAGTGGGATTCCACCTCCAAGACTGTTTGCCCACACTATCCTATGCATCTGTATACAGCAGACAACCTATAGATGCTCGTTGACATGAAGGGAGTTGTTAGCTGGCACTTCTGTATCTTGTCACACTGAAGATTGTAGCTGGCTAATGTTTCAGGCTAGTGAACACCATGGCAGATGCCACCTTCCTTGCCTGAAGAACTAAGCATAAGAAGACGGCCCAGTGGTTCCATCTAGGGAAGGCTTTAATAGAATCTGAAATCGAGCCATGGCCAAATAGCAGGCTAAGGTCTCAGAGCTGTTTGTCCATAGTGTGGTATGAGGTTGTATCCATAGATGGCTGCTCTCTCCTATCTACCTACTAGCTAGTGGGAACCATTTGTTTTGGCCAGGCCAGCATGGTCCCCAAAGCTCAATGAACTGGACACCAGGATGCCCCATCTCGGGGCTGTACCATCACTGGGCTGACTGCTTCATCCTGACTGCTTCAGAAGGAAAAGCATGAAAAGAAGGAGGCAGATTGTGAACTTGACACATGTTCTGAGAGAACAGTGAACATTCCCTACTCTTGGGGAGATATTCAACCAGAACTTTAGATTTTCCTAATTTAAAACTACAACTATATTTATAAAGACAACAAGAGTTATAGGTACAAATTTTGTGAAAGTTTCCATCTGCCTGGCTGGCATCACATTATGAGAGAAGCCACTGACCCAAGAGCTGTAAATTCAGATGCTCACCATAGCCAGATCTTTATCCACCAAGCAGAAAGTGACAGGCACTGAACTATTGCAAGGACTGGAGCCTTGGGTTGGGTGGAGTATTTTCTTGCAGCCAACTCGAGGCCAGAACTGCCCTGGTGAGATGTGGGGCTGCGGCTCAGTCTAGCAAGAGAAGCTGAACGTCACCCTGTTGGATGGAGGAAGCTAGCCATGCCAATGTGCTAATCTGTATGTGAATCTTTGCTTTGTAGGCAGGACCTCCTATCTGTTTTATAGTGTTTGCTAAATACCACTCAGTGGGAAAATGAGGAGCAATTTTTCTTTCAGTTTTGTCCACTTTCCGAATGGTTTAGAACTCAGCAGATGAAGGCCCTCTGCTGATTCCCGCCTGGATCCTTGTCGTATCTGTCCCCACTGTTTAACTGTCACATTCAGCTGCCAGCTTCACAGATAGAAAGGTGGAACTCCCTCGTTTCTCTAGGAAAATCCCTAGAACCAGGAAGTGTGTGTGTGTGTGTGTGGTGTGGTGTGTGGTGCGTGGTGTGTGGTGCGTGTGTTTCCCTAAAGTCATTCTCCTTGTTTAAAAACCTCTCACAGAGAGATAAATGAATGGTGCTCAGTGTGGCTCTGCAGATGAAGATGAATGCAGGCGACTTGGGAGTTTAATATTTAATAACATTTATATATGACATTTGGGAAAACTTGAAAAACAAAGACACTGTGATAAATAAGATTCTGGCATCCTCGTCACTGATTAAGTAATGAGTGTTCTTGGTACATAAGTTAAGAGATAATTTATTACACAAGCACACAGAGCTCTAGACACTGCATCTGTAGGTATGATGGAGAGCATTTTGTTTATCCATCCCTTCATCTGTTTCCCTTGTGTGGAGCTCTGTGGTATAACTGGTATGACAGATGGTAGGACTGCCTGTCTCTACAAAGAATTGCATTATCTAAACCCAACTGCTCAACAGTAGGCAGTCGCAGTTGGGTTGAGTGTACTGGTCCAAGGTTCTCAGATAATTTAATTCTGTTTTCATGGTTCCACTGTTGAGTATTTCGTGTTGCCCATTCAGGGAATGGTGGCAAAGGGCAGCAACACAAATGAGGTACAGACTCTTGTGAGATGGGTGTTGGCACACGGCCTGCCTGCCGGAATGATGGAGGGCAGGAAACAGCACTGCTGTGGTCTTTGGGTTCCTTTATTGCTTAGTCACACATCACAAACACAGCAGGCCTGATGAGTGGAATTTTTCTACTGATGAAACTCACAACTTCTCAAACCAATTAAATAATCAAAGGCTCTAATTTTCATTCACTGCTAATTCTTTGCTGGACGTTTTCTCAAGCAGCATGTCATTGCAACAAATGCCTGACAATCTTTCTGCATACCGAGAGGGTGGAGTACAGGCCATGTAAGTGATTTATAACTTAATAATGGAATTACCAGGTAATCTCTCTGTACTCTGTGTACTTTCTCTATGCCTGAACATACAGGCTTGGTGTTTCTCCTTTATCGGTTTTTCATCTCCCATTAGCATGTGAATGCTTGCAGGCACGGATGTATCTGTATTTCACACATAAAATGATCCTAGCTGTGTGGATTAAGCACCTTGAAAGGGTGCTTAAGAGCCCGTGAAGTTCGTTGTGATGATGCTTTCCAGGACTGAGCTCATTAAGATGCAAAGAATCTGCTCTTGTCAACTTGGGATTACCTCACAATTAGCAACCAAAGACTCAGTTAATTTTTTGTTTTTGTTTTTAATTTCTTTTGTTTTTTTAGTATTTGGTTGTGGTTGTTGCTTTCTTCCTACGAGGTCTCATTCTGTTGGTCACCCTTGTCTGGAACTCACCACGAAGCTAAGGCTAAGGTCTAAACTGAAAGTAATCCTTCTGCCTCGATTCTTATTCTGCTTTGTATTAAGTCCATGGTTAGTATGAAAGAAGTAAAAGATTAGCTCTCTGCTTTTTTTCTTTTTTCTGTCTGTCTGTCTGTCTGTCTGTCTTTCTTTTTTTGCTGTGTCTTCATTTTTTATTTTTTCAGACAGTTGGCCTCAAACTTGTTATGTAATCAAGATTAGCTTTGGTCACTCGGTCTTCACATCTCTCCCTCCTGAGTGCTGCAGTTTGCAGTGTTAGACGCCACACCCAGCTCTGCTACCTGCTCATGGGGAGCAGGTATTCAGACCTGGGAAGGAAACACCCAGACATGCCTCTGATTTGGGGAGCCACTGGTTGCCTCCTTTGGGCATGCATCTTCCACCCTTTTGCAAGGAATCTCTAGAGATTGTCCCCAAGATTCTGAGTCTTGGGATCCCCTGCCTGAATGTCTCCAAACTCATGAAGATATTATCTAGTGTCTGACACTTGAGGACACAGCAGGGCTCAGACATGTATTCTCTGCCTGCAGGTTAGGTGCTTGTAGGTTGGTGAGAAGCTAGGTCTTGGATATAGCCTGGGAGTAGATGAGGTTGCCTTGGTATGGGATGGAAGAGGAGGAGAGAGATGCTGTGTTTGGTTGCCAGATTTTATTTGAGACTTCTCAGGAGTACCTGAACTCCTAGTGTAAGCCTGCTGTTCTGAGGGACCACGAATGCCATTTTTCCAGCTTGAGAAACAGGACTTTTTTCTTTAATCAAATTGACCAATACTCTTTTAATATTTAGGCCTGGAGTTGGTGGACCTCCATGCTGAGCTCTCGTTCCAAACCCTATACACGTTCTCTGGGACAAGATACACTGCCAGCTCCTAAGAGCCTTCCATCCCCTGGGGAGGGGGATCAGCTCTGTAAACACTCTTTGAAGCTGTCGGGGGCGTTTGTACATGGCGTTTTCTGCTTGAGACTGCAGGAGTGCTCACACGCGGCTCCATTAACAAACACCCAATCGCCTTAGTTCCTTACGTAAAACACTTTAGACTGAGTGGTTTGCTTCAGCTGAGTGTCTCTACACCCACAGATGCATAATCAGGTGACAACAATTTCAAAATTGCAGGTCTCCATGTTGATGGAGAAATGGGAACTTCAGTGCTCCTCACGTGTGATTTTCACCGAGAAATGGAGGAATTTCTGGCTTTAATGTCAACACTTGGAGATTTACTGTAACCCTGTTACTGGAAATATATACCTTCAGCCAAATCTGCACCTGCAACGGTGGTCACATCATACTTCTCCTCTCACCCACACCCCGGTCCTGAGAAAGGATCCAGCTCCCAATAGGACTGGAAGGACCCTCTGTCTCCTGGCACCTTGCTCAGCAGCCGGGGCTGCCTGGGTTATCAGGGAACTCACTCTGCTGCCTCTTAGGGTACTTGGTAGGGAGGAGCTGGGACAAAAGCAAGAGGGGCTGGGTGGGGTGCTCTTCCTTGATCTCCAACCCAGCATGGAAGAAGTTCTGTTCCAAGCATCTGGTCCCACAGGCACCCTGCCTGACTCTCCTCAACACCCCCCAAAAGGCTTCCTGGCCGTGTGCTTCTAAGGAAAAGAAATTCAATTTGATTTTATTTTGAAAACATAGAGAGGATGTTAGGCGACCCTTTGAGGTGGATAATGGGTGATACTCTGCGGGCCTTGTAGAAACAGGGATGAACAAGTAGGCCAAGACTTACTGGAAAAGAGCCTTTGGCCCCATAAGTTTCCTCAAGTTCTTAGTAATTTGTCCCCCAGATCATGTTGAGTTACATTAATGAATTAACCATGTGGTTTTTAACTTCTTCTCACTCAACTCTAGAAGCCTTTCCTCTCTGGAGAATGAGCCGTGGTTGGGCTGTGCTCGCTCTTAAAATCAGATTTTAAACGTTTACTGCTCTAGATGCCTCCCAATGCCAACCATAACCATAAGTGGTCGATCATTTCAGACAGTTTTTGCTGCACAATAAGACTTTCCCATGATGAATTCCACTCTCAGCCGCCCCACTGAGGCGGTGGCGACAGCTCCTGGAGAGCATCGGGTATAGTCGGTGGTGTTTGTCTCTTTGAGGATGCTGTATGCAGGGGCTAGGGTGGATCTCTAATAACTGTAATTTCATCTGTCCCATTTTCTCCAGTGCCGGCTGGGAGGCCTGCTGTGTACCCTGCCATTAAGTTCAGTTAGCACTGAAGTTCCCAGGGGACAGCTGCAGGTATGGAAGGCCTTATAGGTACCAGGTCAGACCCCAGACAAAGACCAGCAAATGGGTCAAGTAAGATTTCCTTAGAGGGAGCTTTGGGTAACTGGTTTCTGGCAGGAAAGCCCAGTAGTTCATGTGTGTGCATCTGTGTACATGTGTGCATGAGGGGGCCAGTGGTCAACCTCAGGTGTCACTACTTAGGAGCCATCCACCTTTTTATGAGACTGATATAGCCAGTGAGGCTGGCCAGCCACCAAGCCTCAAGGATTCAGCTATCTCTATGTCCCCAGAACTGGGACATAAGCACAAGCTACCACACCAAGCTTCTTTGTGTGAATTCTGGGGGCCTACTCAAGTTCTTGTGCTTGAGAGGATTTTGTTAACTGAGACAGGCTGGGGACTAGCTAGAGGTCCAGGCTGGGATCTCAGGACCTGCTCTTGAGGAGCTAGGCCTGCATAGTTTAAGCTGGAAAAAAGAGAAACCAAACTGTGTGCCAGGAAGAGCCTGGGGCATGTGGCAAGATTGCAGCCTGGCTTCAGGTACTTTAGTGAGGCTGAGGGCTCTCCTGACTGCATAGGCTTGCCTCGGCTCTGAAAGGCTGCTAGGGCAGTCGGCTTTTCCCTAGGCCTCCTACAGCTCTTTCCATGTCAGCACCCTATTTCAGTGTCTGGTTCACTCTGAATGGTTCACAACTAGCATGCTACAGTGGGGTGCTTCACTCCGGAGTGGCTGAACAGACCACCCTCTCACATTTCTCTGTGTTCTGCAGACAGACTGTGCCCTATGGACTATCCAACTACAGAGGAAGCCTTCGGGGAAAGAGGTCCTCGGGGCCAGTTCCAGAAAGCTCCCAGCCTTCTCTACCGGCACGCTTGCGTTGTACTTGTATGGGAGCAGATGACAAGGCCTGTGCATACTTCTGTGCACGCACTGCAGATGTCACCAGGTATGACACAGCTCCTAGTCCCACTCTTGTCTAGGCACAAATCACTGATGGGCAAAGCTAAGTCAGGCCCTTCACAAAGGTGAGTAGAGGGTAGCTTAGCCAGGTCCTCGATCTTCCTTGCCTTTCAGAACACAGGCCACAGCCACAGTCTGTAGCTATGTGAACAAACCAGAAGGAGTTGGGAACATTTAAAGACTGAAGACCCCAGCCATCTCCGTGTTCATTTTTAAGTTCTTCACAAAAGGCAAGCAAGAGTTTATAATCTTACTGCCTCATATAAAGGACTCCTTAGCCCGGGCTTTCGATTTGTTTTCTGTGTGGCCCCTGAGTCTCTCCTCTGAGTCTGCATGGTCTTCTCAACTGCACAGAGAAGCACATAGATTCATTCTGAGTGGTAAGCCACCCTACTTGCCCTAGGGTGGCCACCTGGACCACTGTTTCCCTAGGGTAGGTGCCATGAAACTCTTGGTTCCTCTTTCCCTTCATATTGGGCAAAGACTCATCAAGCCAGCCAGAAAGGGCAGCCTGTCAGCCGCCTGAAGGAAGGGCTGAGTGTGTGGATAAAACTCCTGCATTCCCCTGTATGAGCTTAATGAACTATCTGGGCAGGGTGGGCCCAAAGCAAAGCAGGTACGGTAGCCTTGGGGCTATGTAGTAGAATTTCTCCCTAATAAATAAAGACTAGAAACCAATCACTGGGCGATCTGGAGAACCTGGGACTAGCTGTACTCTTGTTCTCCCACCTGGGGTGTTGAGCACCCGATGAGTAACTGAGGAGTGTGTTTGGTACTCAGACATCCACCCACTGAGCCTCCAGTCCTACAGTCAGTGCCTAGCACTTGGTCCTTGGGGGATACACACTAATGTGCTTGTTCTTTGGGAAGAGGAAGTCATAATTTGACACCCCCAAACCCAGCCACACAGAAATGCTAATCCCTGAAACTTGCTATGTCCCCACAGTTATTCCAGGAGAGCAGAAAGGCCAGCTGCCGAAGAGAATCGGGAGACTGGAAGCCCACATCGAAGGTGAAGACAGGATACATTCATTCAGGGGCAGAGGGTGGGTGGAGAGCTGGCATCTGGTCTCAGTAAGTGCCCCGTGGGACTCCAAAGCTCACAGTCGTCCCTACCAACAGACAGAGACATCTCTTGGTCTGTCAGCTCTGGGTGTATTTGGTCATTGTCATCTTCCTGGTCCTGAATAACCCTTTGTGGTTTTGGAGTACCTCCACCCTGTGTCCCTCTTACCTCCAAGGAGATGACCACCAGCTTGGCTCTCACTGGAATGGTGTTTGCATAGCTCCACAGGCTGAGCTGATCAAGCCTACCTTGGCCTCTACTTCTGTAACCAAGTGATTCCTATTACGTCATTTCTTCTTTATAGAAGTGGGTGTGCCACATGGGCAGTCCCCTCACCCCCATCACTTCCAGCTCATTTTGTTATTATTTTAATACCTATCTCATTTTGTTTGCTCTGTGTGTGTGTGTGTGTGTGTGTGTGTGTGTGGCATTTTCTTTGGGTTTTTTTGGTATGAGCAATCCTGAGGGCTTCCTGAAACCAAGCTGGGCTTATTTGTCACTCTGTTTGTCAGTCAGAAGTCATTATTGATGATTCAGCCGCACGTCTGCAATGGGACGGTAATTGTCGTTCATAATAATAGCCTGAAGGCGGCTTCAGTTCCTGCAGGGAATGATCAAGGGAAAATTAATCCAAGCCCTGCATAAAGAAGCTTCTCAAATCCATAAGATGGCTTCCAGTGGTTGAGAGAAAATGGACGGAAACAGAGAGGCTGAGGGAACGGCATGTCCTCAGAGAGCCCCTACCCAGCCTCCCCTTCACTCTTTCCCCACTTTATCACTTTTTGGTATACCTTAATCAAACTTACGTTGTCGAGAACAGGCAAAGATTAAAGCTATGCATCTCTCGTATAGTTTATTAATTGACATGTGTGTTCATTTAGCCGAGGTTGGTGACATACCTACTACACGCTGGATCCTCACTATTCCTGATGCGTAGAGGAAGACGCAATGTGTCTTCTTCAGTTTATTTACTGGTGGAAGCAGACAGCAGATAAATATATACAATATAAACTGAAGGAAATCTGGACAGTAGATCAAGGATAGAAGAAGTGGGGGTGCTGTTGTTTGTCATTGGATAGACAAGAAGCCATCTGTGACCTTAGCACAAAGACCTGTAGGAGAGAAAATGTGAGCTACTTGGATGTAGGAGGGTGAGGTGTTTCAGGCATGGGGACTAGGAAGGAGGAATGTCCTGGGACCTAGCCAAAGAATGGCCATCAAAGGTTCTCTGTGCCAAGAGAGCACACGATGCCTCCCATAATGCTGCTGTTGGGATTGCTCTGTCACATGACCAAAAGATGAGCCTGAGATGCTGAAGAGACACTCAACTCTAAAGGGCTTGTTGATCCCTAGTGCTCCCACAGAGAGTTGGGTGTGGTGATCTGCTCTGTGCAGGTAACTCCACAGCTGGGATGGCATATAAACAGGAGCTTGAGGCTCTCTGGACACCTAGCCCAGCCGAGACAAACAGCCCCAGGCCCCCATGCTAGACACGTGTGTGTGTGTGTGTGTGTGTGTGTGTGTGTAAGTGTATAACCAGAGACACACTCACAGAATGGGAGCTACTACCATCCTTGGCTTGTGGTTATCAAAGAGTGAGACAACCGAAGGCCTACCAGTGGCCACTTCAGTTGCTGTAATCCTTTTCTCACTGTTGTGCTCAGCCTCTGAGCTGGCTAAGCTCTGATGAGGGGGAGCTTCCAGGTAGGAGGTAGCTAGAGGTGTGGCCAAGGTCACCTCTTTAAACTAGAAGAGCTGGAGTGCCGACATGATATCCCTCTTTTTCCTTTGTTCTCTTTCATTGAAATAGGTTGAAGTCAAAGACGGATAAAGCCCACCAGTCTTAGCTGGCTTTAGCGGGTCACAACTGATGCTTCTTGCTTCCTGCAGTGGACTTCCCCCTGCTCTCCCTGCCTGCCGACTCTCTTCCAGGAAAGAGCCTTTGAGCTTGTGCATACAGAGCTTGAATTTCCACCTCTTTAGGGACAAGGAGGGAATTGGCCTGAGGCAAAAATGAAAGAACGAAGGACCATCCAAAGAGCCCCCCCCTCCCCACTTACCCGACTCTAAGAATGCCCAAGTCCAAAAGACCTCAGCTTCCCTAATGGGTAAAATGATCCCACATGTGCCCTGGGGGCCAGATGCCTGAGGCTCCAGTTTCACAAGGAAATTGTTTGGAAGGTATGTTAAGTCAGAAAACTACTTACTGGCTTTTGACGTGACTCCTCTTGGAGAGTAAGTGGACACCAGGCTGACTCTTTACAAAAGTAAACACGCATCCATCTCCTAGAAGATTCAGGACACCCATGTGGCGGGAGCAGGCCTCTCCTGCAGCCTGCATGGCCTGTGCAAGTTAGAGAGACATCTGTCTGCTTGAGACTTTGGTCCTAACTGGGCAGTAGTCTATGAATTTGAAGTGCATAAGGATTTAGAAACCTCCGCTATGCTTGGTACTCCTCAGAAAAGCGGCTCTCGAAAACAAGAAGGAAAAGAATACAAGAGACCTGGATGTTCATGAGACAAAAAGAGAAAACAAAACAAAACAAAAACAACTCCCCCCAACCCCGACTCTTGATGGTTTTGAACTCTGGGGCACTCAAGAAAGAGCTGGGGGTTCTGCAATGGCCTCTGAGGCAAAGCTCAACCCTGCCTTGCAGTAAGTTGCCCTGAGGGACAGCTCCAGCTCCAGGCTACCGGTCTGGATATCTGTTTTCATGAATAAATGTGGATCTTTGGGGAGTGGCTTCAAAATAAGCCCAAACCACAAACTCTTTGTACATTATGTAAATTCCTGTTTGTCTATATAATTGGCAACAACTGGGAATTGTAACCTCTGTTCAAAATCTCTTTGAGCGGAGCTCTTTCTGCAGTGTACATGGTGAGTCTGGGGGTGGGATGGGATCAGACTGTGAGTTCCCATGTACACTCTGCTCTGCAGGCCCAGCTGGGACAGTCTGCCCACCTCTCCACTGGGCCTCACAGCCATGAGAACCTGCCTTTGGGTATGTTCCAAGGGCACCATGCGGAGACACTTTAGCTGTTGTGTGAAGTGGGGCCTTAACCAGATGGTAAACTTCAGAGGACCGGCTCCTAAGTTATTACAGGTGTGAACATGGCTGCTTATTGGGGGGGGGTGAGAGAGTGGTGGTCTGCTGGAGGGAATGTACAGTTATGAGAAGTAATTATTTATTGGGGAACTATTTTCTACTTAACTTCTTTATGGGATCTATTAAAAGTAAAGGCACTGTAGATAGGTAGATAGACAGAAAAAAATAGATTTTAAATTGTGTTCAAAAAATCCAAACGCATATCTCTTAGTAGCTAGAACTCGTTTAAGTCTCACAAACACTATTCAGCTCACTGACCAAACTGTATCTCAAAGACAAATCCACTCACTGTGAGAACACTTGGGAGATAAGTCAAATGCATAATAATAAAAAAAAATCTAAAACTTTGCTCTGGTTTGTGGGCTTTTCCTTGCACACGCAGTTACACATTCACTCTGCATAGGCCTCTGGAGACGTCAGGAGGGAGCCAGAGTTCTGGAAGTAGGATTCATCTAGAGAGGAAAGTGTATCTATGGGCAGCTATTGAAAGAAGAGGAGTTTGTGGACCATCTGAGAAGATGAACATCAAAGTGGCTGGGAAGGAAGAGGAGGAGGGAGAGGAGGAGGAGAAGGAGGGAGAGGAGGAGGAGAAGGAGGGAGAGGAGGAGGAGAAGGAGGGGGAGGAGGAGGAGGAGGAGGAGGAGATTTGGACACAGTTGGGGACTTCCTTGGCATGCTTGCTCTTCCCCTAGCACCCTACACAACCTTTGCAGAGAGACAACCACGCACCTATTGCTCAAAGCATCTGAGAATTATCTCCAGAGGTGACCACAGTAGCAAGGCCACACGGGCCATAAAAGCAAAAGGGAGGGAGGCTGTTTGATAAAAAAGGAGGGAGAAGGTACAGGAGGATGGAGGGAGGGCAGGAGAGGGCAAGGGGATGAACGTTGTCAAAATATTAATGCAAACGCCATTGTAAAAGCATCACTTTGTATGATCCATGCTAATAAACTTTTTAAAAAGATTCTAAAGCATCTACAGCAGCGGTTTTCAACCTGTGGGTCACAACCCCTTTTAGGGGGGTGGTCACATATCGGATATCCATATCAGATATTTTTATTGCTATTCATAACAGTAGCAAAATCACAGTTATAATGTTGGCCCGAGATAATTTTATGGTTGGGGGTCACTACAGCATGAGGAACTGTTTTAAAGAGTTGCAGTGTTAGGACGGTAGAGAGTGTTGGTCTGTATAGTCTGGGTGCAAGGATTCTCTTCCCTGTCTCTGTGCTCCCATTTTGAATCCAAACCCATACTGCTAGAGACCATCATGAGAAGAGAGCTGGACCAAGACAAAGACACAGAAACACCCCTCCCACTTACCCCCACCAAAAAACGCTTTGTTTGAAGTAGGCTGGATCACTATCTAATCTGAGAAAACCCAAGAGCCTCTTGTTTTAATTAAACTCATTTTAGAGAATTTTGACTCTGATGAATTGAGATGGTTGAGTACTAATTTATTCAGCAGGATGTGCAGCAGTACACAGCAGGGACATGGTGTTCCTGGGAGGCGCTGATGGGGCCTGGCGTCCTTCAACCCTTGGAAAAGCTTCAGGGCACAAGAGCAAACCGGTCAGTAGGGCTCGGAGCTTGGTGTACATAGTCTGGTCCAGCACAGGCTGGGCTTTTCTGCATCAGGGAGGAGCTGTGGAGGACCCATTCACAAGGAGGGTGGACAGGGCTGGCTACAGATTCTATAGCACCCCAGTTCAGAAGGGTGAAGGATTTTAAGATGGCCGCAGCAAAAAGCCAAACCAAATTTGCACTCTTCTGAAGGGCTGCCCGGGTGGTCTTGCATCTGGAGAGTAGGGTTGGCTACAAACTTCCATGTAGGACTCACTTTAACCAACTGTAGCCTCCGTTTCTTAATTTCCAAAACAACTGTAGCACTCGCTCTGCCTACATGCCAATCAAGGCTTTATGTCTTCAACCCCACCCAAAACAAGGCAGCAACTCCCTTCCCTCACTTGTAATGTGTGTACTTGTGTATGTGGTGTGGGCGTGTACATGTATGAGCATCTGAATGTGCACACAGGTGCCTAAGGCCGGAGGTAGATGACCGGTGTCTTCTCGAGTCACTCCACCTATTTCTTGAGGCAAGGTTTCTCACTGAGCTTGGAGCTCACTAAGTGGTCTAAGCTAGCTGGCCAGCTAGCCCACCCACCATGTCTGCCCTTCTGTGTGAGAACTGGGAATCTGAACTCAAGTTCCTGTGGTTACATAGAGAACACTTTACTCGCTGAGCTGTCCCCAGCTTTGGTTTCTTTTGTTTTAAAGGAAAACATTCTCAGAGGTGCATACCTTTGAGTTTGGAATGTATATTAAAGTAACTGAATTACTTACGGTATTGTCAGAGTCATCAACGCCCCCCCCCCCCGGGGGGGGGGGGTGGGAGGGTGGGCAAATCCCTGGATTATCTGATATGAAAACTTTAGTATATAAAGCTCATGTAATTCAAGCTGCCTGCCCTTGGAGCTTACAACCATCCCCACCCCACCCCAGCCTCCCCCCACATCCCCCACCCACCTCTCTCTCACTACAGTCTGAGTGGTATTCCATGTAGGGAAATTATAAGACTTAGTGTCACTGAACACAAGGCTCCTTCTGCTAGGTGTACCTCATTAACCCTCCCAGCATTCCAGAACAAGGTCCCAAGGCATGACAAGAGCTGGGCTGATGGATGCAATCCTGTGGGGCTGGGAGGGTACCCCATGGCCAGGAATTGACTACCTGCCCCTCCACCTTTATCTTCCCCGCCCCCCTCTCTCCCTGCCCTTTTGCCATCTTGAGTGGATCCATCATAAGCTACCAAACATGAACACTCTACTAGGACTATCCACATAATAGATAGGAAACACCAGTGCCAGGTTTGCGCTCAGCACTGGAGAAGTCTTCAGTAGGACACACGAGATTGACAACCTTTGCGGGACCATCCTGTCTCTTTCGAAGCTTTCTCTCCTATTGCCAGTGAGGAGCCCCTGTCTCATGCTCCTATCTGGATGTCATAGTGAATGCTTCCTTTGCCTATGCATTTGTCTTTTTAGTGTGTGTGGGTTTACATGTGCCTGTGTGTTCACAAACACATGAGGCCAGAGGTTAACCATGGGTGTTTTTCCTTGAGATACATTTCTCCCACCCCACACCCACATCCAACCCCACCTTTTTTTTTTAGACAGAGTGTTTTAGTGGTTCCTGATTAGGCTGGGCTGACTGGCCAGAGGACTCCAGGAAATCTGTCTATCCCTGTGTCTTAGTTAGAGTTTTATTGTTGTGAAGAGACACCATGACCACAGCAACTCTTATAAAGGACAACATTTCATTGGGAGCTGGCTTTCAGTTCCAGAGGTTTAGTCCATCATGGTGGGAAGCATGGCAGCATGCAGGCAGACATGGTGCTGGAGAAGGAGGTGAGAGTTCTACATCTGGATCACAAAGGTAGCAGAAAGAGAGAGTGATACTGGGCCTGGCTTGGGTATCTGAGACCTCAAATCCAGTGACACCCTTCCCCCAATAAGACCACACCTATTCCAGCAAGGCCACACCTCTTAATAGTGCCACTCCCTATGAGCCGATAGGGACTATTTGCATTCAGACTTTCAGATCTGCCTTCATGGCTCTGGGATTACAAGAAAACACTCTGGGTTCTGGGAGATGGAAGCACTTTAACTATCAAGCTATCTCACAAGCCAGTGTCCTGGCTTTGGATGTATATGGGACTGGAAAGGGGACAAAGAAATAAAGATAAGTCCAATTCGTTCAGCACTTCATATCTTGCTGATGACTGAGAATAGGAGCTGAAATAGTCATACCAGAAGAAGAGATCTTAGCCCAGTATGGGGATGAAGAATCTCTTAGGATTGATGAATAACAGCCAAACAAACCGTGCAGGACAGACATTCTGAGAAAGGGATGCAACCTCTTCAAAGGTTTGGAGAAAAATAGGGTTCTGGGTCCTTCAGGGGCCAGTGGGAGGTAGAGCATAGCAGAGTGAGGTGAGCAAGAACAGGGAATGGTATGTAATCACAGGCATGAGGCAGGAACCTAAGCTGGACCTGTAGCCTTTGACTCTGTGGCCTTTTAGCATCCATCTTAGGTGTACCAAAATGGGAAGAGTTCAAACTTCTCACCCTGTGAAAGACATAAGACTCAAGGGGAGAGATACCTGACTTGTGCTGAGATGGGCTTTCTGTGGTGTGCATCTCTAAACACCTTCCCCCAGAGAAGGCCTCCTGCCCTTCTCCTGGCAACATCTCTTAAGAAAAATGGTGGCCCGTGCAAGCAGAGCTTCCGGTTTGCTGAACTTTGATGGGAGCTCTGGTCTCCTAGGACCGATACCTAGGCATTCACCTCATGTGCCGCTGTCCCTCACAGTTAATCAATGACCATGCATGTACATACCTAGTCCCACAGACACGTCCATGTACACCTAAATATTTTACTGTTACATTCTCTTGTTGTAGAACTGTTGTGGTCTAAGTGTGAAATATTCCCCCCCCCCACCCCGTAGGCCTTGACTTCTTGCTTGACGTCTTGGTACACTGTTAGTGTTGCTGTTTAGGGGGCTAGTGAAGCCTTTAGAAGATAGAGCCTTGCCAGAAGAAGTGAATTTCTAGAGGTGGTCCCCAAGGCTCCACCGCCCAACTTCCTGTCTGATCTCTGTTTCCCCATCCAAGGCAATGTGAGAAGTCGCTGGCAAACACCCCTACCACTGTGAACACCACATTCAGCTACGAACCGTGGGCAACTTGTCCTCTCTTAAGTTACTTCCAATCAAGTACTCAATCACAGCAATGAGTAAGGTCACTAATAAAGCGAACAATTGTTGTTAATATAACCTTTACTGCTTACACGGCAAATATTCTTGGCATTGAGGTCACATAGTTGTCTATTGCAATCACTCCGCCATGGAGATCCACAGACTCCATCGGCAGTATGTGAACGGACGGGCCTGATCATGTTCTGTTTTTCTGACTGACATTCATCAGTGGAAAAGTGGCTCGTGGGCCAGTATAGGACTCTAAGGGTCGTGACTTCTACCTGCATACATCTTTATCTTGAATGGTGTGTGTGGTAGTTTAGCAGATATTGTTCTGTTGTTAAAAGATGCCATCCCATTCTTTTCTGGAATCACCTACAAACATTCTTGACTCGTGAGTTGCTTCTTTTCTCTGTGTGTCCTTAAATATGTCCTTGTCCTTGATGCCTGGTGTTAGAAGGGGCTAGGCAGAGCTTTTGTGTTGTATCGCTATTTTTCTACGCCAATAAGCAGTTCAGATGACTTCTTAATCAAAAGGAGCCCCGTCCTTCCATCTCTGGGAGACTTTTGACTCTGCCACCCAGTGATGGTACTCTGTCACTCTCTTGGTACCCATTGCTTGAATTTCACTAAAGTGTTTGTCTGTGTTCTTTTCCTTGAGTGTGAATCCAGTATTAAAAATCCAATGATAGACCTGGAGAGATGGCTCAACAGTTTCAAGCTCTTGCTGCTCTTGCAGAGGACCTGTGAAATGGCTGACAATAGCCTATAACTTCAGCTCCAAGGGATCTGACACACTCTTCTGGCCTCCACAGGCACCCTCATGTATATGTGCTACATACATGCATACACACACACACATACACACACACACACACACACACACAAATACAGTGCAAATAACCCTTTTAAAATGCAAGGTTGTCTTAAGCAGGTATTTTATTTATCTGAGGACAATGTACTGTATCAGAGCTGCTTGTTATTTAACCCACAGACGTTCCTGGGGGGTGTCATCTTGTGGTGTGTGGGGGAGGAGTCAGCCGCACATGAAGTCCCGTTTTTTCAAAGTATGCCGTATCTGATGAATAGTCCCTCAGTAGAATCCCATGATCTAAGGAGTGCCATGGTCCTCCTCTTAGAGATAATTACAAAAGCTAGGGGCTGGGA
This sequence comes from Grammomys surdaster, assembly GCF_004785775.1. Taxonomy (NCBI): domain Eukaryota; kingdom Metazoa; phylum Chordata; class Mammalia; order Rodentia; family Muridae; genus Grammomys; species Grammomys surdaster. The sequence goes on along the minus strand of NW_021604638.1, from coordinate 171,067 downwards.
GGTTGGGTATCCCATGGGCAAACAGTTTCCACCATGGGCCTCTCTTCAGCTTGCACATCGTGCTCACTTACTTTCTGAAATAAGTAATTAGCCAGTGCAAGCGACCACTAGGAACTAAGGCTGCTGCTGCTGATTCTGTGCAGATGTTGCCAACTAAAAGAGCTAAGAACTCTTACATGAGTCAGATGTCCAAACCACTCTAAAACTACACACAGAAGTTGTAAGCCTAGTCTGGTCTCTGCAACACCACCTCACTTCTGTCTCGAGATATCATTTTATGACCTGGTTCCATCTCATCATCTAAGTTCGTATCAAGTACCAATGTTAAGAGAAGTCTGTCTTCCAGGCATGGCACAGCCATAGTTATCTTGAAATTAGAGCAGCTGTGATTACCCGCACTCAGGAGACGCTCACAAGATCAGATCCCTCATCAGAGGGCTTTGCCACAGATCACAGGCACTAATTTGTGTTCTGTACTCCTGCCCAGCCATAGAAGGCATCAGTGTATACAGGAGAGAGAAGGAGGACTTTCATCATGTATGTGCTTCTGGGAGGTCATCTCCATTCCAGAATGGGAATTTGCAGCACTGCAGCTATTTGGGGGTCACATGTATTATTATGAGTAATCCCTCGCCCATGTCCAAGTAAGGGTCCTCAAGCTAGTCTTGAATAGAATGGTGTCTGTGGTCTGTCACTGGTTTCCTCTCTGAGGTGAAAATGCATTTGTTCATGTCTCTCTAATAAAACTAATGCAACACCTTGTCCTGCTTCTCGCAGCAGGAAAGGCAACCACATGACATTGTTTTTCTTCAGCCACAGAATACCTATTTTTTCCTGACATCAACTGCATGCTGGTTTTCTTCACCAATTCCCCAACGCTACTGGGCATCCAGCAACTCAATTCAATTCTGATGTTACCTACCTGGAAGTGGCACCTGACCCCACAAGCTCATGTCTCCAAACAAGGTCGCTCCCTACTGCAGATATCAGCCACAAGTGGGGTCTCCATGGCACCCATGTTTCTGCCTAACTCCAAGAGGCACACACTCATGCCTGAGAAGTCACCCAAACAACTGCAAGAACAGAAAGCAATCTGAATATGCTCTCAGTTTTGTTGGGCAAGATGGGGCACATGGGGTGGTATGGCTGCAGATACAGCCTTACAAGAAAGGAGACAGCTTGGAGAGAGACACATGCAAGAGTTCAGCGAAAGGAGATATGGCAGCATGGCATAGAACATTCAGGCATACCCTGATACACTCACCAGCATGACTGCCCTCTGAATACAATGTTTAAAAGGGTCCATCTGAAGTTCATCATAGAGTATTGATTATTAAACTCAACCTCAAAGAGTCAATACATGGGAACAGAAAGTTACAACCCTCTTGTCAAGGTCTTTCTGAGGACTTGATCCATTGAAAACCTGTGCCCTGCTCCATTAGTCACTCCATTAGCCAACTAAGGACTGAAAATCTTCGGGCGTTCAGGAACCCTTTCCTTTTTTCAGGGAACAAAGATCAAATAGTTTTGTAAGACCGATTTTTTCCTTCATGTGTAACTGTGCTGTGCCTGTGTGTGTATATGTGCACCATGTGTATACAGGCATCCACGGAGGCTAGAAGAGGGTGTTGGATATCCTTGGAACTGGAGTTACAAGTAGCTGTGAACTACCAGGTGGGGTGATAGGAACTGAACTCGGGTCCCTCTGCAAGAGCAACAGCTGCCTTGAAAATTTAAAGAAATATGTATTTTAAAATATACATACTTTAAAAAATACTTTTCTAGTTTTGCTCAACGGTTTTGCAATGGGTAGATATATTATGGTTTATTCAACTAGAGGTATCTCGAGGTGGCCACTGAGTTGTTCCCAGTATTTTGTCTTAGTGATTAATACCACAATGGCTAAACCTGTAATACCATTTTTGCATGTGAGGGTCTCTCTGAAAGCTACAGTCCCAGCAGTAAGATTGATATATCAAAAGGTTCCACAGAGTATGTCAGATTCACAGATGTGTTGCTGTCATTGTTATCTGTAGATAAGTTATCTGCCTGAGGCTCGAAAGGTGAAATATTTTCCCCAAAGTAATTTCGCTAAAGGGAAGTTGAAATAGACAAATTATCAGGAAGTGCAGGTAGTGATGGGGGAGAATGGGAAATGCTCTGGGGCTAAAGAAGGGCTTAAAGAAAGAAAAAAATGTACTTTTGCTTTAAAATTCTATTTATCATTTGTGTGTGGAGTTCATACCACACCACACATGCCATGGTGCCTGTGCAGCAGTCAGAGAACAACTTCGTGGAGTCATTTGTTTCCTTCCACCTTCATGTGGGCTCGGGGATCATTCTCCCACCTCTAGGCTTGTATGGCAAGTATCACTACCCATTGAGCCATCCTGTCAGCTCCTGGGATAAAGTTTTATAAGTAGAAGCTATGCTACAGTGGATACTTCACATACAAGAGTGTGTGAGCATAGTTTAGAGTTGTTGGGGTTTTTGTTTGTTTTGTTTTAAGAAGAAAACACAAAGTTGGGAAGCTAAGTGTTTCTGGGATAGTAGAGGAGAAATACGATCAAAATATACTAAATTCTCCAAGAATTAATAAATATAGTTTTAGATAGCAAGGAGAGAAAGAAGTACAGTCCCTTGAAGACTGCCAAGAATAATTCCCTGACCTACAGTGTTGCTGGAAGTCCTTCTTCTGTGCGGTTTTGATAATATGGGAAAGGACAATTGAACTGTAGAACCAGGAAGTGTTTGCTCCCTTCCACCATTGAATCAGGAAGTATTTATACCTTTCTACCATTGAACCAGGAAGTGTTTGCTCTTTTTCACCATTGAACTAGGAAGTGTTTGTACCTTTCTACCACTGAACCAGAAGTGTTTGCTCCTGTGAGCAGGATGCATACGTGAGTGCATGCGTGAGTGTGTGCATGCATGCATGTATTCTTATGGAGTGGTCTGATTTCTCCCTAGGCACCTTTCCTGAGTGGACTAGTCAATTTGCCTATCTAGGATGGCAGCTAATTTCAGAAGCTCCAGATTCCTGTCCTAGTTATGTTTCTACTGGTGTAATTGACAAACATCATTACCAACAGCAACTTGGGGAGAACAGGGTTTGTTTTATCTTACAGTTCCAAGTTGTGACTGAGTGACAGTGAAGAACTCAGGGCAGGAACCTGGAAGCAGGAACTGAAGCAGAGGCCATGGAGGAGTTCTTCTTCCTGGTTTGCTCTCTATGGCTTGCTCACTTTCTTATACAGAGCATATGAGCAGGAGTGTCACTGCACATGGTGAGTTGGGCCCTCCCATATCAACCATTAATCAAGACAGTGCTCTATAGACTCTTCCATAGACGGTCCAATGGTGGTGTTTTTTCAACTGAGGTTCCTCCTTGTAGATGACTCTAACCTATGTCAAGTTGAAAAGGCTAACCAGCTCAGTTCCCATGTCAGGTGGACTAGCATCTATGCCTCATATGGAATATGGGAGCTAAGGAGGTGATGGCAAGAAGATCAGATGCTCAAGGCCAGCCTTGACTGCAGAGCACATTGGAGACCAGTCTGGTTACACAATAAACCCCCGCTTAGTCAGAGTTATTTATATAGTAAGACCTTCTGTCAAAAACGATGGGATAGATGAATTGTGCTTGCCACACAAGCATGGAATTCTAATTTTGATCTCCAACATCTGGGTAGAAGCTAGGCATTATTGGGATACTTCTATAATTGTGGCACTGAGAAAGCAGAGACAGGATTCCTGGAGTTTGCTGAACAATCTGTCTGTCTGAATTGGTGAGCTCCAGGTTCAGTGAGAGACCCTGTCTCAAAAAATAAAGTGTGCTTGCAACAAGGCTCAATGGGTAAAAATGCTCGCTGTGCAATTCTGAGTGTGATCCTGAGTGTGACCCTTTACCACATAAGGCAAAGGAGAAAACTGTCTCCACAGAGTTGCCCTCTGACATCTACATAGGTGCCATGGTACATGTGCCAGGAATCATCGTGTACACACACACACACACACACACACACACACACACACACACACAAACATTTTAAAATTCTAAGGTTAGGATGTATTTTTTTTCCACAAAGAACATCTATTCCTGACCAAGAATATAAAGACCAGTCCATATCCAAGGACATCAGATATTTTCAACATTACCTATAAACTCCTATTTTAAACAATTTATTCCTCCTCTTCACACACACACACACACACACACACACACACACACACACACACACATACACACACCATCCCGAGGTTAAATCTAAGGTGACAAAGAATATGTTATATGGGGGCTGGAGAGACTGCTCAGCAGTTAAGAGCATGGCTACTATTCCAATGGACCCTGGTTCAAATCCCAGCACCCACATAGCAGTTACAACTGTCTATAACTCCAGGATCTGACATCCTCACACAGAAATACATGCACACATATCATGTGCAAAACACCAATGCACATAACAAATATTAATAAATAAATGAAAAGACAAAGTGACACTTTAGAAAGCGGTTATATAGTATATGATATCATTGCTCTTCTGGCTTATCTGATTGGATCAAGGTCGAATACTTCAATTATCTGTCTCCTTGGAGTTTAGAAGTAGAGTCTGTGTTAGCTACTTCCCTTATGCATTGTACACGGAGTAGAAGGAGTTTCAGAGGCTGGGAGGAACAAGGATTTCATGTATATGGTAGAGATGGGACTGTAGGCATGGGAGGAGGAAAGAAGGGAACCTCCTTGCTCCTTGGCAACACTTCGTCTCTGACTTATCTCTGCGAGCCGGTCTCTGCTTCCTAGTTGGGTTTCATGCAACAAGATACTTTTCACTCAGCAAAGTCCTCCCAGACCCTCAGCTCCTGTAACTGGCTAACAGTCTCAGTGTGGACATCCTCATCTAACTCACCCAAGAACCCACCAATTATTAGCTTTTATTGCTCTAGTTCTGAGGGCAATGAGAAAACGTCATCCTCAGTTGCTCCTAAACAATCCTGGCTCCACTGGAATTGGATCAAACTAGGTCATGTGTCTATCTGTGGATTGGGCTGGGAAGCCACAGGATAGGAATGGGTGTGGGCCTCATGTTCAGCCTTTGAACCCAAAAGATGTTTTTTCCCAGAGAAGAAAATGAGTGACAGGCAGAAAAGACCTAGCACGAGCCCATGGAGGTGCCTAGCAACACAAGAGCCTTGATTAAGACATCATTCCTGTCTTGAATTAAATGGAGTGCTTCTTCAAAAAAAAATTAAAAAATAAACAAAACCTGTGGTTTTCATCAATTTCCAGACTACCAATAGGAAATGTACCCTGACAGGCTTATTCAGACACTTCCTTCAAGCATGTGTCTTTCCAAGATTTCTAAAGATCCAAAATATCTTTTTTATTTCTCTCCTGATTTCATAGTTCAAGAAATGGATGAGTGGTGGGACTAGGCAGTGAAGAAACTCACATTGTGTTGGAAGGGACAACCCCTCCATCAGTCACGGCATAACTGTAAGTCAGGGGCCAATGGCATTGTTGCTATGGGGATACTTTAAAACCCATTCACCTACAGCTGAGATCTAGACATCCCTGGGGCCAGTGTCTTGCGTTTCTACTTCTTAAGTATTTGTTTCATTAGCGTTCATTAGCAGGGGACATTGTTTTAAGTAAGTAAATGAATTATCTTGGGACACAGGACCTGGGAGCCAGCTCCTAGACGTAGACAAGACCAGGACCCCAGGCTTGTCACTGAATAGTCTTCAAAGCCAATTGGTGGTAATAGAGATGCATCCTGTTGGGTCTTTTGCTGAGAACTAGGGTGGGTGAAGTCTGAGGGGCTTGCTTTTCTCACTGGGTACCAAGTTGGTACCATTCTTAGACTGCCCTCTTTCCTGAGTGCTCTTGAGCCAAAGAATAGATGAAACTTCTGGTGGCTATAAGGTTGGACATAATCCATCTCCAGTTTCATTTTACCAAGATTTTCATCTTAGTTCAGAAGTCCCTTGTCATTTCTTGAATCCCTATCCATCTCATGACCTTCACTTAGACCTTTCTAGAATGTTCTCCTCTTCCCCCAGCTCCACTCACCAGATTACATTTATTCCACTCCTACCCAACCAGGAAAAAATTTTGTGGGGTTATGTCCCAACTGCATTCTTCATGGTCACCCGGTAGCACCATCACCTATGTGCTCTAGTCTCAGAAGAAATATGTATCTGGAGCAGTTTAGGGATCAAAGGCAGCTCTGTCAACCAACCATGATTTCCCAAATGCCTAGTGGAGAGGTTCCTGGATCAGCCATGGGTGAAATCCTCCCATTCTCTCCCCAGCCACACTATATGTCCTGCAGAAACTTGTACCACCTCTCTAACAAGCTTGCTTCCTCATGTCCAACATCCTATGTCCCATAGCCTCTCCACAGAGCTACTCATCTTCAGCCAGGGCCTTGATTCTACCACAGGTAGCCTGCACTGTATGGAGATGGTGAAGATTCTCTCTCTCTCTCTGTAAAGGACAGGACAAGGTGTTACTTGAAGACAGAGACACCATTACTAATTCACCAATAGCCCCTGGTCAAGCTTACCTTGCCTTTTGGGTTATTTCTTATTATCCCTGTTTGCCAAGGATGGACCTAGTGTGTGCTCTGTTTGATGCTTAGAGAAGCACATGATACTTGGTTGAGCCCAATGAATGTCTGTTGAGTGAGTGAAGACACGGAGATGAGCCAATGCTGCCCCTGCCTTGAGGGACTTGGAGTCTAATGAGAAAGGAAGCAAGCAAAAGGAGCATTGCAACCAAGATGTAGGAAGGCTTCTCTATAGAGACATGCAGAACAGACATCTGTGCCCTGATGAGCCACTCCTTGCTGGCCTTGGCCAGTTACCTTCAATGTCTATGTCAAATATGTCTCTTCATACATACCTATAGCAAATGTCTCAAGTGTGGTGTGTGTGTGTGTAGGGGGGGTAATCCTGTGATTGAACATGTGTGAGGGGTGAGGGGATATATATATGTATGATTGTGTATACATATGGCGGCTAGAGACCTTCTAGTTTCATACCCTAAACTGGAATCACTAGTAGGAGCTACCATACCTAATGTTTCCTAATGTTTTTACTGAGCTTTTAGGGATCAAGCTTAGGTCCCCGAACCTTCGAAGCAAGCACTGTGCCACTGAGCTATCTGCCCTCTGCCCATGTTTGTAGTGTTTCCATATGAAGACTGAAGAAGTTTTCTAGAGTCCCAAAGGCCCTGGGGACTGACATCTGCTGGGATGCCTGCTGTGAGAAGCCAAGACATGTTGAGTAGATGAAAGGGTATATACAACCCATGCTGAGTGGCTACTGGGAAGGGGCATAAAATTCTCTGCAAAGTAGATTATTTTTCTTTGTAACTGTGTGTGGAGTTTGGCACAGTACAAGTGGCAAAGATAATAATTTGAATTTCCTCATGATTTCTTTTAATTTTGGATTTTATTAGGGAGGAATTATTCATTTGGCTTGTACGCATTAAATTTTATTCAACTCGTATGATTGCATATTAATAGAGTTACAGCTTCCTCACTGTCTTAATGCTATGTTTTCAAGGGACTTGATGAAGAGTTTCTCAATTTTGTTATGCAAGGTTGTTTTTGCTGTCCTTTGCTTTGTTTTGAACTCCAGCGCCAATAGACTTCATTTATTTCAGCTCTCAAAAGGCTCCTAGGCAACAGTAACTTACCTTGAAGGACATGCCTCAGGGGTACGATGACTCTGGGTGGCCACCATTGTTTCTTATTGTCCAAGTGTTGGCTCAGTTTCCTCAGTCAGCTTTGGGAGATCAAGTAGAATCCTGAGTGCTTATGTTGCACCTCTGTCAGCTGCATGTTGCTTTACCGTAGGTCATCCTGTACTATGGGAGCCATAGTTTTCATTATCACATGACTTTTCCTTGGCTGACTTTGGGCTGGAGAGATGGCTCAGCAGTTCAGTGCACTAGCTGCTTTTGTAGAAGCTCCAGGTTCAATTCCCAGTACCCACATGGTGTCTCACAGCCATCTATAACTTCAGTCCCAGGGGATCCGATACTCTCTTTTAATCTTCATGGGGACCAAGCATGCATATGGTACACACACGCACATACAGCCAAATCACTCACATAAAATAAGTGAGTGAGTCTAATAAAAAAGAAGCACTCTCAACTTGCAAAACAAAGACCAAGTTCTTGTCTAAATTCTTGGGTGACTTAACAGAATATCTGTTCATTTCAATGTAGTTGGGGCTCCATCCAAGTCCAGCTTGGTGAACCAGTGAGCTTATTGGGTTTGCTTACAGAAGTGTGGATGACTTATGATCAGTTATGAGTCCTATCTCCACAACAAAGACAACTAAGGAAAAGCTGCATCACCAAAGAGTCCCTCTTTGGCCAGGTATTTACTTCTTATATAAGCTCAGGGAAACACTTGGCCTTGTAATGGTCTTTTGATTATTGGTATACCCATGATACTCTCCCCTCCCTCCACATGAGAATATTTATAGGGTCACATCTGGTGAGGATCACTTCTCAGTGATCACTGACCATAGGTATTCTGATTCGTGGGGTTGATGATCATAGGTAACCTGGAAGACAGGTACCCTTCATTTATAAAAGTAACGTTCCTCTGCCCCAAGTCTATAGGTCCTGGGGTGATTCTGCTTAGCTGAGCCACACGTTGGTGATCTTTGCTGGAAGTGCTGGGTGTCTCCAGGGTAGCCTGACTGGACGATCCAGTGTGGCCTTGACGGGGGTGACTTGGCTCTGATTCATGGAGTCTTTCATCTTCCAAAAGGTTTTCCTGGGCTTTTCCTTAAGGTTGAGACAGAGGCATTGGTGAGAAGAAAGCAAAAGGGATACAGATCAAGATGCTTCCACTTTTAATTATTCAAAGTAAGTAGCAAGGAATTCCTAATCATGAGGCATGGAGAAAAGCTACCTCCTAGTAGCAAGGACCCAGACAATCACATAAAGGGCATGGGCATGGAAAGGAAAAGAACTGATAATTAAACATATTTGTATCTGTCACAGCCCAGTAGCAACGGGAGCATTGTGTGTCCTATTTTAAGACAGTGTTTAGCCTCTCTGGGAACTATGACTCCACTGCACTCACATTTTGTTTGGTTTTTATTGTTTGGTTCTATGCCACCTTGCTACTTTGACCTTAGGGCGAGGATACAATGTGTAGCTGGGCTGGAATGGCCTCTCCCAGCCTCAGGCTGTGCAAGATCAGTGTGCAAATACTGCCTCTGGTGTTCAAGAAGTCCTAACTACTGGGGAACAGCAGTCTCTGCTGCCGTGGTTTAGTATTTCTTTACCCAGCTGTTGTTTGAGCATGTGAACCAACCTTTGGGCTCCAGTTTCTTTAGCAGCACACTCAGGAAATGACAGACATTCTACCAGTGTTAGTTGGTGCCCAGAGCCCAGAACCAAGCTTATCTTCAGGGGAAATATGTCTAATAAATAAATTAATGATGCAAGACCATTTGAGGTGGGAAGAAGGTGAGAGGGAAAATGAAAGAGAGATTTGGTTGGCAGTTTGGGGTCTCCTCAGGAATAAAGTTACCCTGTAATCCCCTTTCTGGTGTCAAATGTCTGGGCTGTTATACCACTAACAAATGAGTAACTCAAGACAATGGAAGAACAAGGACATAGATTTTTCTCAGAACTTTGAAACACCCCCATTTCCTGTGAAAGCAATTAAACCAACTGTGTGGACACGGAACTAGAGGGGCTATGAATTGGTTTTCTGCAGACACTGGCGTATTTGAAATAGGACACTGCAGCCTAGGAAAGGCTTCTAGGCATGGGAATTCCTGGGCCCAGATGGTGGAAAAGCCTCAGAAGACCTTGGGATTTGAGTCTTCGAAGGCAGCTGAGCTGCAGCTGTGGGGTTGGAATTGGAGCCTGCCACAGGTGGCGCCACCTGTTTCTCTTACCAAGTTTCTCCCACTCCTGTCACTGAGACCTAGTCTTTATCCCCTTCCCAGGGCTGGGGAATGTGGGAGAAGAATGGAAAAATGACCATTTGCTGAAGGGATTAGGGAGATGGGCATTCAGCTGGGAAGCCTTCCAGGACTCAGGAATGACAGCCCGGAAGAGCAGAATGTGTCCTGTTTCCAGGGGCGGCTGATGAAGCCATCCTATGATGTCACTCTCGGCACCTGCAGTGGGGAATGGTCAACAGTGTGATGTGGGTTCCACAAATTCAGAGTCTATAATTGTTCTGACAGGGCGTGGACTGTATCATCGTTTCGAATTATCTATGAAAAAGCAAATTAGGAGCCTCATCCTGCTTGCATGGGACATGCCCACTTACTGGAACAAGCTCTCTCCCCGCCATCCACAGCATCTGTTGCTCTGTTACAAATTAATAAGGTAATTGCAATGAGTCCTCTGGTGGGTGGCTTTCTCTTCGTTCCTGTCTTAAAGCCATGTACAGGGGCTGGGGAGGCGGTTCAGCTGGTAAAATGCCCACCGTCCCAATAACCAGAACCCAAGTGTCCATACCCATCATGCACCTTAAAGACAGACAGGGTGCCAGGGCATCGTAAAGAGTACCACTGACCGGGTTGGAGACAAGCTGATCTCTGAAGCTCATCAGTCAACCAGTGTGGGCAATTCACATCTGGTGAGAGACCTTGTCAAAGAGTAAAATGGTAACAAATCAAGGAAGACAGCAGACATTGACCTCTGGCCTCTGCAAGTATGTTCATGTGTGTGCACCCACATGAATATGTACATACTCCTCGGAATTCAAATGACACCAAAAATCATGATGCTGCCGTAAGTAAGGTCACAGACAATAGCTACTCACTGGGCTTCCTGTATCACAAGATCTTCTCCACTCGTAGACAGACTCTGCAGATGGACTGAGCAGGAGTTAGGGTCTTCTGTCTCCATCTTTTGACATGCAAAATGAGTGTGGCTATGAAACCAGAGGCCTCTTGCCAATAGGTAGCACCAACATGAAGGTACTCAGAGAACCAAAGACGAGGAACTCCATGCTAGACTCACTGGGCTAAATTCTTCTGAGGATCGGGTAACAAAAATTTGAGATCACATATCACTACCGTACGTCAGGTCGATGCATACAGGGTCGTAGGGATAAACACATCAAGTTAGAGGGAATGCTGATATGGCTGTGACATGGAGTGAGGCCTCATCCTCAAGGGCATGTGGTGCACACTCGCTACTGTTCAAAGGAAAAAGCAGATAAATAAAGCAGGCACACTTAGTTGGGTATGATGTCACAAACATGTAATCACTCAGAAAGGTAAGAGAGAGGCCATTGAGTTCAAAGTTAGCCTGGAACACATAGGGACAGCCTGCCTCAGAACTAACTAGCTAACTAACTAATTAACTAACTAACTAATCAACCAATCAATCAGCCACTTAGGTCAACCACTTAAGTAAGTAAGTTAGTTAGTAAGTAAGTAACTAAGTAAGTAAGTAAGTAAAGTAAGTAAGTAAGTAAGTAAAGTAAGTAAGTAAGTAAGTAAGTAAAGTAAGTAAGTAAGTAAGTTAGTTAGTTAGTAAGTAAGTAAGTAAGTAAGTAAAGTAAGTAAGTAAGTAAGTAAGTAAGTAATGTTTTCATCAGAACTAATCAGCCAGTGTTTGGTGAAATGGATAAGTCTACCTTAATTTAGACATTACAAAATAATATATGCATGAAAATTATATGGGGTTGTTTCTGGAAAAGGTGGCTCAGTGTTAGAGAGCACCTGCTGCTTTTCCAGAGGACCTGGGTTTAATTCCCAGCATCTACATGGTGCTCACAACTGTCTGTAACTCCAATTCTAGGGAGTCTGATGTCCTTCTCTGACCTCTGCTTACACCAGGCACACATGTGGTTTCCAGAATACACCCCTATAAATAAAATAGAAAAATTTAAAAAATCATGTGATTTTTAAAAATCAATTTAATTTTTTTCTTTATGTGCATGAGCGTATGTCACATGGTGATCCATTAGTATGAACAATGTTATGAGTTCTCTATTGGTTAAAAACAAATAATAAATAAACAATGTCAGGCAGTGGTGGCACATGCCTTTAATCTCAACACTCAGGAGGCAGAGGAAGGCAGATCTCTGAGTTTGAGGACAGAGCAGACAGAGTGGCTTCTAGGACAGCCAGGGCTACACAGAGAAAGCCTGTCTGGACGCTCCTCACCGCCCCCCCCAAAAGAAAAACAACTTAACCCATCCTTGTTGAACCTTGAGTTTTAGAACTGTGAGAAAATTAGTTCCTGCTTGGTTTTGTTTTAATATAGACACAGATTCACAAAGGAGTTCCAGATTTAACCAATAAAAGTAAAGCAAACCCACTAAAATCTAAATTTTAGATGAAGAATAAGTAAAATATAGGCATAAGTATGTTTCATGCAGCAACTCGGACACGCACTGAGAAACCATTCACTGTCTGAAATTCAAATACTATCTATGGTGACCGGTGTTTTTAGCTGGCAATTCTAAATCAAAAGGAGGCTGTTCCCCACAGCATGAGAGACATCGGCCTCCTGAGTGCTTTGTCCTTTCTTCCTTAATGAAAAACATACCTTTTCTTTTTAAGTAATAAAATTTATTTTGGCATCTTTAACCCCAGCAACAGGACAGAGAGAGCTGTTGTTCTCATGACTTACGGGTACACACACAAACCGAAATGATCCATACAGATATAATTTGTCACAGTCAAAGAGCTTGAAAATATTCAAACTCCAACTTTTAGTTATAGAGATATCCAGCAGGTTACTTATTATCAGAAAATACCTGGGAGCATCAATCTGACAGACCCCTTCTAAGTTCTCCAGGCATCCTTGGATGGAGCTTTACTTGACATGAAAAACAGGTAAGTAAAGAAGACAAGTACCATCTTCTTGTACAGTGATTGGGTGGCCTTAGCCAGGTATTCCAGGAGTGAGTGTTGCAGAAAGATTCTAGTCCTGGCATCCCCATCTCTATGCAGTTCAAGACACCAGAGGAGGTCTGGGTGCCCTAGGCTGGGGACCAGTGGCTCTCTGATCACTCTCTGACTTGATTTCCTCACCTGTGATGTGAGATAATAGTGACATTCCGAATGGGATGGTGGTGCCATTTGTGTGAAATAGGATGTGTTGGTGTTTTGGGATGGCATCGGTGAATCATGAGTGGAGAAAAAGATGGGCTCCCCTGAAGCCCAGAGGACAAGATCTGGCTGTGGGATTGCTCTCTGGGCTTTGGGAATGCCCCCAGGTCAGACCAGACTCCCGAAGCAGTTGAATTTGCAGAAGAGTGTGGGCTGTGAACCTGTACTGACTAGCATCTGGTTAGGGCACATGTACCGGGAGAGCCTTACTGGTGGAGAAGAGCATATGCACTCAGCATGGCAGGCCGGGGTGTCAGCCAGGGAGCGGTTGGAGAGATGGATGCTGATGAAAAGAAAGTCCTCCAGCCAATCTTCCGACAGCTCAAAGGACCCACAGCCAAAAGGACCTCCTGTCCACAATTATGTAAAACATACTGGGTGCCAGACCTAGGGCTTGGCCAGCACTCTGAAGACAGCCCTTCTTATGAATCTGATGCTATGGGCAGAAGTGTCTAGAAAGGCCTCTGGGCAGGAAAAAAAAGTTCTGAGAGACATCAAGAAATGATGAGTGCCCTAGCAAGGAGTTCTTGAGACTATACAGCTTGTGCTGGGGCCTCCTGGCCAAGGGAAAGTGTGACCAGAAACATTCCCTGGTTCCATGGTGAATGCCTGATGGCCAAGGCAGGTTATTCAACTTCCTGGTGTTCTGGTTTTCTTTTTTGTGGATTTTTCTGAGATAATGCCTTCTCAGTACCATGATTCAGTCTTGTTATCAGGGAAGTAGGTGGGAAAGCTTCTTGGAAGATGGAAATCTTGACTGAGGAGTCAAGATAAACTGTTGTGTCTAAGTAGGGGAGGGAATTCATACAGAGGGAGAGCAGAGTGTGTGGGCCAGTGCTCCTAGAATTTAAGGATGGAGGTGTGTGTGTGTGTGTGTATGTGTGTGTGCGCGCGCATGTGTACCTGCCTACCTGTCTTCTGGATGGATGGATGAGTGGGTGGATGAGTGGATAGATGAGTAGATAGATAGATGGGTTGGTGGGTGGATGGATGGATGGATGGATGGATGGATGGATGAATACAAAAGGGACAGAAAACCATGACCATATGATATCCTGTGAGAAGGGCTTTGGGCTTTTCTGAAAGGTCTTGAGAAGCCAAGCCTGGTTTCAAAGCAAAGGATGCCCAGTGGGAAGGTGACAATTAGGTTAACACTTCAGTACAGATCTTAATCCACATTAGGGGTGTGGGTGGGGTCACACAGAGTCCCCAGAGTTGCAAGACAATAGCAGAGACAGGCAGGAGGTGGCCAGGACTTGTGAACAAGAGGAAGCTGCCCCAGTCAGGCCTCCCAGCTACTCAACATGCTGGTAGGAAAAGCCTTCTTCAGGAGAGATTTATGGCTGGTGGTGACTCTCCTGTCTCTGCAGGGGGACCTTGGCTACTACTGAGCTTGGGTGTATTCAGAGAACAGTGTGTCCAAGAAGACTCTAGAGCCTCATCAAGTAGAGCCCCCATGTTCTTTTGTCATGTAAAGTGCCACTTGGGCATTCTTGGAGACAATGAGCCCGCCATCTGACCGAGTAGCTATAATTTAGAGGAAGTTGTAGACATTCCGGCAGATGGGCCTGGGTTCTGTCTGTGGCTTCCTCTCATCTGGGCCAATCCCACCCCCAGCAGATGTGAAGTGGAGAAAGAGAAATGAGAACAAGGGGCTTTGGGAGTGTCATCAGGGTGGCGGTGGTGGTGGCACCAGCATCTGCTTTGTGTTGGACAGTTGTCATCCAGTCTTGCATATGGGGAGCAGACTCTGGGGTGTAGGCTTGGAGACAGCTCTACAGAACAGCCCCCAGCTGACTTGAATGGCTCTCGTCCCACTGACATGCCATGGAATATGTACTCTCTACACACTGCAGGTGAAGAAACCCAGGACAACATCTCAGGTTACCTTTGACCTTGAAAACTTTGACCTCATTTTCTCCAAGTTTTTCAGTCAAAGCCCGGCAGGCATGACAAGCCAGTCTCAACCATCTGTAGGTCCTGAATAGTCCAGCTACTGAGGTAAGTGAAAGAGAAAAGCACACAGCAGAGACTTATTTGATGTGGCCACATTGCAAAAATGAATGAATGAAAAGATCAACAGACCCTCACCAAGTCTGACTTCAGAGTCATGACATAAGGCCATGGTGGAGGCCAAAGACGCTATGGTCCTGATCAAGGTATGTCTCATCCATCACTGACTTGTCATTGTCTCAGGTCCTGCCCATCACTGACCTGTCATTGTCTCAGGTCCCGCCCATCACTGGCCCATTATTGTCTCAGGCCCACCCATAACTGACCTGTCATTTTCTCGGCTCCAGTTTTTCCTGCCAGAAAGTCTGACAAATCATCAGAACTGAGTGAAATCACATCCTCAAAATCTCATCCTCTGATCTGTACCAGGCTTTAACATTTCCCTTCTCCCAGCATGAGATTCCTGATGAAATTCCAATTTGGGGGTTAGTGGTCCATTATCTCAACAGTCTGATAGTGGAAGAGGGGGATACACATGTCTCTTTAGAACACCTTTATTCCAAGCTAAGAGCCCACAAGCTTGACTCTTCACTGTTTCTGTCCTTCAGAGACCCTCATCCCAACCTCAGGACTGTGTGGATGCCCTGTGCTCTTCAGGTTGTTCAACAGGATCTTTGATCAACTGTTACATCCAAAACTTTTTCCTGACATTCCCAAATGTCCCCTCTGAAGCAATGTCCATGGCAGTTTAAAACCTTTACCTTAGGGAGACTCTCAGATGACTGAATGTCTCTGGCTTCCCCTTTTGTTCAGGACATGAACATCCTGACAGCTCTCTATTGCCTGCCAGGGCCCAGATGGAAACAAAGGTTACCTGGAAACTGGCCCTTCTTCTTGCCTATGGCCATCTAACATGGGCTTTGTTTCATTTATGCTCAAGGTGAGCCTTGGGAAACTGTTTAAAGAGCTGCCAGCACCTTCATGTGTCATTATCTCAAGCCTTGGTCACATTCAGGTCCTGCTGTCAAAAAAGGTCTAGAGTGTAACAAAAGTCCAGGATCTTTGAGTGCTTGGGGGTGAGAATGTCTGTCTACAGCTGTTCACCCCAGCCACAGGGCAAAATCCAGAACTGGGTAGAATCCACTGTTAAAAACAAGGACATCCAATTCTATTGAAGGATGTTCTTAGCAGAAAAGGAAAAGACACAATACAGTCACAAAGTTGAGGCAGACTGGAGTCGTGCTGCCTTGGGTGGGGAGGGTATAGATTGTGGGATGCTATACCCCCAAGAACAGAGAAATACCGGGCTGACAAGAGAGTCTACTTCTAAGGACCACGGGAGGAAGCAGCTCCACCTGTCCCTGATTATGGATTCTACTTCCTGAATGACAAAATCTGAAGCCTGTATTGAAGCACCCAGGTATGAAACAAACAGCATGATTGTTTATTCATTAATTCATTCATTTGTGCAGTCTCATGTAACCCAGGCTGGTCTCGAACTCCCTACATAGCCAAAGATGATCTTGAACTTTTGATCTTTCTGCTTCTACTTTCAAAGTGCTGTGGTTATACAGCATCACATCCTGTTTATGCAGTGCCTGGAATTGAGCCCAGTACCTGTGTATGCTAGGGCAGTATTCTGCCAACAAAGCCACATCTTTAGCCTCTAACAGTGCCATTGTCATAAAACCAACACACATCAAAGCTGTCAAATATTAGATTTTTAATATTTTCAAAGAATTAATGAAGATATTATACAGTCTTTTCATTCATATGCATCTTAGTTTATTTGCTTTTGCTGCAAAGAGACACCATGGCTTATAAAGAAAACATTTAATTGTGGCCTTGTTTATAGTTCAGAGGGCAAACCCATGACCATCATGGAAAGGGGCATGGCATCATGCAGGCATGGTGCTCCAGCAGTAGCTGAAAGCTCACATTTGATCCACAAGTTGGAGGCAGAGGAAGAGAGACTGAGGTGGGTGTGGAGCTTTTAAAGCCCATCCTCAATGACACACCTCCTCCAACAGTGCCATACCTCCTAATCTTTCCCTAATAGTTTCAAGAACGTCAAACTAAAGCATTCACAGATATGAGCCTATGGGGGGCATTCTCATTCATACCACCACAGACATCATTAAGCCATTGACCAAGGACCATCCCCCTTGCTATTCATGAGGACAAGGCTACCAGGCCCCTGGCTTTAGGTGGGGCTATAGTTTTTTCTATTTTATTTCTTTTTGTTTTTCAGTGCCAAAGATCAAACCTAGGGTTATGTGCATGCTAGACAAGCATTCTACCACTGACCTAGAGCCACAGTCATGAATACATTTTTTTCTTTGTTGTTTTTTCGAGACAGAGTTTCTCTGTATAGCCCTGGTTGTCCTGGAACTCACTCTGTAGACCAGGCTGGCCTTGAACTAAGAAATCCACCTACGTCTGCCTCCCAAGTGCTGGGATTAAAGGCATGTGCCACCACTGCCCGGCATGAATACATTTCTTAAAAAATGTTTTCAGTTCTGGAAAATGTTTTGAAGCAAAAAGCACAGCTTGTATCACACAGATATCAGGAGTGGAGTCTAGAAAGGTACTTTTTCTTGTCTGTTTTGTCTTAAGATGGAGTCACATGAATCTTGAACTGGTCTTAAACTTGCTGTTCAGCTAAGGAATGCTTGAACTCTGAGTTTCCTTCTGCCTCCTCTCAAGTGCTAGGGTTACATATGTGCATCAGGACCACAGGGCTTTATGACGTGTGGTGTCTGCATGTAGTGTCATGATTCTCCAGCCTGTTTCTGACCTGGACAGCAGTTGTGTGGACTTCTCTTGGGAACAGATACTCATTCAGACAGGTCGCTAAGAGCTGACCATAGAAACTTCCACCCAAGTCTAGTTGTGTGTACCAGTAAGCAAGATACATCTGATGAGAGCTGCTGCCAGAAGGAGAGACCCCCCCATGGTCCCAGCTACTCTTACATTGCCCTCAGTCTGCAGTGAGTGATCGTGGGCCAGCTTCTAGGCCAGGCATCCCAGACTCTTAATGGAAACATTTAGTGGTATTATGAAAGATAAAGGGAGTTCTCCAGTAGGACAACAAGGAAAAGCCAAGCCTTATGCAGAAGTAATGATGTCACTGTACCACATTTTCAGGGAAATAGATGTTAACAAACATCCATTCACCTCAGACAGGGTGCCAGTGACAGAACAAAGCCGCCATTCTGCCAAAGTTAACTTGGTTAACTTTGAGTTTATTGGACTTGCTTAGAGAGCATGAGTGAGGGTTATTTGCAGGAGGCTGAGTAACCCCCAACAGCTGCACCTACCCCATCATAGACAGTTCCTCACGGAAGCTGTATCACAAATCCCAGCTTGTTAATCTTCAGCTTACTCTATGCTCCAATATCTCCTAAGATCACTTGCAGTGGGAGGTGGGGGTGGGGGGTGGGAGGGAGGCTGGGCAGGAGGGACTGATAGCTAGCATTACAGATAAGGGGATTGTGTCTTTCCCGCCTTCTTTCTGTCAGAGAGTGTAGACAGCTCTGCTCTAACTACAGTAGGCCACTGTAATGTCTACCAAAGTCTCATGTATACCATTGAAAAAGCATCTGCTGTGACTCTCCTCTGAGAGCCTATCCCATACATGTCTTCCCCTCCATCTTACCCTATGTGCTTAAGACCTGGGTTTTAAAACCATCTTTAATAGACTCCAACAAGCTTGTCCTGCTTCATCCTGTAATTATTCTCTGTGGTGTCTGTGGTGAGATCACAAATCCCCATTTTGCCTGAATGGAGGTCCAAAGAAAAGGGAACCTTTCTCCAGGCTTCTCTGGAGGAATAGGCCTCTGTCCCCATTCATTGATCTCTCTCTCTCTCTCTCTCTCTCTCTCTCTCTCTCTCTCTCTCTCTCACACACACACACACACACACACACACACACACACACATCCTTGATTTTCACAGCGTGGTATCTGAATGTAGACCCTGGCCCTGATGAACTCATTCCCAAGATCCTGCAGCCAGTGTAGTAACCTTAATATATAAAATGAAGTAGTGTCCAGTCCTGACTGTGGCCAGAGTCTCTTTTGATAGTTCTGAGTTCCCCAGCTGAACAGGCAGAGGACATCTAGGCATGTCTGTCATGTAGAGTGTGTCTTAGCACCTCACAGTAGCTCCCAGCTCATGACAGCAAAAAGATTGGGTTTCAGCAATGTAAGAGAATGAGAGAGAGAGAGAGAGAGAGAGAGAGAGAGAGAGAGAGAGAGAGACCAAAATAGGTCTAACTGAAGTGTCAGCACACTTTGCTTGGTGGAATACATGTCTTCTAGGATCCCAAGGCCCAGGGAAACTTTCAGGCTAACAACATGGGATCAGGTTCCTCATATATTGTTGTAGTGTAAGAATGGTTTTCACAGGCTAATATACTCGAGTGCTGAGACAACAGGAAGCGGCCCTGTTGAAAGGATTAGAAGGATTGGGAGGTGTGGCCTTGCTGGAGGAAGTGGGTAACAATTGGGGTGGGTGTTGAGTCTTCAAAAGCCCATTCCAGGTTCAGTCTCACACTCCCTGTACCTTCAACTTACAGATAAGATCTCAGCGACTGCTCCAGCACTCTGCCTGCCTGCCTGCTGCCATACTCCTTGGCACAATGATAATGGAGTTATCCTCTGAAACTATGCAAGGCCCCAGTTAAATGCTGTCTTCTACAAGTTGCCTTGGTCATGGTGTCTCTTCACAGCAGTAGAACAGTGACTAAGACACATAATGAAATGAGATTTATTGGATTGGCTTATGGGTTGTGGTTCCTGTTGTCCCACAATGACTGTCTCATACAGGAGAGGCTGAGATGTTTACTCCATGAGACTGGATGTCTCAGCTGCCCCAATCTGTTGCTAGAGGCCTGGCAGATTCCTAGACAGTTGCTATTCTTCAGCTTACTTTGGAATCCCTAACAAGTTAGTTCTAATATTAGCTAAGGAGTGGCTCAGCAACAGAGTAGATGAACTTGCCAGCAGGAATGAGGGTAAGCAGGAAAAAAGCAAATTTTCCTTCTTTGGTGTCCTTTTCTCTGGGCTGCCACAAGTGGTGCCACCCACATTTAGGGAGGGTCTTCCCACTCCAAATAATATAATAAAGAAAGTCCCTCATAGTAGTGCTCAGGGGTTGTGTTTTAGTTGATTACAGATGTAGTCAAATAGATAACCAAGATTAGCCATCACAGGGGGTTGTGTGCATTGTCTGCTGTCTGGCTGTACCCTGAGCCACTCACCTCTAGTAGAGATTAGAAGCAGTGCACCAGAAGTCTGAAATGTGAGGAAGGGCTGACAGTAGACAGTGTCTATTCTGCCTCTGAAGACAAAGGCCATCTGGGTATGAATTACAGACAGCAGGTAGGAACTGAGCGAGGCCCTAAGGGACTGCCAACAAAGACTCCAGCCTCAGTCTTCTGACCCAAGTAAAGAGAATGCTCAGATTCCCAGTCCTCCCAGCAGCCTCCAGGAGCATCACAGCAGGGCTGGAGAGACACTGAGTTGGTGTTCATGTGGACTGTGACCTTCAGAGTGTGGGCAGATTCTTCAGTGTTACTTCAAGCCGTTAAAGGCTGGACGATGTGTTAGGCTGCTCAGGTAGGTGTTGATGTCACAAACCTAAATTCACAGCTAAGGATTAGGACCCGGGGGGCGGGAGGGGGAGGTTCCATAGGAATGGGTGACCTGTGCATTCATATGGTATCTGGTCCTGGGGTGTGTTCACACTAGGCTAGTTCTCTGTCACAGTGTTTACTGCTCCATCATTTTGGGCAAAGGCTCCCTACACTTTCATTTTGTACAGGACCTACAAACACAGTAGCTTACTCTGCTTATGAGAGAGCATGCACATACCTACTGATCTGTGCTTAGCAGAAAGGGTTCCCGCCAGTTGACCATTGCGATAAGGATTGCTCTTGGAGATATGTGATAGCATAGGGTCTAGAGGAGGGGGAGATAGTAGAAATGATGTCCCTGTCTTTGTGGCTGGAAAAGCAGCCAAGAGGGTCAGAGGTGCCAAGCAGCAACAATAGCTGGTGCAAAGGCCCTGTGGTCAGTAGGTGTAAAAGCCCTGTGGCCAGGAGGTGCACAGGCTAGATGGTGCTGAGTATTAATGATGCAGGGGTCCCAGAGACAGAAGTGTGGGTGGCTTGATGGTTTTAGAAGGTGGGGGAGTGAGCTAGGCAATGGAAAGGTGTCAGGGTGCAACCATGGAATGTAGGGGCAGCTATGCAGGAGAGATTTCAATAGGACTCACAGGTATGGAAGAGTAAAAAGGTAATTGTGTGGTCAGGATGAGGGCTTTATCCTAGGATGTAGGGTTCTTGCTTCAGGGTGATGGCTGAACCTAAGATGAAGGTTCAAAAGAAAGGACATATTGGCATCATTCTCACATACCTGCCCACCCTGTGAAGAATGTTATCTGTTTGAAGGGGCTTTAAAAAACAGTGTGTTCTGTGACTGACAATGCCTGGGGCAAGGTCCCTGGACCAAAGAAGATGTGAGTCTCTCTTGTCTTAGCCCTTGTCTGACTTCTTATGATACATCCTTTGGTGGTCAAAAAGCTATGCTTTTGAGAATTAACTTCCAGTGTAAACTGTCCTGGGACAGATGGTCTCCCCTCCCCTGTTGTTTCAAGATTAATGAGATCAGATTGGGGGTGGGGCAGCTGTAGGTTGACAGCTTCCAGATGTGGGGTCAGAGCCTGTCAGATTCCAGAGCCAGCCAAACAATGATCCATCTAGAGTCTTTCTTAATGGCATCAGGTCAAGTGGCAAATGGACAGGCCAGTGGCCCAGGATCTCTGCTGGATGATATACTCCGAAGCAGAGAGACCCCCACGTAGAGTCTGAGCCCCCTCTGCTGCCATTCCATGTGTTGTGGAATGTGGTCCTCAAGCACAACAGCCGCCTTCTGCATCAGATCTGCTGTGGCTGTTTGCCAGAGTCCACCATGGTTGATTGGACTTGTTGACTGTTGACATTTGCTGGGGGGGGGGGGT
>NW_021604638.1:71874-148875 GCF_004785775.1 Grammomys surdaster | reverse complement strand
GGGGGGTTGGTGTCATTGGATCCTCACCTGAGACTGCAGACATCCTTCTTAGCTTTTTGTACAAAACGCTGCCTTAATTGTCCATGAGCTGAAGGCCTCAGGAGATGCTAGTGTATGTAATGTGGGGAGGGTCAGAGGAAGAGAGCTGCCTCCCTGCTGGATGAAGACTGCGGTGTGGCTGCTTCTGGATCCCCATGTTCCTGTAGGCAACTTCTCTCATACACAAGCCCTATGGACAACCTAGTTTCCCCAAGACAAACTTTATGGAATAAACACTGACTCGTCGCTGGGAGGAGTAGACATGATTTACATCTTCAGGGTTCTGGAAAGCCCAAAGAAATGGTGTGGGGCAGAGTTTCGAATGTTCAGGCAACATTAGGGCCAGAGAGGCAAGTAACTTAGGCCTGATAGATTTGCTGATGCACACGTCTCATTTCAGGCTCCTGGTAGCCTTCAGGGTAGAAGACCAGCTATTTGATATGCCGCTGGGGTTGAGACACAGATAAAAATCAGGATATTTGATGATATAAAATCAGGGAATTAAAAACCATGTAAGCACCTCATTGTCAGAAAGGGGAGCCTTGTGGAAGCCCAAGTGTGGGCTTGTCACATGTAAGAGAGGGCAAGAGTGTTGCCATCTCTTGGGAGAGCTGCTGGGTGCTAAGTCCTTCAAGTCTTCCACAGGAGGGTTAGGATCTCTTGCAATTTATCCCCAGAGCCTGGCTGTCTGATGGTTTCCAGAGCCAGACCTCACACCTATGCATGGGTGTGTCCCCACTGGTATCTTTGCCCCGTTGTCCTACTGTACTTCCTGTCTTAAGTCATGTTCCTGGTCCTCTTGATGCTGCTTCTACAAGGCACTCTGCGCTTGCTTCTGTCCTAGCCCACTCAGCTCCCTGAGTCTATGACACCCTTCCCTCCATTCTGGTCACACACACCCAGACAGGCCTTCAGCTAAGATCTGGCCTGAATTAGGTCAGTCCCCTGAGAAGAAGGTCATCATGAGGAAGAAACTACTCTCCGAATCCTTGGAGGCAGAGTACCTGCACACACTGCTGAGAACATGGGGACTGTGTGTCTTCTCCCTGCATATTTATTTTTTCAATGATTGCAGACCACCATCTCCAAGTGTTAGCTTTCATTTTGGGAGAACAATCCAACAGTACTTTCTGCAATTTCTGGCTGTATACTGGCTTTCTCGGGTGCCCAAATGCCTGGAAAGAAGCAACTTAAGAGGTATAAGTTTTCTTTGGCTTACAGTGTGAGAGGGAGCAGTCTATCACAGTGAAGGCATGGTGGTGTTAACGGTGGCACAGTATGTGATGGAGACCCTTCACATCTTGAAGACAAGGAAACAAGAGTAAGGAGAACACCTGTGTTCAACTGGCCTTCAATTTACGACCCCGGCCCATTGGATGATGCCTCCCACCTTCAAAGGTAAGTTTTCCTTGTCCAATTCAACTTCTCAGGAGATGCCCCATATAGCCATTCCCAGCAGTGAGGGTCACTAATCTAAACTTCCCATCACAATGTGTCAAGATCGTCTTTCAGATCCCCTGACTATTCAGTCTCACACATGGAAAGCTGGAGAGCTGGGTCCTTGCAGCTGTGGTCTCTCCTGAGTTGAGGCTCATTCTGTAAGTTAAGGAGCATCAGAATCTGGCTTCCTGGAGGTGTGAGGGGAAAGTCTGCACAGGATGCTTCCGCTAAGGGAGAGAACTGGAAGGTGCTGCACAGCACAGCTCCCTCTTGCTCACCTTGATGGTCCCCTGACCTGATGCTACAGTGAGGGCAGTGTGGGGGACTGAAGAATGCAAACGAAACAGGATGGTGGTAACTGATCCTATGAACCTTCGGGCTCAAGCAGACCTGCGTTGGGGTCTAAGTGACACAGAACTTCCAGTGTGTGGAGTGGTGGAGAATCTAGCTTCTCTCCTCCTTAAAGGGATATAGGCTTGGGTATCATCAGGACTAGCAATGAGCATGGCTTAGGTAGTTCTTGAAAATAGGTGTTGGCCACACAAGATGGAGCTGAGGCAGAAGTTCATGGTGGAAAACTTGCTTAGAGGAGAGTTTGGTGGCAGGCTCTAAGATTCTGGAAATCTCAAGAACTCACTAAGGGTTAGTTGGGCCCCATGTGAGAACTCAGGTCTACAGCTGCTATGAGATTACACACAGCAGTCATCTGACCCTGGATCTACGACTGTCTGTTAGCCAGAAAGGGCACGGCAGAGCTGCTAGTCGTCCAGTGTGGCCCTATGGGATCTGAGGCCTAGAATCAATGCAACTTTCCACAGCACTCTGAAGCATGGGGTGCTAAGCACAGCTCCACTGCAGAGGGTTCCTGTGAGGATCGATTGATTGACTCATACTTGTCACGCACCGAAGGTTCTGCAAAACATTAACAGTGACAATGATAAGGATGAGGTTATTGCTGGCCATGACAGTAAAGGCAGTGATCACGTGATGATCATGGTGTTGGGAATGCTGGGTCTGGATAGAGTTGGTGATGGAGTAACGGTGATGGTGGTGAATGATGGTTGTGAACGGTGGTGATGATGGTGATAATGGTTAGGAATGGTGGTGATGGTGATGATGACCGTAATAATGGGGATATTGGAGGTGAGGACAATAATGGCAGTTGTGATAATGATAATGGTGGTGGTGGTGATGGTGGTGATGGTGGTGATGATGGTGGTGGTGGTGGTGGTGATGGTGGTGGTGGTGGTGGTGATGGTGGTGGTGATGGTGGTGATGATGGTGGTGGTGGTGGTGGTGATGGTGGTGGTGGTGGTGGTGATGATGGTGGTGGTGGTGGTGGAGATGGTGATGATTCTACCAGTGATACTGGAGATGTTGGTGGGGATGCTGAGGACAATGTCAGTGAGAATGAAGTCTCCATCCACCCACCCACGCAAACATCATTAAATATCTTCAAGATGCGGAGCAGGAGGTTGGGGCAGAGGGAGGCATTCTGTGACAATTTAAAAAGTCCCCACATTTCTACTCCATCTGCACAAGGGCAGTGGCAGAAGATTAGTGTTTAGAGGAGGAGGAGCCCATGGTCCTGAGGGCAGGTGGGTGCAGGGAGACACAGTAGTAGGGAAAGAGGTATACCAGGGTGGCTGATAAGCCAGTTTGTGGAGTTTGGATCCATTTTGCTAGCAAGAAAGTTTAGAGGAGGTCATAGCAGGTGAACAAAGTTTGAAGAGTGAGAAAGGAACAAACAAGAAGAAAAGCTTTCTCTCCTCCTGCCACTGTGACAGGATTGCAGTCCCGAGGGCTCTGAACAGTTTAGACTCTCTTTACCTAATGGAGCGTAGCAATAACTACGTGGGTGCTTATCTGGAAATCTTCCGTCTGAAAGATGCAGACACTGTCTTCCTCTCCAGGCGGGAGCTGTTTATCCATCCTGCCTTGGCATCGGCGTGGGAGTGGCGGAGGGACTTGGGGCTGGCATCGCCGGACTGAATCTGAGTCATTAATAATTCGCTCCCAGGAGAAGATGGTGGAGCTGATAAACTCCCTGATGGTGAGACACTTCCTCTGGCCCTCTGCAGTAGCTAAAGCCTTCCTCCAGTCTGGGTGACGTTAAGGTTTGTCCAAGGACAGATTAGAGACTCTGGCACCTCCTGTTCCAGCCCAGATGCAGCCCCTCTTCTCCTCTGGACTCTGAAGGTGTGGCAGGTCATTTATTTAAATGGTTCCTTGAGGACCTGAGGAGCTGTGTGATATGAAGACCCGAGTTCAAATCCCCAACATTCACATAAAAACTGAGCATGGCAATCCTAATACTGAGGGGCGAAAGACGGGAGGTTCTAGACCTTTGTTAACCAGCTTGTCTAGCTGCATCAGTAACTACGTGTTCAATGAGGGATATTGACTCAAAGAAAGAGAAGTTGAAGACCAACTGAGGAAGACAGCCAACATTGGTTTATAGGACACAAAAAACACATACATATGTGTGTGTGTGCATGCACACATACCCACCACACAGAGTCATGAGCTATTTTCCTTTATTTCTGAATGCTTTGTTCTCCAGGAAGGTGTTTGTCACAGATGTGACAAGGGTGTTAGAATCTCTTCCCTTTCTTTCGAGCAGGCCTGCTGTAAACTGGCATTCTTCCCTGTCTCCCAGTGATGACAGTGGACACCTGAAGGTCAGTTACATCTTCAGACAACATCTCCTTACCTGGCCACCACTTCTCTCATGCAACAGGGAACAGTTACAGAGCTAAGGCAGGACATCCTCAGGGTGCTGGAAAGAGGGACAGAATGGCAGGAGTGTAGGAAGCCCTGTGGCCCTCGTTGGACAGATCGAGAGGAGCAAGCAGGACCCTATAGGAGCCGAAGTCAGATCTTGTGGTCAGAGACTTCTAGAGTGACCATGATGGACAAGTAGACCCAACTAGAGAAGTCATTCCTGCTGACAGGGCCCTGCTCACACCTTGACAGCCATGGGGTGGTCTCAGGGCATGTCTCTTGGCAGATGGACATGTGGAGGTGAAATCTAATCACACTACTGTGTCCCTCTGGATGTGACCAGACAGCCTTTGGCTGTGAGGGACTCTTGACCATGGAAGCAGAAGGTCCATCTCACACTTGACAGTGTTCATGGCTCTGGCCCAGTAGTCCCAGCTGACTTACCAGTTGTCATGTGACCTTTCCTGGGAGGGTGGGAACAGAATTTTAGTCAGCTTCAATAAGGCACCACTGTTAGGGCAAAAAGCAATCAATCCCACTTAAGCTAGTTTAGTGCAGCAGAGAATGGCTGCATTATTTACAAGAACCTGGGTGACACAAAAGCAGCTGAAAAGCCCACCAGCACATGGGCAGTGATCCAGAAAGCTGTATCTACAGAGGATCTTGAATGACTGGCAGGCAGCTCTGCCATGGGGCTACAGTCTTCTCTCTTAGCAATTATTACTGCTTGTATAATCCTGGGGGTGGGCCTTGTGAATCTTGTGAGTTTTAGGAACTTCCTGTGGCTTTTAAGTTTCATTTACTTTCTGTATCTTCAGGAGCTTCCTTCCTTCCACCAGGAGGGAATGGGTTAATTTGGAAGGAAGAGTTCCATAATGCTAATCAGGGAGGCAGCCATCTTCTCTCATGGCACAGGCTTGGCCCCCACATGTCCTGTAGTTGTTAGTGGTGTGTGAGGTTGAAGTCAGACAGGTTGGAGCAGAGGAAGCCAAAGCTTCCCTTTCCTCACCTCAGCTTTCCCAAACCCTCCTGAACACCTTGAGATACCCTTGGGCCTGATGCATGAAGACACCAGGTGAAGAGGCTAGAATCCAAAGCCCAGGCCTGTTGGACCTGACTCTTACCTATGTGGGGACACTTGACCTATGTGTATACTTGGCTGAGACAGTGGTGCATGTCTCTCTGCCTGCCCAGGGAGGATAGGATCACATCTCTGACCAAGTCTCAGTCCTTAGGATGAAGTTCCTCCCTGTTCATCTCTGCTGCAGGACCCACCACTGCAGCCTGCTTCTTCCTGAGTGTCTCACCTCCTGGGCTTTTTTTAATAGCTTGAGTTTTAAACAAATGGAATTGTTTGGTTAACAAGCAACATCAGATCGATACCTTTAACATCAAACACCCATTTTGTTCTCTGCATCACTGTGCCCAGGTCACCATTAACAAGTAGAGCTGAGAATAGGGACAGGCCCCTTTGCCAAACAGGTCGATCACAGCCTGTGAGTCCTGGGAAGGCAGGCCTTCCTCAGGCCTTTCCTCACATGGCGGCCTCTTGCTTCCATGAGTCCAAAGGCATATGCTCTACAGATTCCATTGGGTCCCTTCAATAGGTGGCCACTTTGAAAACACAGGCCTCCAGCCTGTCTGGTGTGAGTACCTCTGGGGAAGAGGGTTGGTTCATCAGAGAAAACAAAAGAGGACGGTGGGCAGCAAGCATATAAGGCTCCAGCTCTGTCGCCTCCCAGTGGGAGCCTTGGGCAGTGTATTACCTCTCTTAACATTGGCGGTGCAACCTCTCCATAGGAGGCTGATATGAGCTATATTTAATAGCTTAGTATTATTGTTGTTAGAGCACATGGGTAGAAAGGAAGGCACCACCCCCAGGGTCCTCCCATTGTCACAGGTGTTATCTGCAGACTGCAGGACAGTCAGGCGGATGAGAGGCCCAGGAACATTTACCAGGTAATGAATCCAGGAAGACAAAGAGGAAATGCTTCAGCAGCCCCCTGACCCTCCATCCCCCTGCCCCCTGGCAGGCTCTGCTACTGTGGAAGTGGGGGGCTGGGGGCCAGGGCCCAGGCTTCCTGGCCATTGTCTGAATAGCGGATGTAGCCCTCTCCCCACCTCTCAGCCCCATGGGGTCCTCTTCTTCGGTGTGTTTTGGTCTTTCTCTCCATTTTGTTTCTGCCTGTATCCAGGTACCAGGACTAGCTGCTGGAATGATGAATATTTGTAAAGAAATATCAGGGTGTCTCCTCCCTTAGGTGGAGTGTCCTGTACACGCCCCATGGGATTCTGAGGTGGGTTTGGTTGGAACTGTTCTCTGAAGAACTTGAGGGTCACAGCACTGAAACTCTAGACAGGGCTCCATTGGGCCTCCCCCAAGGTCATATCACAGATACAGCCGGAGTGACGAGTGAGCTCATCAGCTTCATACTGACTAGACACAAGTAGGCCTGTGCCCTGGCTAGCCCTCCATGAGGGAGGAAAGAAACTGTTATGGAGCCTTCCCAGGTGACATTCTGGCCTTGCCACACAGTGTTTCTGTAAGGCCTTGCTCCATCTGGAGAGTAATGTCTTCATACTTTGTTAAAATCAAACCGTAGCTCTCCCACATGGCAGCTGTGTGGTGGGGTACCCTCACTCTTTGTGAGTCTTGATTCCCTGTTAGTGTCATACAGGCAAATCGAGACCATAATGAGAGCATCAGAGCCAGAACACAGAGAGAGCTCAGACGTGTGGACACACAACCATGCTCAAAAAACATAGCTCTTTCCATCCTATCAGACAAGCAAGGAAGTGGAGGCCCAAGCATGCTACACAGGGTGAACTTGGTTTAATTCCAGGGGAGAGGCACCAGGGAAGGCTCCATAAGTCTCTTTCCTCCCGGGTAGAGGGCTGGCCAGGGCACAGGCGTATTTTTATCTAGTCAGTATGAAGCTGATGGGCTCACCCATCACTCCAGCCATATCTGTGACATGGCCTTCATGGAGGCCTAAAGGCATCCTGTCTTGAGTTTCAACACTGTGACCCTTAAGTTCTACATAGTCTTGAAGCAACATCATTTAGTGTATGCAGAGGAAGACAAATACCATTTTCTCTGTGTAGGTGGTTCTGGACCCTGTGTTGTAGCCCAGGAAGTCAGACATTGGCAGGCTATCAGAAGCCCTCTCTATTTCCAGAGTCCTGGCTCAAGTGTGCCCTTGGCACTGTCTTGTTTCCAACCCATAAGACTGAGGTCCCTTCAGACTTTATTTGGTCCAGCCTCTTCCTTTTGTTGCTCTTTTGATGAACTTAGGTTTTTCAGGGTTCTGTGTGATATATGTATCACAGTGTCTGATACTCAGCAGTTAACTGACATAGGTTGGCACTAGATAGACAGATGCATGGCTGGATGAGCGGAGGGTGGATAGACACATGAGTGGATGGGCGGAGGGTGGATAGACACATGAGTGGATGGGCGGAGGGTGGATAGACGCATGAGTGGATGGATGGAGGGTGGATAGACGCATGAGTAGATGGGCGGAGGGTGGATAGACGCATGAGTGGATGGATGGAGGGTGGATAGACACATGAGTGGATGGGCGGAGGGTGGATAGACACATGAGTGGATGGGCGGAGGGTGGATAGACACATGAGTGGATGGGTGGAGGGTGGATAGACACACGAGTGGATGGGTGGAGGGTGGATAGACGCATGAGTAGATGGGCGGAGGGTGGATAGACACATGAGTGGATGGGCGGAGGGTGGATAGACGCATGAGTGGATGGATGGAGGGTGGATAGACGCATGAGTAGATGGGCGGAGGGTGGATAGACGCATGAGTGGATGGATGGAGGGTGGATAGACACATGAGTGGATGGGCGGAGGGTGGATAGACACATGAGTGGATGGGCGGAGGGTGGATAGACACATGAGTGGATGGGCGGAGGGTGGATAGACACATGAGTGGATGGGTGGACGGTGGATAGACGCATGAGTGGATGGGCGGAGGGTGGATAGATACATGGATGGATTTATTCATGGGTGAACAGACAAGTGAATACATGAATGCATGGATAGATGGGTGAATGGGTGAGAATGAATGAATGAACTTGTTATCTGGAATGCCAGGACACCACTGTGTCATTCCTTAGAGGACAAAAACTTGTGGAACACAAGGATATGGTAGAACCTCCTGGAAATAGAATCAACTGAGTTTTCCTGGATGTTCACTGAGGACTAAAGCTGTAAGTGCAGGGCCCTGGTGGTCAGCACAGGTGAGCTGGAGCAGCAATCCTCTGGTCACAGGCGAGCTGGGGAGCACCTGGTTACCTGGACATCCCTTGTGTGTTTCTACGGGTTGAGGGGACATTCCTGCTAGAGCCATATGATAGGCATAAGGAAGGCTGACCTTGGCAGTGAGCAAGTCACCAGCCGGTGCTCATCCCTTAAGCTCCATAGGAACATGGCCTCTGAATAACAAAGTCCTCTGAGAGTGCACTGTTGCCTTGTATCCAGCAGGGTCCCCAGAGAGGGAGGAAGCAGGAAGGCTTCAAGCCTGGGAAAGCAACTGCTCCCTCACTCTTTTGCTGATGCCTCATTTAAAAAAAAAAAAAAGGTGTTAAAAATTAATGAGCAAAATATTGAACTCTTAGCCTTGGTGACAGAAGGATAAACACAGGTGCACTTTGTCATGGTGACAGATTCAATGGTGTTCATCTCTAACAAGGCAGACATCACTGGGATGAGGACAGCAACCATCAGTTAAATGAATAGCTGTGCTGTGGTGGGCTGAGTAGCCAGCTGGCCTTGGAGCTGCTTTGGGATGTATATTTGGTGGCTTTTGAACTTTGGGGCATGTGGGGTTCACTGTGATCCCTAACGTAGAAGAAGAAAGCCTGCTGCTACGGAAATGAACAAGAATTGCGTCTCATCCAGCAAAGATGGAGCTAGATGTGAAACTTTGGAAGTTAGACTTTTGACAGCTAAGTATAAAGAAACCCTGCACGCTCATGATCGCACATCTACAAATTAATCACAGAGGAAAGAAATACAATAAAAAGAAAAACGTATCCATTATGTTCATCCTAAAGTTACATTTTCCAGAAACTTCCATATATGTCTCTGCGCACTGGTTTGTGTATCTTATGTTTCATGACTGGGCTGGGATCCTTTTGTGCATTCTGAGAAATGTAAGCTCTCACTGCCTGGGTGAATCCATGGGATCTCTTTCCATTCTGCCTCTGTAAGTATGGAGATTGAGTGAGGTCAACACCTCGTGACAATGGTTTCTTCTTAGATGAGATAATACAGCACACAGCTCACAGAGGGCTCCAGTCCCTTCCACTAGAGTGACAGGTATGTCCTAAGCTTTCAGGTAAAGAATGCTCCTACCCCAGATCCAGATTCGAGCATCATTCATTCACTATATCTGACTGGCAGATTGAGGCGATAAAGAAGGAACAACTCTGAATGGTGTTGGCTGTGTTGGGATTTTAATGAATACGCTAGACTGGATATACTTAGCTGGATGTTCTGCCCAGTCCGTCCAATTACCTAGCCTCATTATGCAGCTGAATTGCATTTCCCTTACATGAGGGCTTTGTTCAGTGGACGTCCACGCTGCAGGCCAGCAGCCCACACCAGTATTGATGAGAGAGCCCTGCTTGATAGACAACAGAGGTCATGCCTGGAGCTGCTTATCTCTGTGCTGTGCACCTCCTCCATGCCCCCTGCTTCTCTACAACATCCAGGAGGAGGGCAGAACTGCCTTTGGATGAGGCGTACCGGCATCAACCCTCTTCCCAAACTTCCACTATATCCTTCCCTTTGCATAATTGAATTGCCTTCTCTCTGCCAACCCCCCACCCCCAAACCTGGTCAACGATCTATGACTGGAAACTAAGCTGTCATGTCGGCCTTGCTCTTTGGCTCTAGAGTGATACAAAGAGTTGACCTACAAGGGAACGCCAGCAGACCAGACACAGGAAAAGGAGACAAGCCCCTCTCTCTGTCCTTGCAGGCGTAGGATGTGACTCCTTGCCAACGCCACCACCTCCCACTTTGTTGTAGCCTCCAGCCCTCAGTGGGATAGAGAAGCAGCAAGGTTAGGGGGGCAGGAGGTGGTTAGCCAGCTGTCTCCCTGGCTTGTTCTTAAGGATGTGATTACAGTAACAGGAGAGATAAGTTCCTCTCTCGCAATGCCAAGGGCATTCTTTCATGTGTATGGATCTTCAGTTCCCAACAGCCAGTCAGCACTGGGTCCATCTGCTTCCTTACTCTTGACACGCAGCAAAGGAGAAACACCTATGAAAAACAAAGGGCAGAGTAGTGACCCAGCTGTGGGCCTCTGCTGCACACCAGTTGGTGACTGCACCAAGCTGGTGATAGAGCCAGGCTCTGTGCGTTTGCCGCCTTCAGTCCTTAGACACACTAGAAAGTATGTGCTTGGGTTAATCCTCTTCAAACCTTTCTTAGACCCCCTCACTCAGCTCCCTCTACTGAAGTAACTGTTTTCATTAGCCATCTGTGGGAGAGAAGGCTGAGGTTCAGGCCACACAGCAGTGTTGGGATCTGAGCCCGCAATGGGGTTGAGCTTTGCTTCTGACACTCAGCCAGCACGAAGCCCTGTCTTCCAAAGGCTTTGAAGGAGGAAGCAGGTGCTTGCTACACACCATGAACTTGGAGGCCGGAATGCATTTCCCTTTGCTGCCAGAGAGCCTGATCTTCACTTGGGTTCACACTGGTCTTGGCTGTACAAAGGCACCAGAGAGATTTGACGTCCTAAGGGGTTGGAGGGAAAGCAAGGCTTTGAGCACTATACCCTGTACTCTGCACAGCCTCCTTACCTTCCCAGAAGTCTTGTTTTGTGAGCCACATTCTGCCAACAGGGCCTGCCTCCAGCCCACCTCTCTAAGCCAGTCAACAGAGAGCACCTCTAATTAGGGTTTATGTTGATATTTCCGTTGGCAATCTAGCAGTGAAATTAGCAACAATTAACCTCAAGAATAAACCAACTAACCCAAAGCAAAAATTTCATGTTTGCCAAGCGCAACAGACAGTCTTTCAACAAACCCCATTTGGGAGTTCTGGATGCTCCTAACGAGAAAAGAACTCACCGGTGGCTTAAATAAATAGACTTAAGGGTCAAGAATAAATCCCATTTATTAAGTACACATGGATGCCGGGATGGGCACTCCTCATTCAACGTTGACTTAATTCTACTGAAAACTCCCTTTAAAAATGTGTGAAATGGGTGCTGTGATCATGTCCTTTATCCGCCATCCCCCTGCCAACTCACCTCCCACAACACCGGAGCTGTGGAGATGGCTCAGTGGGGAAAGCACTTGTTGCAAAGGCACCCACACAAAAGCAGGGTGTGGCAGTGCACACCCATAATTGCAGCGCTGGGGATCCCTGGTGCTCACTGGTCAGCCAGCCTAGCTAGGTCAGTGAGGTCCAGGTTCTGAGGCCCTGACTTGAAAGCATGGTGACAAAGCAATTGATAAAGACAACAAATGTCAACCTTTCATGTGCATACACACGTGGACACACACGTCCAACACTGAAATTTAGAAGCAAAGATAGATTTTCAGGAAACTGTAGAAATAGTAGCAGGCAGTGTGTGTCCCTCTTGCATTTCTCCTCATGGTGACCTCAACTGCACAGCCCTGATGTGGCTCTGCCCTTGACTCTTTGCTTCTTCACATCTTCAGTACCATTTCTGTTTGGATGTGTTTTTGTGTGCACCTTGGTCACCACTGTCCCTCTTTCACGGGTGTGAGACCCAGATTGTGGAAAACATTGGAACTCGCCTGGTGTAGCCAACAAGGCGCCAACCCAAACGTGCTGGTTACTGTTGTGTCTCTGACCAAAACACCCAGCGGGAACAACTCGAGTGTAGGTGGACTCCCTTTGTCTTATGAGCTCAAATCACCATGGCTGATGCAGTGGTTGGTCTGGATTGTCATCTTGAAGGGAATTAGAATTATCTAAGCAGCAAATCGCTTGATGTGTCTGTGATGATCTTCACGAAGAGGTTGGTTGGAGAGGGGATGACTTACCTCAAAGCACAAGACGCCTTCTATCAGACACCCTGTGTGTGAAGTAGTGTTGAAAAGAGCCAGGGCCACAAGCTTGCACTGGATTCTTCTTCCTAAGCATACCTGTCACCGTAGCAGCCACCATCCATGCCCACCAGGCTCTACCTTCTTTGGCCTTCCGATGTAGATTGAACACCAGTGACTTTCTAGGGCCCCTAAGACCTTCTGTGACCAAATGAGACTGCGAAGGCATTTAGCCTCATGGACAGTGGCCTGTTACTGGACTGACTACCCAGCCCTTGCTGTGTAAGGCAGTCTAGTAAAATCTCCTCTGACGAGGTATATAGGGCTCTAGAGAATCCTGACTAATATGGGAGAGAAACGATGGAACTTGGGGGCACACTGCAGAGGCTAGTCACATCAAGGTCAACCAAAAAGCATAGCACAAAGCTGCCAGCAGAGGAGAGAGCCTTCAAAGCCCCATCTCTAGTTGCAGATTTCTGCTAGTTCAACCCCAACTTTAAAAGGCATCTCAAAATCACGGAGAATAACATTTGAAACAGGAGCCTACGGAGAGCATTTCTGATGCAAGCTACATCTGAGGTCAGACCCCTCTTCTCTGGGGTCTCTAGAACCCTTTCTTCCAAAAATGGCCAGGAATGGTTGCTGCTGTGGTGTCAGGTACACTTAGGAAGAAGAATCCAGTGTGAGTTTGTGGCCCCGGATCTTTTCAACACTATTTCACACACGGGCTGTCTGATAGAAGGCATCACGTACTTTGAGGTATAAACAGACAGAGTTTGAAAAGACAACTTGCAGATGAATACAGCCCTTGGAAAAACCACACCTACAGCTGGTAGTAAAAATGTCTTCTTGTGATTTATTTCTCTGAATATGATACTCACAAAATGCATCCCAGCTTGTGCTGGACCTTGATGGAGTCGGGTGAATGGTGAGCCTTGAAGAGAAGGGCCATGAGCTTCAGCCTGAGAGAATGGCTTTGAGAGTGTGGGTCTGCCTGATGGGGATAGCCACAAGTCAGGAAGACTCACTGGCAAATGAAAACATACTTCACCATGAGGTACAGGTGCTGTCACTAGACCAGCACAGCACAGGAAACACTGTTGACATCTGATGGTTTCAAGTACTAGGTAACCAAACTAACGCACGTTGGCCTCTTGCGAGTGTTCACCAAGGAAGGTACTGTTTTAGAGGCTTGGGGAACAGGGGTGTTCTGATGGAAGAATGGTTATTTCAGGGGTTCTGGCTTGTGTGTGGGCAATCTTTCTTCGAAGTGGGAGTGGAAACATCCAGCAAGTTAAATTTAAAGAAAAAAAATCAATAGCATTTCAGGTGATTGTGAGTTAAGGGCTATTTGCTGAAGCATAGGGGAGTTAAGAGTGAGCTCTGAAAAAGATCAATGAGCAATTTCTCCTGCAGTGGAGGGGCCCCTGTAGTGGGGAACAGAGGGCAGTGGGCAGCCTGTAGTGGGGAACAGAGGGCAGCGTGCAGCCTGTAGTGGGGAACAGAGGGCAGCGGGCAGCTTGGCCCCACTGGCTCCTTTTAACATCAAAAGTGCACAGTACAGCAAGCTCACAGAAGCATGGCTCCAAAGCATCAGAGTCCATCTGCCAAATTACCATCTCTCTCTCTGCCCTCTCTCCCACCACTACCGCTATGTCCCTGATCCCGGAAGGGACACGTCCTCATTCAGAGTCCCAGCGGACAAAGGCAGAGGTGTGGACCTGCAGCTGCCTCAGTGCCAATCAATTCTGGGATGTAATATCTACAATTTTCTGATTTGAAAGCCAAACCAAATAGCCCAGAGGCATAATTCAGGCCTTGCCCAGCCCTCTTCCTCAGAAAGAGTACAGATTGATTCTGCCTTTTACAAGCCCGATATTAGGCTGCTCGCCGACCCTCCTCTGTCAGCACTGAGCTCTTTTCTTCCCATTTGCCAAGGCATAATTAAGATGGACCTAGGAAGTCTTTTGCTTTGAGTTTTCACCTCTGTTGGACATCCTCGAATCTGTGTGTGTGTGTATGTGTGTGTGTGTGTTCCTGGCAAATGCCAAGACCTCAGAACTCTGGTGTGACCTTGGAAGTCCTCCTGACAGGCCCCAAACCTTGCCTCCTGTTTCCAAAATCAGAGTTGGACTGGAGCTAGGAACTCGGCTCCTGCTGAAGTTGTGCATGTCCTGCGGATAGTCAGAGAGGTCAGCGATAAAGTAGCTCTTCTGCAGCCAGGGAGATGAGCCTGGCCTTCTCTGAGGTTTTCCCTTATTCCTTTTCCCTAAAAGCTGTATATACCAGCTCATTTCTGCATTTAAAATACTTTCTGATGCATCCTCTTCTCTGAGGGTCCCCGCTTGAGAAGGCTCTGTAAGGAAACTGAACTCAGCCTTGCCTTGCCCAGTGAACTGTTCTGGGCATCATAGGGTCAAGCTATGACTTCCTAAGGCTGTGAGCCAGGTGTTTCAGAGCCAAGCTACTCTGTCCCAATACCTTGTCCCCACCTGAGTGACCTGTTAAAGTGTTCAAAAGTCTCCTCCCTTCTCTCCTCCTCATCAAGGACTCAAATCCCATTCAATCTGTGTCATTTCCTTATGCTCCAAACAGGTTCCTTTGTCCAGCTGTTAGAATGGCAGTTGGATAGATGCTTCTGCGTTGTCCAGAAACTCCTTCTGGAAGCTTCCAGTCAGCTGTAGGCAGATCCCCTAAACCTACATAGGGGTGGCTTCTTGTTAGAGGGTAGCCAGGGCAAAGTCAAAGCCCACTGTCACCTGTAGGCTAGCACGTGGCAGGGGCAGCTAATGCCCTGGGGCCCCACACCTGCCCCATCAACTGTCACTGTGTGTGGCAATGGCAAACAGGAACCACTTGAGTCCCATCAGCTATTGCTGATTTTAATCAGAGAGCAGGAGGGACCGGGCCCTGGGCAGGAAGCACACTGGTCATCCATTAGTTGTTATGGAAACTCATTATCCCAAGAGGTCATTCATCTGAAAATATAAACAATTCCCGAAAAGGTTTTTAGATGAATTCATGGGTAGCTGCCATAATGGTATGATTATAGAAAGCAAAGCGGGGGCTGTTCTCTTGAAGCCTGAGCCCACTCCTGCCAGGTGGGGCCCAACTTCCTGCCCTTCCCTCCAGACTTCCATCCAGCAATGAAACTAGGACTCAGGCTGGTCCTCCAGAGCCTTGTGAATCCTTCAGGCTTCTCTCAAAGACGCATCAAAAGGCAATGTGGCTTTCTGGCCCCTGAACAAACTTCTCCCTTCAAAGTGGTGGCCAGACAAATACTGCATGCAATGCCCCTGGCTGGCAATAGTGATAAAGCTATGTGCTAATTATATGCTAATATAAAGTTCCATGCTAATTTGGCATCAGTGGCTATTAGCATTGTACTTTGTCGTATATGTTATCAACGGATAGCTGATGCTATTTATTGACAGTTACATCTGTATGTCATGTGACCAGCCCCTAGTATCTCAAGAGTTGTGATTCTGATCACAAGCCTGTGAGAAAGTTATCACTTCCCCCACTTTATAGAGGAGGATATGTGCTGTCTTCTAACCTCCTTTAATCCGATTAGAAACATGGCAGGCACCTGTGTTAAGCCCATCTCCTTCTCCTTCTCCTCTGTCACCCTGCATGTATTTGCTGCATCCCTGTGCTTGTGTGGCCAGTGTATCGGTGCACTTGTCTGTGCTTGTCCTAGGTCTTCACCCAGGTTCAAAACCTAGATGTCATTTCTCCCAGGAAGGCTTTCCTGAACTAGGTAGAAAAGGTTAGGGGCTCCAATGCCCTCATCTGGCAATAGTGATAAAGTATTATGCATGTATTATGTATGTATGTATGTATGTATGTATTTATGTATACACACAAACATATATTACTTTATGTGTATC
Organism: Grammomys surdaster; assembly: GCF_004785775.1. NCBI lineage: Eukaryota > Metazoa > Chordata > Mammalia > Rodentia > Muridae > Grammomys > Grammomys surdaster. The sequence goes on along the minus strand of NW_021604638.1, from coordinate 132,737 downwards.
TGTGTATTCCTGAGAATGCATGCATACCATGTGGGTTCAGGAGCCCATTGAGGTCAGGGAGGAAATCGATTCCTCCAGAATTGGAGTTACAGGCTGCCACGTGGATGCTGACACTAAACCTGGGTCTCTGCAAAAGCAGCATTTACTCTTAACTGCCGAGATATCCTTTTGAGACTCAATTTCTCACTCACTCGGAGCTCACTGACCAGGCGAGGCTGGCCTGCCAGTATGCTCCATGGTGTTTCCACTTCTGCCTCCCCAGCACTGGGCTTACATACGGCTGCCACTATGCCTGGATTTTATGATCTAGGGGGTCTGAGTTCAGATTCCCACTCTTGAACAGCAGGCACGTACTGACTGACGTCTCCTGGGCACTCTAAATTCTAAAGATGTTAAGCCTCAGGATTTAAGGGTCTTGTGTCTCATCTGCCTCTCCTTCTGGGCTAGGAATTTTTTACTGTCTCGGACTACTTTTGTCTTTGTGTCTCCAGAGCTTGGCACAAAACTGGCAGCAAGTAATTGTTTAATGTATTATGTACGAGCAAAAAATGCTTCCAAAGGACTAGGTCTGTCCTGGCCACCTCTACATAAAACAATGTCTGATCCATAATGGGTGTAAAATTCACAGTTGCATGGTGGCTATGTAGATGATTATATAGTTCACGTGTAGACTGTTGGCCAGATGTTTGTGGGTGGGTGCACACATGGATGTGTGGAAGGATGGGTAAAAGGCAGAACAAAAAAGTGGGTGGTCAGTCGGTAAAATTGATGAATGATGTCTGCATTGTCAAATACAGATAAAGTGCTTGTTGTTGGGATAATTGAACAGATATTTGGATGCTGGGTAGTTAGATGGACATAGCCAGGTGGATAAATGGAAGGGTGTCAGTAAAGAGGGTTGGATGGGCTAAACTGTGGGCAATTAGACACTGAACTGACAGATGAATTAAAGACAGCTAGTGTCCACACCAGTTTCCCTGGGCAGTAGACTCTGCACTGGTGTTTCGAGCCCTGACAAAAAACTGGAAGTGCCCTCAGAAGCAACATCTGTGGAAAATGAAGAAGAAGTAATCACCAGGGATGGGGGCAAACCATGATGGAATTCTAACACAGGCCTTAGCCAACCCTGGGGGGCAATTCTGGAGCATAGACATCTTCAAATTATCCTCCCTTGAGGAAAGAAGTAACTACAGTCAGTCAACCATTGGGTGCACATCCGATCTTGGTAAGGAACTTTGATCACAGACAAGTCCTGTAGAGAAACTCAACCGTAAGTCCTACATGTTAAAACTGACAGCCTCTGTGGGGAGGGTGTGCTTTTATTCACAAGGCTGGGTGATCTCTCTGAACCACTCTGATACAAGTGCATAGCCCCTCCAGGGTCATCAGTTATGGCCTCTTCCTGGACTCATAGCTGTCAGCTCCCTCTTCTGCCACCCTTTCCAAATCCTGCCTTCCTTGAGTAACACCTCTGCTTCCTAAGTCATTGAAGCTTTAGTTACAAGCTCGTTGCCCTGTAGTCCCCAAATAAGAAAAGTTTACAGTTTAATGGGGTCATTGGTATAATCTCTGACCCACAAAGCCCCAGTATAAAATGCACATTGTTCACTAAGAACAATGATGACTGGGATGGGCCACTGTAAACCTCACCCTTGGCTTCTGTGCCCAGGCATGTCAAAGCTCAGTCACAATATCACATGACTGCCAGAGTTTTAGCTGTCTGAGGAAAGGTGGTATCCTATTAGGATACCTGGCCTATCAGGGCCTGGTCTGTAAGCTGGAACCTTTGGAAAGGCTTTCTTTCCCTCTGTACCTTCGCAGTATCCTGAATGTCACACACTAGGTGACAGAACTAGTAAGACTCATGTAGCGTTACCTTCCTCCTTTGCTTATGGACTCCCAGCTCTCAATGTCCATGTCTGCATTTACCTGACAGCCTTAGAGCTTCTCACCTCTGTCCAGGAGCCCACACATATTCTTACTCAGAGCTATTTTTCTCCCAAATAGAAATGAATGACCAGGCACACTGTCCAGAGCTCAGTCTTGAGATGCATTTAACAATATAGTTTGAGATGTTCAACAATATATTTCAAAGTCACTTCCACCACAGTGCTACTGGTTTGCCAGTGTACACTCTACATGTACGCAGTCTGTTCATGAGACAGCCACAGTCCTTTCCTCTTCCCTCTTGGAAGGCAGGGCTGTGAGCTAAGGAGGGAGTACTGGTATACCCAAGGTAGAAACAAACAAAGTAATATTTTTAAGATTGTGCTGCTAGAAAAGAAATAAGTGAAAGGCCTTGAGGTGAGCATGTCTCAGGTGTCCAGAGGAAGGTGAGGGGGCCCTGAGTGTGGTCAGGAATGCCGAGGACCCAGCAGCTAGCTCTGAGTGCAGGAAGAATTTTGAGATGTAAAACATGGCTTGTCTGTGAACCAGAGCTTCAGGTTCTGGAGTAGAAGGCAAATGTTCTTACAGAAGCTCGCCTCTCTCAACTCCCTGTTGGCTCCAGGAGGAGAAGCTGATGTTGCTTCTGGTCTGTGAAGACTTGAGTATCCAAATGTGGCAGCAGAGGAAGAGAAGGACCCAGGCCTCTCTCTAGTGTCCCCCACTGTAGAAAGCCAGAGGCCAAGAGGCTGCATCTAAACACCCCTTCACCCACCTTGCCCAGAAGATTACTATACATTTCTGAATACAAATGCTTTCCATTGGGGTGTGTGTGTGTGTGTGTGTGTGTGTGCGTCCATGTGCACATGTGTGTTTGGGGGCAGTGAATGTGGGTGAAGTAACCAAAGGACAAGCTCAGGTGTCGTTCCTTAAGCATCAAACTCTATGTTTTATTTTTGAGTCTGTAATTCGCCAATCAGGTTAGGCTGGGTAGCCTGCAAGCCCCAGGATGTGTCTATTTCTACCTCCTCAACTCTGGGATTACAAGCACATTCCATCACACCCAGATTCATTGGCTGTTTCTTAAAAGCAAGAAAAAAACAGGTGGGAGGTAGGGAGGCCCACGCCTCCTCTAACACTCCACCCTTGGCCCAGGCTACTTCTTTAAAACCCCTGTCCAGAGTTCCCTCTGTTCCTTCTTCATTCCCCGGTTCTCCTCATGCTGGCTTCCAGTCTCTGGGCTGAAGATCCAAACCACAAATCACATCCTCAGGGTGGAGCACGGCCCTCCTGAGTGTGCAGACAGCTGAACAACCAAACGGTGACCTCGATCTCCTCAGATGGCTGGAGACAATCTTGTATCCAGAGCTATGAAACCAGACATCCTTTATTGTGAGATGATCGGCTCCTGAGGTGGCTTGGCCAAAACAAACCATCTTTGTTTAATTTTTGAGGATGTTTCCCATGAAAGAGGCAGCTGCTTGTGGCCATTCCTGAGGGCCCAGAACCCACAGATCTGGAGGCCAACACCATAACCACCTCTGTTTGCCTTGATGGAAAATGTCTATGCACACACAGTGTTGGAAAATGGCAACACACAGTGATGACAGGCCAAACCACCAAGAATCGGGACCACTGGCCAGTCATTCCAAAGCTTATGACCCCTTCAGCAGCCACTGCCAGTACTGGACTCACATGTACAACAGGTTCTGGGGACCTGCTACTTCTATGTGTCCTTGGTCAGAGACACATGTGTCTTCTTAGTAAATACCATCTAAAAGGTTTGGGTCACCCCGACATGAGTAGTAATAGTGTTGGCAGAAGGGTGGGGTAGGCAGGGGATGTTACTCTCTGCCAAGGTAAAATTGGAGACTGCTTCAGTGCATACATCCTCAAAGGACTTTGAACTTGAACTCGATCTGTTCTCTCTGCCTGTACGTGGTGTTAGTGTGTGCACCTGATGGTTTGTCTGTGTATATGTGCATATAGATACCACTTGGTCAGCCTCAGATGTCTTGTCATTTTTCACCTGTTTTATCAGACAGCCTATGACTGAGCCTGCTAGCCAGCAAACCCAGGGATGCCCCTGTCTCTGCCTTCTCAGTGCTGGGATTACAGAAGCACTTGCCATGTCTGAAGTTTTTATGCGGATACTAGGGGTCCAGGAACAGGTCCTCAATCCCAATGCCAGGAGTTGCAGTAACTGAGTCATCGCCCATCTCTCAGAACTGGCAGCCTCTGAGCAAGGATGGGCCTCAGCTTGTGGTACCAGAGTTCAGGGTTTCTATCACCAGTACGAATAGTGAGAAAAGTAGTGTTCATCCAATCAATAGACATCTGCCGAGCACTCAGTAGGCTCCTGGCCCTTCTCAACACAGTTGAGTGGGGCTCCTGGTTCTGCAGGCATCTGCAGTCTGCCTCCACTCGATAATCTCTGTCCTCCTGTTGGGCCACCCCCTTTAACTGCAGCCACTACGGACTTCTTGCTCTTTCTTTTAAAAAACAAACAAAAACAATAAAACAAAAAACAAAAACAAGAAATGAGAGCTAGGGCTGGCATGGTAGTGTGTGCCTATAATCCCAGTGCTGTGAGTTCAGGTCCAGCATGATCCACACAGTGAATATCAGGTGAGCCATAGGGAGGAAGAGCCTTCCTTCAGGGCCTTTGTTACTGAACCCCCAGCTTGGACTTCTTTTCCTCAGAGCTTCTTCATTTTGCTTTTGCTGACATCATTCCTAGGCCATATATCCAGTCAGAACAAGAGTCTAACGCTTCTCCTGCCCTTGCCCCTTGCCCCTTGCCCCTTGCCCCTTGCCCCTTGCCCCTTGGCCCTTGGCCCTTGGCCCTTGCCCCTTGCCCCTTGCCCCTAGCCCCTAGCCCCTAGCCCCTAGCCCCTAGCCCCTAGCCCCTAGCTCCTAGCCCCTACATGGGCATATCTTCTTTTCTTAATACTCTCTCCACAGTAGGCCTCACTTGCTAGCTGGACTTCCACACCCCCACCTGAATAGATCTTCAGCAAAAGGACCTCCTCAAAGCCAGGTCTTGGGAGGAGGGGCAGTTCCTCAGGACCCCTGAGCAGCACAGACCTCCAAAGTCCCAGAAGCCGCCTGGCTCAGAAACATTGTGTTCTGGGGATGGGTTATGAATGAATAAATAAGATACCTATGAATGGAGGGGGCATATTCTAGCCAAAGTTGCTGAGTAAATTGTTCTGGATCACAGGGAGCCCCACCCTTGATCACCACCCCACTCTCTCTGACAGGTCTCATGTGACCTGCTTGCCCCTTCCTCCCTTCCTCCCTTCCTCCCTTCCTCCCTTCCTCCCTTCCTCCCTTCCTCCCTTCCTCCCTTCCTCCCTTCCTCCCTTCCTCCCTTCCTTCCTTCCTTCCTTCCTTTCTTCCTGTCCAGCTTCCTTGAGGATTGAACCTAGAGCAAGAGCTCGCTCACTGAGCTACACTCTTGAACCCCATCTTAGTCTTTCACTTTGAAAGAGGATTTCACTACATTAGCCAGATTGCCCTTGAACTTGGCAATACCCCTGCCTCAGCCTTCAGGTTAGCTGAGATGATCGAATTTCCCTGATAGACCATGATGCAGTCATTCAAGCCAATTTTTGAGGACAGGCAGCAGTGGTTGGCAGCTGAGAGAAGCAAAAGGCTTAGGCCAGTAGCTCTGGCTCTCCCTCGGGTGAACTGGGGATGAGCTGAGAGCAAGCTGGAGCACCCCTCGGGAGTGTGGCTGAGTCCAGGACCAAAGACTCATTAAATTCCCAATTAGATCTCCCCACCTCACAGTGACTCCTGCTTAAACCCCTGAAGTAACTAAGAAGCTCTGCATGTTCATAGGCACGGCTGGCAGGCACGTTCTCTCTTGTTTATGCCAGCTCCTCTGCTGGGGTCAGACATTTGCATGTTGAGGACTTTCTGGAGTGGTCAGGCTTGGGACTGAAAAGAACTGCTATGTCACACCCCCAGTCTCACTGGGTCCACTTTCACGACAGCTCCTCTCATATTATCCCTGTGAAGAACATCTTAATTTAAGTTTGTGTTTAGGGTTGGCGCTTTGAAAGAAGAGTTAGCATAATTTTAATTTATGCTATCATAAATCCAATTTGCTAGTTCAAGCGGTTAATAACGTTGGCTGCTGGAACCACACGCTCCTGTTGCCTCCCTGAGGGTCCGGCTCTTCCTCACTAGGGCAGGAAGGGATGAGTAACAAGGCAGAAGCTGCCACCATGGCCCCGGCATGGTGAGGGAGAGCGGTGGATCATCTGTGCTCTTGCAGGATGGAAGTCTGGTGAGAGCTGGTGATGTTTAAGGTCTGAGGCACAGTGGGCTTCATCTCGGCCCAGCAGATTTATTTGCCACACATCAGTCTGTTACAGCCTATTCCCTCAGCATATGAAGTTTTGAAAGTATTAAGCAAGAAATGGAAAAGTAGGGAAGATAGCTCAGTTGGCAATGGACTTGTCCTGGGAGCATGAGGCCCTGAGTTTGCATCATTGGTACCCATGCAGAAGCAAGGTGCAGTGGTTGTGGTGTACATCTGGGACCTCAGTATTGGGTAGAGTAACCAGAGACCACCAATACCAACCAGGGTCTTGCTGGCCAGCTAATCAGAAAAAACAAATAGCTTACAGGATGGTGAAAAGCATTACTAGAAGATACCAGTCACTGATCTCTGACCTTCATATACACACCCAAGTTCCCATGTGTATACCACACACCCACAAAAAAGAGAGGGGCTAAAGGAGTGGCAGACAGTCAATACCATCATGACATAGCCCAGCACCTGCTAGTAGGTCACAAAGATGAGATCAGGACTTCCTAGACAGAACCACCTGGCCTCACCCCCCACCCTGTCTTCGGAGTTGACAGCTAGAGTATCACAAATACACCTGTGGATAAAGATACTTTCCTGCTCTGTTTTCACTTGGGCAGCACGTTTTATTGTTTAATTCTAGGGCTGAAAGCAATCGATAGATTGATGAAGGCTAAATACCCTTGCAGTTGAGCAAAAGCCCAGTGCAGCTGTCTTGACCAGAATGATGATGACCTTGTAGACTGCTGATTCATGTAGCCCACCCCGAATATCCATACAGAGTAAGGTGTTTGCTATTTCCCAGCCTCACCTCTCAGGGATCCAGGCTCAGTAAGCAAGCATGCTCCCCAAGCAGGCACTAAACATTACTCAGGGCTCCGTCTCTGACAGACATGATGAGCTCACATCCAGCCTCAATGGATAGAGCAGAAGCTCAAGCAGGAGGGTCATATGCCAAGGGATTCCACAAAAGACTGGCAGGAGACAATCTATCAGTCTGTTGATTGGTGCATATTATTCAGTGTCCTATGGTTGTATTACCACCTCCCCAAGTCAGTCCATCCCTGATCCCTGTGCTGTGAAGAGCTCCATCAAAGGAGATTCCCACAGTTCGAGACTCTCTGGAATCAGGGAAAGTCAGTCATATTGCATGGGAAAGGGTTCAAGCCCTGGCCAAATGCAAGGAGGAAGAGAGTTTGGACCAGTCAGCGGAGGGTTCTGGGGAAAGTGGGTGAGGTTGTACAATGCCAGGAGCCAATGACACTGGAGGGACCATTTGAGGCATAACCTGGTTCTGTCTCACATGGATAGGCCTAACAGGTTCTTTCGTGACCATCTCTAAGCCTATCTCCCAGGGCTACTGTGAGGCTCTGGTAAGAAGAGAGAGGCTTCCAACTTTCCAGTAGACCACAAAGCACAAGAGTTTGGGATATAGGTTGGGAAGATAGCTGTCATACAAGCACAAGAACCTGTGTTTGATCCCCAGAACCCAAAAAGCTGGGCATGGTGGTAACTCTCAGAATCCCAGCACCAGTGAGGCAGAAACAGGTGGATCCTTTGAACTGGTGAATTCCAGACCAGTGAGAGGCCCTGTCTTAAAAATATCATGTAGATGGTACCTGAGGAAAAATGCCAAAGGCTGCAGGCAGGCAGCCAGACAGACATACACAGACACACAGAAACACACACACACAAAGACACACAGACATACAGACACACACAAAGACACACACACACACACACACACATGCAAATATAAAAGTAAAAAACCCCACAAGCAAACAAACTGAAGATAGCTATACTAGGTATGTATCCTGGGTGGTAGGAAGCTTGCCAAAAGCTCACAAGACCCCAGGTTCTATCCTCCAGGAAAATCTCTCATTAAATTAAAGATGGTGTTAGATAAGATAAAGCTTGGGTAGGAGAGGAAAGTGTCCAGAAATGGAAATGTGTAGCCGAGGCCAGCCCAACCATCCACTGAGGTGTTGGGCTGTCTACTGGAGGCCCGAACCTAGCTGCAGCCCTGCAGGCTTCTTAGCAATTAAAGCATTCCATCAATCACCTGGGCAGCTACCCACACCCTCCCTCCCAGGCATGCTCCAGGGTACCTGTCTCTCCATAAACAAAATTCCACCACAGATAACGCAGACCCTCCTCTGCCTCCGTATATTGCTCTGACAGCAATCCCAAGGCTGAGAAATGGCACGTATAACTTTCTCCTTATTAGGCAATAAAATATCCAGAAGTGTTCCTATACGCAGAGCAATTCCATATGTGTCAACTGCAGCTTCACAATAACTTGAAATTATTCTTGCCTTCCTCTTTGCCATAAACTGCATAAAACATATACTTTTTAAGTACAGACATTGGGAATACAGAATTCACTAACAATGGTGCCTTTGCATGTACAGTGGGTTTAATTTAAAGTGAAAAACACTGACAATGGATCTAGCAGAACAACGTGAGTTTTCTTCCAGATTTCTGTGTGCTTAAGATTTATTTACAATCAGTAGCATGCTCAGAGTGTAAGTTTATAGCTCTATAAATTCTTCTATGTGTACATCTACTTGGTCACCAACCTGACCATGGGTCACCAGTGAGTCCAACCTAATAATATTGGAAAGCAATGTTCTCATAGACAACCACACAAATAAGCCAACAGAAAGCCTTCTTCCCTTCATCGCCCCTCTCCTCTGGCTATCCAAGGCAAACAAATTCTCATTCCAACGTGATAATTAATTCTGCCTCCCCTTCAATTTCTCAAAAGATACATCTGTGCTTGCCTGCATCTGGACTCTTCTACTCAACATAATGTCTAGAGAGTCAGGAATCTGTTGTGTTCTTGCTAATATTTCCTCATGTGGATGTCCCTCAGTCTACCTAGCATCCTACAGTTGTAGCCACTGGGGAAAAGTGGAGTTTGTGGGTAAAAGTCTGTCCTCCAGTAGTCCCAACACCCCTACTGAAGGGACAAGACAGCCAAGTCCTTTATGTCTTTATCCCATAGACACATTTGTGGAGAGTGAGCCTCTGCTGACTAAGATGGCAGCCTCCTAACAAGACGATCGTCACAGCCGTGGTACAGGAAATTACTGTGAGTGATCCAAGATCAGCACAGTTCTCTGCAACACAAGGTGGATCATGACAGATACCCCTGAGCTCTGTCTCTGGCTCCAGTCACACCTATGGGTGTCAAGCTTTTAATATCCCTAGGCACAGGGGAAAGGTCAGGCCCCAGGCCTACCCTCATTTGGAGGAGTAACATGGCGTATCTCCAGACCTCTGCAAAGGGCTGTGGCTTCCTTTTGCTCCCACAAAAGACATTTCATGCTTGTTTAAGAACCATCAGTTGTGAAGTGAGAATGGTAATGGAGATGTTACTAATCTTTTCTTGATTACTTACTGAACATTAGACTCACTTCCTCAAGCGATACACAGTTCATGGAGGGAGAAGTGGGCACGCCAGAGATGAGCTTATCTGAGATCTCCCAGGTGGCCCATGTTTGAGTCTCTGAGAACTCAAAGGCCATCTGAAGGGGAAAGATGAAATAAGGCAGAGTGGGCTCCAGAAGGAAGAATGAGTCTGTGGTGTTAGTGATAGCAGATAAAAAAAATCCAAATGTAGAAGGGAAACATCCTTGTCCATGGGTGTAGGTATGCCAGTTTGTCGGGTGGAACTTGAGGGTCTGAGGGAGGGAAAGAAGCTGATAGAAAGGAGGATGAAGTGGAGAGGGTGTGGCCTGCTTAAGGGCGGAGGGCCCAGTCAAACAAGAGACTGGAAGTGCTAAAATGCTCAAAGTCTCCTGATAAGCAACCACAGATAGAACTTTCTTGCTCCTCTGAGGAGCATTGCATGTGAATGTGTGTATCCATGCAGACCATGTATGAAGACTGCTGTGTTTCCTGCATATAGCTATATCTGATGCCCAGTTTTCTCCCCCTTGATTTCCTCAGCCAGTTTCCTGTTTGAGCAGAGGAGCTGGACTGGTTCATGAGGATGACCTGTGGCTGAGCATGAAGAACCGTTCATGGAGATTGCTGCACACCTGTGCTTTCTGGTGCTTTCTGTGTCTAAGGACCAGTGTGAGGCATGATATGGAGCAAATCCCCAAAAGAGGAGTCCCCATGTCCAAAGGCACTTTCGCTCAGAGTTCAGGGGATACCACTAAGGCTCTCAGGAGCTCTTCTCTGCTCCCCTCTGCAGAAGTCAAAGACTGCTTGTTTCTCCCTCAGAGAGAGCACAGGGTGTGGTCAGCCTGAAGGAGGCCTCAGTTGCACCATCAGTGGCTCATCTGCACTGCTCTCATTATGAGCGAATCTGAGCACCCTTTCTTGTACTTTGACAGCCAGCTGTAATTTCCTTTCCTGTGACATGGCTGTTCACATCTTTGACACTGCCCGGTCATGCTTCTGGGCTCCTTGTAAGAGGCCACAGGGAGTGGGCTTTAAGTGGGGTTGGGGGTGTCCTACAAGGGTCTGGAAGAGTCTTAGCCCCTAATACTAGCTCTGCAAACAGTTCTCTATGAAATCTTTCTAAAACATTTGACCACCTTCAAGTGTGCCTTTCTTCTGGAAGAGAGGTTGGGTCAGGTCATCCTAAGAATTGATGTATCTCTGGTTATCACACAGACAGTGTGGCTGGCAGTTTGCTATCTCCTGAGAAGGAAATGGACCTGTGCTTCAGAAGAAAGAATTTAATTTAGATACTGTGGAGGACTTCCTGATGTCTCAGGATATTAAATTCCAGAATGAATGAGACAGGCCAAGGCAGAATATCTTTCTAATGCACAGACCTTTGAAAGCAAGATGACTCATTTGTCCTCCTGGGAAATTGTCTAGTTCTGGCAATGAGATGGGAGTTGGAACTAGTCGGGACTTGGGGTCTTTGCAGGGTTCCATGTGTGATGGGGCCAGCTGTGCCTTCGACAGTGAACTGGCTCTCCTACGTTCTAATCTCAAAACTTGGCTCATTGTGTATGTTAGAAGCAGAGGCACTGTCGGGCCTAACTTAATGAATTACTGAAATTAGCATTATTGAAAAGATGAAGCACCGGGGAAAATGCTGATTTTAATCAATAGTTCAAATGAGCCCAAGAAAGATCATCAGAACTCAGCAAAGTCATGGAGAAAGTTAACAGCAGCTCTGTATGCCTGGCCTTCCCAGGGCACAAAGTGTTCCGGGCAGTGAAGTGGTGTCTGTTCTGAGCCCCCACTTTGTTCCTAGTGGCTCCTCTTGACAGAGCTCACTGATGGTTTCTCACCGTCATTGCTAGCACATGAGTAGCACTGGTTAGTGCTCCTAACAACTCAAGGGCCAATGAGTAATGTTCATTCCTAATATACAGAGATGGCCTCTTGATTTTCAGAATTCTAGACTACTAGCAATTGCAAAGAACTTTAAATATCTAATATATCCTCCATGATTTTGGGAGAACCTTCCAGAAGTCTTCAAAGGCTGTCTCCCAACCATCTCTGTCCCCAAAGAGCTCCTGTAATACCTACCAAGAATCCTCTAGCTGCTAATCCTTCTTCCAGCTGAGGAGTCTGTGATGGTGGAAGGCAGATGTGACTCCTGCCCTCAGCAAGCTTTCAATCTCCTGCAGGGCAAGTATCAAGCAGCTCCAGCCCAGCTGACCGTGTAAGCACAGACACAAGCTATCAGCAGGTCCCAGGATGGTGACAGGAGACAGACTTAAAAGTTATTTCAGCAGTACATTTTCCTGGTACTTGGACTAGGTCACCATATCTTCCATGAGTGACTTTTAAGAATTTCCTGGAGCCTTTGTGCTTGGAGGAGCAAAGTGGACCATTGGATACATCACTTAGAGTCCAGGGTACTTGGGTACTCTCTTAGGGATCTTGAGATACACCCCCAGGACATCTTCAACCTCCATTATTATGGAGAACGCCCCAAAAGAGTAGGGAGGGATACCACAGAGCCCACTTCATCTTCAAAATGATCTGTGGAGGCCCAGGAAGATCCAGGAACTGTGCCTGGCCAGGAATAATGATGACTCTCTCTCTCTCAATCTCTCTCTCTCTCTCTCTCTCTCTCTCTCTCTCTCTCTCTCTCTCTCTCTCTCTCTCTCTCTCCCCCAGCGTGTGTGTGTGTGTGTGTGTGGCAGTTCCCAGATTCAGTTAGGCTATCCCAAAATACCTGAGTCCGGATCCTCTGCACCGTTGTACCTAGTATTCTTACTCGGTTCTGGGGAGTACCCCCGGCTGAAGCTTGTACAGCAAGAACTGGATCAACTGAACCACTTCCAGCCTCCAGGGTTTTTGTTTTGTGCCACCGTTGCCGGTGATAGAAGACGCATATCCCAAACACAAAGTGATGCTCAGGCTCAGGAAGCTAGAACGCAGCAAGGACCCTCTAGTCCTAGAGATGTGTCTTTGTACTCTAGGGTGCAGGTATAAGGTGGGGTGACTTCCTAGGGTGCTGTGCTCTAAAGAGTTTGTCAACCCCCATTAGGCAGAAAAGGGATACAGCACAGCTCTGTCCCACCAGGTTGCCCAGGGGCTCATCTCCACCTCTCTGATATCTTAAACCCACCCCCTTCCCTGAAAAGATGAGCCAGCCAATATTCAGTTTGCATGTAGAATCTAGGTCTGGTGGCAGAGTAACCCACCCTGCTTCTTCACAGCAGGTGCCTGCTGCGGTTGGCATGCCCATTATAGCATTATAGCACTACTTGGTTTGCAGCCTTTTCCGTGGCCAAGGGTTTGCTTTTGTGAGGAAAACATTAGGTACTTTCATAAATCAATAAAGAGTGGTTAAAGTGGGGCTTAGCAGTGGTTGGGTGGTGGTACCACACAGACACCTGGGACCTGAACTTGTTTCCTTTTGCAAAGCCAACGTCATCCTGCTGCTCCTTAGGAGAGAGAAACAAATTGTTCCCGGAAGACTTCTCCATGATTTATTGATCAGTGTTTTGGAAACCAAATTAATTGCAAAATGTTCTATTGAGTAGCTCGCTTCCAGCACTGAAGATTCTGGCACAGGGAGGTTGGGAGAATGCAACAGGGGCATATCTCAGAAGTGGTCTCTTCCGGAAAGAAATGAAGCCCACGCACTGGGGGCTGATGGGTCATATGCTTGTCTGCACGAACCAGCTGTCTGAGTTAGCAAGGGATCTGAATAGGAATCAGGCTATAGCCATGCTGTGTGCCTGTGTGTGTGTGTGTGTGTGTGTGTGTGTGTGTGTGTGTGTGTGTCTGTCTGTCTATCTGTCTGTCTGTCTGCACAAGACCTGTGGGCTTTGGGGAAGGGGTTCTCTGTTTGCCCACAGCTGGAATCCAGCATCTGACCAGAATGGCTCAACCGCTGCTCCTCACGGGGCAGGGTCTTCCTAGGCCAATAATAAGGGGTGTTTTTCAGCAAGTTAGAAAACCCATGATCAGATTTGTGTTGAATGGTCCCTCATGCTCCCCAGGCATCCCTACTCTGGCCCCATCCAGCCTTCAAGTCTTTGTCTCTGGTAGTGCCTACCATACAGGTATACTCTGTTGCCACTGACTTCAAAGGCCTGTTTCTTAGGATAGGTTCCAGCCCTTCATAAGGGAGCCCTCCATATGTGAGTTCTCAGCTGAGACTAAGACCTTAAACCTAGACGTTGTTCTGGCTTCTGGTACTTCCTACACCCTACAAGATGTTGACCCAACTTTTTTCCACGCACATATATCTCCTATCACACTGACCCCAGAGAAGAAGTTCCTTGTTATCCTGAAATGGATTTTCCCTGGAACAAAGATTAGAATATGCAGGGCAGACAACAAACTAAGCCCCCAGTGTACTTATCCCCTCCTGGGTGGTTGTATATAAAACATCACTTCAGAGTGCAGACCAAACTTAAGAGATCCAGGAAAGAGCCTCCTGCAGTGAACATTGCATGTGCAGGCCTGGTTAGCTCCAGACCCACAGCATGGAAGTGTTCCCTAGAAGTAGCAATTTCTGGGTCTCCTTACCCTCACAGGCTCTCTGGAAGACTTCCCTTAGCTGCTGCAGTTGTATGGGGCTGGCCTTGCAGCCCTGGAGCCACCATGACAGCTCATGTGCCCAGGCTTTGTTGAAACATCTTCACGTTGTCCCCGAGGATTTATGTAGATCTTTCTGGTGCTCTTAGGAACACTTCTGGCAAGGTTAAAAAGTCACTTCACCCCCCCCCACACACACACACACATCACTCCCCAGCTCAGAAGGAATCTTCTTCCTACCAGTGACTGCTTTTCTATCCCTGGCATCAGTAGTCGGGATGCTATGGCATGACTTTTCCTGGGGAAATACTAAGAAATATATGTTCCAGGCATATTGTGTCCATCTGCAATCCCTGTACTCTGGAGGCAGAAAAAAGTGGCTCTCTGTGAGTCTGAGGTCACCCTGATCTATATAGCAAGGTTCAGGCCAGCTAGAGTTACATAGTAAAATCCCTTGTCTCGAAAGCAAGCAAGCAAGCAAGCAAGCAAGCAAGCAAGCAAACAAACAAAACAACACAAAGCAGAAAAGAAAAGAAAAAAAGAAAGAAAAGAAAAGAAAAGATCTATTTACTCAGAGAAAGGCCAGAAGAAGGGATTTGTCCAAGTCCAACCTGGTGATCCAATGAGTTCAGTGGAGTTACTTACATGAACACGAAGATCTCACAGGCAGCCACACTCAGAAGCCCCTTCTTATTGGCTAGCTAAAGGCCTCCTGAGAGTCTGTGAGCTGCCCTCCACCTCCACAAGGATCTTGTGAGGGCCTCCTGTAGGTCGTCATAGCCACTCTGCTTCAAGACAGCCATGGACACATCCAACCTGGAGGAAACAGGCACACGACAGAGAGAGAACACAGGGAAAACCCGTGCCTTGGCTGAGTTACTAATGGAGGACCAGATTCATATTGAGTGTTTTGCCTTGGTGGCCACGAGAGGCCACAGGTCACACACAAAGGACACTGGTACAGTCAAAACAAATGAACTATCCTCTCTGAGAAGGACAGTGGCAGGTGTCAGTGGAAGGAGGTTTGTGAAGCTGAGCTTTGGTTCATCAGATCAGAAAGAGACTTGTCTGGGGACTTGTCTCTGTTATGTTATCATCAGAGAGCATATTTCTCCCTTGGGATGTAAATTACATTCCAGTGAACTATCTGAAAAGTTGTGTGCTAAGTCCTTTAGCACAGTGGATAATGGCAGTTTTTCTCCATTGTTAGAGTCATCCAGGTACCTTGATGGCCACAGTATGTTCTTGCAGACCAAGATCTGGGCAGACTATGAAAAAAACAGTGTGGAAGAACCTCTGTAAAGTTCCTTTTTCTATTTGTGCTGTTCTAAGGTCTCCTTCCCTTTGCAAAGAGATCTTAAAACTTGCTCAAATCTCAAGATTTTGGCTCCATAGGTGGTATTACTATACCACAAATTGTCACCAAACCCATACATGTCTCACCAGTCCGAAAGGTGAGATGTCCTACGCAGAATAATTAGGGAAACAAGTTCAGGGCAGGTCTCGTCTTGTCTTTGTTCTTTGCTGTTGTTTCGTTTTACTTTTTAAGATTTACTTTTACTATTTTTAATTACACACATATAGGGAGGTATCTGTGTGAGTACAGGTGCCCTCAGAGTTCAGAAACCGGTATCTAATTTCCTTGAGTTGCATTTATAGGCAGTTCGGAGCTGTCCACTGTAAGCGCTAGGAACCTAATTTGGGTCCTCTGAAAGAACTGTAAGTACTTCTAGCCCAGAGCCATCATCAGCTCACTACAGTTTCTTTTTGCCTTTTAAATGTTAATTAGTTATCAAGTCCCCCAAATCTGACATAGTTCCAAAAGTTAGCAGTGAAGTCTTGCTGAGGCCCATAGAAAGAAAAAAAAATCAAGCGGGCTGAAGTCCACATCAGATATTATTAGATAGTGGATCTGAAATTCCAAGTGGTAGACTTCCTTCAGACATGGATGGACCTAGCTGCTCTGGTGTCACTGCAGACTCAGAAGTAGCTCTGATAGGGTAATCTGGTCACATGCCCATCCCTCAACAAATCATGGGCTCAAGACCGTGCCAACTGATCCAGATACGGGTTGCAAGGCCTACCCTGTCCTGCTCAAAGCTCAGGGACCAAGTAAGAGAAATAAATCTCCAATAAACATCAGAATGTAGATACCAGAGAAAGGGAAATGTGTGCTGAGCCACCTCCACAGAGAGTTTTGTGCAAATCATGGCATCATCTACAGACGAGGAAGAGGGGCACAGAGCCATTTAAGTCACTTCCCAAAGGCACAGTAAAAAAGTTCAGATGACCCCAGCCCAGACAGAAAGGTCTTTGTATCACTCTTCACCCTTATGTTTTCTTGCTTTCTTCTGTTAGTGGGTCCCTAAGCTAGCACATAGCCACACACAGTAGGTCTGAAAATACTTCACAGTCAAGTGCTTGGGTTCTCTTGCCACTGCTTGGGTGAATGTTTATTTATACAGGTTTGCAAGACCTGCAGAGAAAGCCCAATGGAAAAACACATCAATTTTTTCCTGCAAATTATTTTTGTTAATAAATTATATATAAGTTTATGCATCCTAATTAACCAAAAATTATTTATTACAGCAATTAAAGTGAAGTCATGCAAATGACTGCAATTTTAAGTTCTTGACAATGTGATAAAGTCTGTTCATGTGTGCCTGCCTTGCTGATTCTCCTTGAAACCAGCCAGCAACCGTCAGAGCCTGCAGAGGACAGTCAGAGGGTCTGGGGAACCAGGTCCCCTGGAAATGTACTCAAGATGAAGGATAGTTTAATCCCTCCTAGGGAGGAAATGAGCATCTTCTGATGTAGGAACATAAAGCCACTAGACCCACAGCCTGCCCTGAAAGAGAGGCTGGGATCTTGCTGTCTTTAGCACTCACTGCCCAAGCTTTATCCTTTGGCTTGTAAGGTCAACTTTAAATGTCCCCTCTTTGCATGCCAATGTTTATTCATTTATCTGTTCAATCATCCATCTATCCAGTCATTCATCTTCCACTCATCTGTCTGTCCATTCATCCACCATTCATCCATTCATTGACCATTCATCTATCTATCTATCCAACTATTTACCCATCATCTATACATACATACATACATACATACATACATACATACATACATGCATACATACTGTCTCAGTCAGGGTTTCTATTCCTGCACAAAATGTCAGGACCAATAAGCAAGTTGGGGAGAAAAGGGTTTATTCAGCTTACACTTCCACACTGCTGTTCATAACCAATGGAAGTCAGGACTGGAACTCAAGCAGGTCAGGAAGCAGGAGCTGATGCAGAGGCCATGGAGGGATGGTTACTTACTGGCTTGCTTCCCCTGGCTTGCTCAACTTGCTTTCTTATAGATCTCAGGACTACCAGCCCAGGGATGGCATCACCCACAATGGACCGTCCCACCCCTGATCACTAATTGAGAAAATGCTTTACAGTTGGATCTCATGGAGGCATTTCCTCAAGGGAGGCTCCTTTCTCTGTGATAACTCCAGCTTCTGTCAAGTTGACACGTAAAACTATCCAGTACACATACCTACATATCATACATACATACATACATACATACACCATATACCTACCCCATCCATCTACACACATACACACACACACACTCTATATTTCCATGCACCCACTTATCCATTCTTCTATCCATTCATCCATCCACCTCTTCATCCACTTTTCCATCCAACCACCCTCTCACCCATCCACCCATCCACCCATCTATCCCTTCATCCATTCTTCCTCATATACATACATCCTACCAACAAACTCACACACACCCCCCATCTGTACTATGTCATCTTTCTTGGGAGCATAATCGTAGCCTGACCTTTAGCTACTCTGTGGGTTCTTCTTCTTCTACCTTTCTCCACTCCTTTTCTTCTACCCTTTCAACCCCTAACACTAGATAAGAGAGGAAAAAGATCCCTAAATAAAGTCAGGGGATGGAAGGGGGTTACATTATCATAACAGGAAGACTACTTCCTGCTGGTTAGGGGCATCAAGTTCCTTAGGGCAAGTTTTATCTTTGCCATTAGGATATTTAATTTCTTCTTGTTGTTATTTCTTCTTTGTGCATGATGACTTAAAAAAACCACAACTAGCAACAACCAACAACATGTCCCACCTCTCAGGTCCCTAACATTTATTTATATATTCTCTAAAAAGTCCCCAGAGTTCCAAACATCACACAATTGCAAAGACTGTCTGCAGCTGGCAAAATCACATCTTTGCCAGAGCATGAGGCAAATCATAGTCAGCTGCTGTGGACAATCTGAAGCAGCCCCATATCTTATGCCCGGGGTTCAAATGGAAACCTATTCTTATAATATTTCTGTGCTTTTTAAAGAAATAAAAATTCCAAAGTTCTCATTACCCATAATGACTATTGATAGATTGCTAAGAGGCTCACAAGTTATATAGCAAGCCAAGAACTAGGAGAAAGTACACACACCATCCCCTGGAGAGCAGCGGCCTTGCCTAGCCCCATAAAGCTTTCCATGGCAACTGAGGAGAGAGTTGATCCCTTTCCCTGTGTGAAAAACGATGGCAGGAGAATGGAATGGAAGAAAGATATAGACAGAGAGAAATGAAAGGCCTTTCAGAGAAGTGGGGCCATGAATCAAATGAATGAGCCTGGGTGAGGTTTGTATTTTATCACGTGTCCCTGTGGGTGGAGGCTGGAGTGTGTAGCAGTAGTGGATAAATATTAAATTATAATTTCTAGAAGACAGCAATAATTTTTTCAGCAAAGTATTAAATAGGGTATACTTTTAAAAATTCATTGTTCATTTAAAATTCAAACTTAATTAAACTCCATTTCCTCTCGTTCTTTTTCCTCCCTTTCTCCATCTTCAACTCTAAGGTTCATAGACAAACCTGGATTCTCCCTTTTATGAATAGGGTGGCCTCAAATGGGCAGCTTGACCCCCTTTAGGACTCACCTGTGCCCATTATACAATGGATAATACCGATATCGCAGAATGTGACTCATGGTGACTGGGCCTGTCAGGTTGGACTATAGGGCACCACAAGGAGCTTAGGGGATGTGGACTTCAGGGCACAGGCTTCAGCCAGGAACAGATTGTACTCAACTTCAATATGCCTGTGAGCATTTTGGACCCCAGGACCAATCACAAGCTGTCATCTGCCTGGGTCTGTCCACAGGGTGAAACAGGAAGTGCTTTAGTGTGTGATCCTATGTAGGGACAGCACTGTGCAGACATCCAACGTAAGGGGACGGGGATCATTCCCTTTGTTTTCAGGCCATTCTGACCCCAGTTTCTACTTCTCAGGACCAACTCACCCCTATTCACCCCTGCAGTGACTGCATCCCCCAATGGCTGCTGACACCTTCCCAGTCCTTGTGACCATTATTGATGGAAGATAGAGACATGTAGTTTTTTAAAGGGCACCTCAAGTAGCCATGTTGAAATTGGGCTATAAGACA
Organism: Grammomys surdaster; assembly: GCF_004785775.1. NCBI lineage: Eukaryota > Metazoa > Chordata > Mammalia > Rodentia > Muridae > Grammomys > Grammomys surdaster. Next base: position 113,095 of record NW_021604638.1, on the reverse strand, counting down.
GATTGGAACTTGAACTTGACAGTGACATTTTCAGTAGCATGTGTATACCTGTGGGTAGCTCACTGATGCCCTTGGAGCCCTTGTCTACTGCTATGAAATGAGTAGCCATGGCTTAAGGCTCAGCAGAACCAGTTGTCATGGAAAAAGTCACCTTAGCTACCAAAGGACCCATCAGAGTCGTCACTGACACAGATGCATGGAGCAACTGCCCAGGGCTGAGACCCAACACCCACGAGGGATGGGCTTTGTCTTCAGCTCTTCCTAGCATTCAGATTCTGAGGAACAAGAGATAAGACTCTAAAATGTACCTGGATTGTAATTTGATCACCAGCTTGTTGCTTAGTTCAAAACATCAGCCCACCTGCAGTATCTAAGAGAGGTTTGATAACATGTGACTGATATGTCCACTGAGAGTCTATGAGATAGCCAGCTCTACATGACTCCAACATCAGGGCCTGGTGAGTCACATAAAAGAGATAAAGCCCAACTTCACACTCATCCCACTCTTGTGTATTGGTGTCCCCATAGCCACAAGATGGCTGCCACAGCTCCACGAGCTCACATTCTTAACACAAGCTTTCTCTTCATGAAGTTACTTTTATGTGGAGAAATGATATCTTCCAGAAGAGTTGGTTAGTTGGTTAGTGTCCTAGCTAGGGTTTCCATTGCTCTGAAGCGATCATGACCAAGGCAACTCTTAGAAAAAAGAAAAAACAGCATTTAATTGGGGCTGGCTTACAGGTTCAGAGGTTCAGTCCATTTTCATCAAGGCAGGAACCATGACAGCATCCAGGCAGGGATGGTTCTATGCTGGAGGAGCTAAGAGTTCTACAGCTTGTTCCAAAGGGAGACAGAAGACTACTGTTTTCCAGGTAGCTAGGAAGAGGGTCTCAAAGCCCACACCAACAGTGATACACTTCCTCCAACAAGGCCACACCTACTACAAGGCCACACCTCCCAATAGTGCCACTCCCTGGGCCAAGCATATCCAAACTACCACAAATTGGTTTGTCACAACTTGTTAGTGTTAGTTGTCAAATTGACAGAATCTAGAATCGTGTGAAATGTGGGGCTGCAGGCGTGTCTGTGGGAGATTATCTTGGTTGAGATAATTGGCTAAGGAAGACCAGCCCACTGTGGGTGGCACCATTCCCTAGATGGGATCCTGAACTGTGTAAATGAAGCAAGAGCTGCCCCACCAGGACCTACTTACCAGGGGACTGATTCTCTGACTTACTACCATCCCTTGAGCAGCCATGCCTCACCACAGGACCCAGGAAAGCAAATATCCTTAAGAACTTTTTAAAAATTCAGTATTGCTATTATTATTTGAGGTGAGAATGCCATGGTGCAGGTGAGGAGGTCAGAGGAACTCTGTGTAGTCCATTCTCTCCTTCATCCTTTATGGGGGTTACAATACTCGAACTCAGGTTTGCGGGGCAATCGCTTCTACCCTCTGAACTATTTTGCCAGTCATAGCAACTATTTGTATTTCTGCTATCTCTCTCTGTCTCTGTGTGTCTCTCTGTCTCTGTGTGTCTCTTTGTCTTGTGTGTCTCTGTCTAGGTGTGTCTGTCTTTGTGTCTGTGTATCTGTTTATCTCTGTGGGTTTCTCTGTCTTTGTCTCTATCTCTCTTTTTGTCCTTGTCTTTGCCTGTCTCTGTGTCTCTGCTTATGTCACTCTCTTTCCATCTTTATCTCTGCCTATCTCTGTGTCTCTGTCTGGTTTTTTTTTTTCACTGTCTCTCACTCTTTGTCTTCCCCACCCCTCATTCTTGTAGACATCCAACAGGTCCAGCCTCCTCATCTCAGACTTTGTTTCCAGTAGACAAGCCTGGCTCCTGTCTCTACAGCAGTGGTTTTCAATTTGTGGGTCACAACATATCAGATATTTACATTACAATTCATAACAGTAACAAAACCACAGTTACAAAGTAGCAACAAGAATAATCTTATGGTTGGTCATCACCACAACATGAGGAACTGAATTAAAGGGTTGCAGCATTAGGAAGGTTGAGAACCACTGCTTTGCAAGATAGACCCCTGAAATCAGTTGTTGTTTTGGGTCCCTTCAGAGACTAGGTTGGCTTTGATCTCCATCCTGTCTCCTTGGGGTGTAACCTAGCACCATCTCACACAGCTGTGCTGGGCTAGAGACCCTATGACCTGTGTTGTCTTTGTCTCCTGAGCACAGGAACATTATGTGTACTTCAGTCCTCAGAAGAGTTGGTATCAAAAACACAAGCCAGCACATCCACTCAGGAAGAGGCTTCCTCTTTCCACAGGTACAGACTGGAGCCTCAGCTCTTTCCTGTGTCTGGAGTCAGGACATAGGCCTCACTCTCCCCCACACTCAGGAACTGTGTGCTGTGAGTGTTCAAGGGGAAAGGGTAAGCTTGAGTCTGTCTTCCTGATATCCCATTACTTTTCAGTCAAGGTGAAAAAAATAAAGCAATTATACACATGCACATGTTCACCCACACACACACACACACGTGTGTGTGTGTGTGCATAGCAGAGAGGCAGGAATATTACTTAATTGCCCTCACCTCCTGTGAGTCCCCCCCCCATTAAGCCTTGGAAGTGCTTCTCTATTACAGAAAATTGGAGTGTGTGTGTGTGTGTGTGTGTGTGTGGTGTGGTGTGTTTGTGTGGGCATGCGTGTATGTGAGTGTGTGTTTGTGTGTGAGAGAGTGTGTGTGCATGTGTGTGTGTCCAGGATGACAGTTTTTCCTGCCTTTGGCAGGACACTTGAGAGAGCACAGGTCAGATGTCAGATGAGCAGACAGACACACATGAGCAGACACACACACAAGCATACACACACACACACACGAGCATACAAGTCTCTCAGCTCCATTGCCTGGAAGGCCATATCTCAGCTCATGGAAAATTTTATGTTTGCAACTGAAAACAACCTGTCTCTCTGGGATGTCTGTTCAAGTCCTGTCAAAATTTTCCCCACACCAGAGAAAAGCCTGCTTATCTCCCCCCAACCCCGCCACCCCCACACTCCTCAGGGGAGTATGTGTGTACGTGTATACGAGAGACAAAGAGTGTGTTTGTGTGCTAGAGAGAGTGTATGCAAGAAAAAGAGTGTGTGTGTATGGTGTGTGTGTGTGTTGCTCATGGACAAAAGCAGAGACTATTTGTGTCTGTCCTCTCACATGCGTGAGACGTGTGTTTCTCCAGGCTGAAAACCACCCACACTCACAAACTATCTCTGTAACTCGGCACACTTACAGCCCACATCTGTCTCTGGAGTTCCTGGGTCTATACAGGCAGAAAATGGCCCCACAGTCTGAACATGTTTGAAGTTCTCTTGTCACGAGGCAGAGTAAACCACCGGCACACACACAGAGGCTGACAGCCTGCCAGGCTGTTTATCTGCTTCCCCCACCCTCTGTGCTCTCGAATATGCGCCATGCATATTCACAAACACTCTGAGAGAAATATCCCCCTGACCACCAAGTGCCGCCAATTAAAAAATGGACCCTCTTTCGATTCTCAGCTCCTAAGAATCTCTGGGAGTGTTTGCAGAAAAGACCTCTCCCTCCTGAATGGCTTTGGCTGGAGCCCTTCATTGCTGGGAGAAGCAGGCCACCCTCACACAGAGCGGGGCTTAAGAGAGACAGCCCCCACCTCACTCCCTTCCCACACCTGGCAACTGTGTGTATGCATGTGTGTAAAGAATCCTTCCTTGGTGGTCTCTTTTTTGCAAACCAAACGCCGTCTTTTCCTAGGCAGAAAAATCTTCACTGCCTCTTGATCTCTCTCTGTGTTCATCTCTCTGTTTCTCACACTCTCAAGGAAGCAAAGCTTCTTGTGAGACTGACAGGCTACTGGGGGGGGGGGTGGACAGTGAGGCTCAGAGTTTTGGATCAATGTGTCTCCAGGCAAAAATGATTCTGTCTTTCATGAAAGCCCCTCTCGGGGCAAAAAATATTTCTCTCTCTCTCTCTCTCTCTCTCTCTCTCTCTCTCTCTCTCTCTCTTTCTATCTCTCTCTCTCTCACACACACACACACACACACACACAGGTGAGGGGATGAAGGGAAGGACAGAGAATTGTGACTGTAGTTGTGGTTGTGATTTGAAAAAACAAAAGACTGTGCTGAGTTTACCCCCTGAATATAAAAAATACGTTATTTTTCAAAAAAGGAAAAATACCCAACATACATGTGTGCGCACACACAAAGCAGACTTGTAACTGGCCTCCGATTGTGCCACCTGGGGAACAAATAGGCTGCGACTAGTGTCTCGGCTTGCAGAGATTTCAAAGATGTTTATCTCAGGCCCCAAAACAAAAATTTCCATTTTCACTCAGAAATTTACTTTTGAAAAATCACCATGCAGAACAGATCGTCCCCTGTGAGAAAGAAAAAAGAAAGCTTGCTTTCCCACACCCCCCTCCACAGTTGGGGAGTGTGCACCAGGGAGTGGGCACTGCCGTGTGTCAGAACCCCTCTTCCTGCAGACAGAAAAACAAGCACTGTTTGTCTATACAGGAAAACATGTTCACAGAGCCTGTGCAGACGCAGCACATACGGCCTCAACGTATGCACACACCCGTGTGTGCCTGGGCAGTCAGTCTGTGTCCTCGCTGTTGTGTGGATCCCACTGGAAGAGCTGTACTTTGTAATTCCCTGCTCACGGACATGGCCTTCCCAGGCAGAAGGGATTTTGTGGTTGTTTATTTTTTTTTTTTTTACCTTCCTCAGAAAAATCTCCCTCTAAAGCTTTTCATCACTGAGACAACATAACTCTCCTTCCCCCAAATAATACACATGAGCTGTGAGCACACAAACCTGACATGTGTGCTCATGTATGTTTTTAACCAAAACATATCATTCCAGATCTGTCTCTTATGAGCTGAAAAAAAAAACCAAAAAAACAAAAACAAGAAACAAGAAAGGTACTGTTTTCTAAATGAGGAAAAAATCTTTCACGGTTCTGTCTCTCAGTTGTCTCTCTTGTCACACACACACACACACACACACACACACACACCACTCAGGTCTCTATAGACCCCCTGCCCTCTCATTAATTGCACACTTCCGGAGCTGACGAAGAATGCATTGCCTGTGTGTGTGTGTGTGTGTGTGTGTGTGTGTGTCTAGGCAGAAAATGTCCTCTTGAGAACGTTTCCTCTACTGCAGCCAAGAAACACACACCAACTTGGAAAAACACACGTACACACTCCCGTCTCCATCTCCAGCGTTTTATGTTTGCACAAAGATACATGAGACGTTTTGGTTTGTCTCTCCTTGAACATAAGAAAACGTACAAATGTGTGTGTGTCTGTGTGTGTCTGTCCTTGAGGAAAATTAATCTTTCTCTCTCCCTGTCACTCTCTCCCTCTGGTGAAAAAAAAAAAAAAATCATGGTTTATTGCCCCCTGCCACTGGCAGTCTAGGGCCGGCAGGAGCCGTGAGGGCCTTCTTTAACCCTTAGCTGGGACTAGAAGCCTGCAAATCCCAGTTCTGAGCCTTCAGAAGGAGGGGAAGGGGCTTGGGTCTCTCCTGTTTTCCTAACTGGTATATAGGTTTTCTACACCCCACTCCCACTCTGCCCCCCACACACATTCATGGTCTATGTGTATTTGTCTCTCTCCCTCTCCCCCCTCCCTTTCTCTCCCTCGCATACATCTTTTTCTCTCCAACTGAAAAAATACTGCGTCATTGTCCAGGCCCGAAGCCTGTGCTACAGCACACCGGCAAGCAGTGACCTTCCTAGCACAAGGGGACTGCAGCACATCTCTCTGGAGACCTGACTACACACCCCCTAACAGTACTGGACCCCAGGGGGAAGTGGGGAACTGGTCTGTGTCAAGAAGACCACAGGGGCATGGTCCCCTAAGGATCCCTCCCTGCTAGATACCACTGCGCAGTGGGAACGGGACTCTCCCACCGCCCATCTCCCTTCCACTGCAGTGAGCCTAGGCTCAGATTCACTCAGTTCAGTACCCCCCAAAACACTGGGCTATCACCAGACAGATTGGGGAAGGGGTCTCAGCCTGGGTCAAGTCGGGTCCTCACAGACCCTTCTCTCCCTCCCAAACCCCCCCCCCCCAGCATCTGGCTTCTGTAGGGGGCGATGCTGTCAATCACAACTTTTGCAGCCGACCTGGACTGAGAGCCAGGCAGGAAGAGGGTCCGCAGTCTCAACGGGATGCGCCACCCCCACTCTCCTCGCTCACTCGCTGCACAACAGCGCATTCACGTGGCCGCCGGAGTAACTACAACCAGGCAGTCTGCCTCAAGCAAGCTGTTTTCTGAGATAACTGTCCTCTCATCCAAAGGGCCGCCGGTTCGGAGGCAAGCTCCCTGCCGTTCTTCCTGGGAAACACTCTTTCCTACGGCTGTAATGGATTTTTCCTGAAACTTTTATCAGCCTTTCCTTTTTGTAGTCAACCAGGCCCAGCTTCTCGGGGCTCGGACAGCCTCCTTAAGACACTCAAGAAAACAGGCTTGCTGCTCATCTCAAAACCTGACATTTAGAGGAGAAGGTGAGGCTCCCAACTAATGATCTAACACATCTGTCTAACATATTTGCCCTGCCCCGGTCCTCACCCCACACTAAGAGCCCGACCTCGATGATTTACAAGGGAAGCAAACAGTGAGTCCACAGACTAAGCTCTAGTTCTCTGCTTTCCCCTTACGCGAGCAAGGAAGCAAGCCATTTGCCTTCCAGAGCCTTGGCTACCCTATCTCTACATGGAAGGGGCTCCCTAATGGTGGACAGGTAGTGCTGCTATGAAGGGACTCCCTGAAAGCAGACAGGAAGAGATGCAGATGATATACAGGAAGAAGCCAGAGAAGACACAAGACCCAAGAGAAGACTTAATGAGCCTCCTTCTTCCTGCCACATCCCACCTCCTACCTTTGAGCACCTCCCAACAATGCTGTCAATTGTGGATTCACCAAGGCATGAAATCTCTTAATCCCGACCCCTTGTACCCTGTCTCTGGAAGCACCATTACAAACACCCCCTAGAGGAGAGCTACCACAGACATGGACAACACCAAGTGTCACAGCTGTTTATTTGGCTACAAAATGAAACAGAATGTTGTCTGTTTCGGCCATGGGTATGTGCCTACTGTATTGTGCAGCAATGATTGAGTGCCTACTGTGTGCTGGGTCCATGCTCCATCCTGAAATCACAACCACAGTCCTGACTTGGGTCCTCAGAGAACCTTTGTATCTGTGATACGGCTGTACTGATCACAACAGTCACACACGAGGCTGTGTGTCTTTAGCTTGCTTCTTATCCTTTTTTCCCTCTATTTCTTTGCTCAGTTGGGTGCCCTGTCTGCCCTCCCCCCTTGTGTCTGACATTTGACAGGTGCACAAATATGCATTTATTTATTGAATGTACTGCATGGGGTTTTGTTTCTAATGTTCTTTGATTTAGAAGTTCATGAATGTGCATCAAATGTCTTCATACATAACATTTATTTGTTTTTGACAGATGGTGCCTGGGTGGAAAAAAATTGTGTTTTTCAAATCTAGGATTTGTGGGGGGGGGTGGCTCTAATAATTACATAGGACTTGTTTTAATTATTCACACACAGGCTCAGAATACCACCTAGGAAGCTAGGACAGAGATGGGGGTGGCATTCCGGTGACAAGGGTACAAGCTGTTTTGATTCAAGGGTGTGGTAGTACTCAGAGCTGGATGAATGAAGGGTCTGTAGTGACAGAAGCAGGCAGAAGACACAGGGGGCAGGGGTTGTCTCCAACCTTATTTCCTCAGGCAATGGGAAATATCCCCAAGCCTCCCTCGCCTTCGGTTTAACCAGATCCATCAGCCTGTTGTCAATAAGAGCAAAACCAAAAAGGTCACGATTGCTCACTGTCAACCAAGTAATGGGTGACTCGGTGCAACAGGTTCAGGCATACAGGGCTCTGGTCTTCTTGTGTTGCTTCCTAACTCCAGGCTGGAAGACGACTCATGCTTCCAGAAGAGGGTCCTCTGGCTCTTAATGTCTGAGCTCTAAAGTCATTGTCTCACCAACAGGGAAGGGGCATTGTGAGACAGCTGACAAAGATGGCTGTGAATTCCATTCAGAAGAGAAATGGAATGGTGTCCACCCACGGGGTCCAACCATGACCCTCCATCTCTCTTCATTTCTTGAGCATGCCTTGGCACAGGTTCTCAACTTCGACTCCAGTGTTTCCATGCACCATGTTGTTTTTAAGCCATCTTTAAAAGTGAGCCAGGAAAGCCGGGCGGTGGTGGCGCACGCCTTTAATCCCAGCACTTGGGAGGCAGAGACAGGCGGATTTCTGAGTTCGAGGCCAGCCTGGTCTACAGAGTGAGTTCCAGGACAGCCAGGGCTACACAGAGAAACCCTGTCTCGAAAAACAAAAAAAACAAAACAAAAAAAAAAAAAAGTGAGCCAGGAAGTTCACACAAAAGAAATCTTGTGGACTAGAGAGATGGCTCAGTGGGTAAAGTCCACTTGCCATGTAAGGCTGCATCCTGGTGACTTAAGTTTGATTCCTTAGAAGATATGTAAATTTGAAAGTAGAGAACCACTCCATAGAGTTGCCCTCTGACTGACATACATGCTGTGGTAGGTCCCTGATCCCCTTCCCCATAACAAACAACAAACAAACAAAAAAATAAATATCTAGAAGAAAGTAAAATTCCTGTTGGATAACAGGGTCTATACCGCATTCAAGTAAGATGAACATTATGCTTAGGAAATAGTAAGAGGACCTTGTATTTCTTGAGATTGGCTTCTGAGATATTCATACAAATAAAGTTTAAAACCCACAACATCTATCTCCAAATCTCACTAATGAGGCAGAGGTGGAGGCCAGGGCAAAAGGGAGAGAGATCGGCTTTTAGAGCAAATGAGGACGGTGATTGTTTGAGAGGCCTCCCAGTCTCCATCAAGAGCAATCTAGAAAAAACTTGTCAGGAGGATTCATGTTGGTTCAGCAAATAAAGTTGCTCCTAAAGAAGCTGACTAGTGTTTATTCACAGCCCCCGGGGTGGGGGCCTCGGTGCCTGCAGTGGGCTAGCTGAGGTAAGCATGCAGGGCCTGCCCACCGTTGCCCCTGCTGTCAGCACCCGGCTCATTTATCCACTTCCAAATGTTGACGAAGAGCTGATGCCTCTGAGTATCTGCTGTGCCATGGCTGACTGCGCCTCATTGGAGAAATCAGGCTCATATCCACGGTTGCCTGGATCAAGGGCCCTCTCTAGCCCTCCCCCCCCCCGCCCCGCCTCTGTACCAGCTGCTGGGGCTTAACCTTCCCCACTCCCACCTCCTGCTTCTGGGAACTGATTCAGCACGGCTGGATCCTCTTAGTTTCCCATGAAGACATGTGTCACAAATTGTGATTCTATCTGGGCCTTCACACCAAACAACCATATCATGAAATTGGGGTGAATATGGCTATCCCTCAGAAACGGGCCAGAAGCAGTGTTGACCCACAGTGGGTCAACCAAGCATGAGACATGGCCTCCTAAGCAGAATGAGCTCTGGACAGTCTTCTCTTTTTGTCCTCCCTGATGCTCATTCCTCTTCTCCTGTCCTGGCCTTGGTATGCCTGTGTCGAGCTCCTGGGTCTACATTCTGGCTATGGCCCTCCCAGGATCACCACCCCAGCCTTGCCTGAGTAAAGGCCTGTGGGAAAACTCTATGGTTTCTGTTTGGGGAGAATTCTGTTCCTTGATAATTAGTGTCCCAAGAGGAAATTACCTGGGACCGAGAATGACAGAATCTATGGAAGTGGCCACCATATGTCTTGGGCTGGGATCTGGGTCCTAAGGAGGCGTCAGCGTCTCCCGTGCAAAGGAGCGTCTCCAGAGGAGGTAGCAACGTGTGAGGAGGAACACACCTTCCTCCCTGTATACCAGCACAGGCAGCTGCACAGACTGTACCCACGGCCCTGTTAGGTTGTATCAAGCCACAAGTCTGTGAGTGGATCTTCAAACACACAGATTGGTCTTCATCATCTATGATCTCAGGTATTCTGGGTGCTGGGCAAACACGGGGCCCAGAGAACAGTTGGACTGGCTGCCTCCAGAACCATAAAAAGGCAAGTAAGGGGTCTCAGGGCTCCAAGGACTCTACTTAGGCCTGGGTCCCCTTCACTGTCAACCCCAAGGGCTTCTTTCTCTTTCTGTCCACCTGGATTTTTTTTTCCTTTTATCTGTCTGTATGGGTTTTGACCTTGCATGCATGTAGAGTCCAGTGTCTTCCTCAACAACTCTGGCATTTTGTTTTATTTTAGTTAGTTTTTGTTGTTGCTGTTGTTTTAGGGGTTTTTTTGGGGGGGAGGAGAGGTTGTTATTGTGTTGTGTGTGTGTGAGAGAGAGAGAGAGAAACAGACAGACAGACAGACAGACAGACAGACACACACACACACACTAGACAGACAGACAGCCTGACCATGTAGCCCTAGCTGATCTGGAACTTGCTACATAGACTAAATTGGCATCAAACTCACGAAAATCGGCTGACTTTTGCCTCTCAAGTGCTGGGATTGGGATTCAAAGGGTGTGCTACCATGCCTGGCTGCCCACCTCATCTTTTGAAACAGGGCTTCTCACTGATGCTAAACCTCACCGAGTGGCTAGGGTGGCTCACCACTGAGCCCCAGCAAACCTCCTATCTCTACCTCCCAGGACTGGAATTACAAGAATTCATCACTGTGTCTGGCTATCCCACCACCACTGGGAATCCAGCTCAATTCCCTTGCTCCCTGGAATGCTTTCCCCTCATACCCTAAAGGCATCTCATTAAAGCTACTGTGGTTCCTCAGAAGCACTTAACAGTGCTCTGACCCTTCAAAAAGCCTGGGGAGGGGAGAGGCTGCTTTCTGATAAGGCAGACTATAGTGACAGAGACATTTTTAATTGTCACCCTTAGTAGAGGTTAAGGGTCTCTGAGGCAACAGCGAACATTGTCAACCCATTTTACAGACTGGGGAGAGGTATGGTGACGCGCTCAGGAACATGTCTGAAGAGAAACAGGCCAGGTTGAACTCTGACTTAGAGGGCTGCTTGGACCTGTCTGGAATGTGCTCATCTTAGCAGCCATCGCCTCTCTACAGGGCCAGAGGCAGCCCTGAAATGGCTGACTGACTCTCAGGGAAAGAAAGGCTTCCTAGCAGCTAGCCGGCTCAGGCTGGATTTTCTTGGTTCTCTGAAGCAAGTGGTTTGAGCAAACCTTTAAAATCCAGGGTCGGGGGACAAACACTCCCTTTGGCACTGATGCCAAGGGAATTTGTGGCAAACTCAGGAAAGGTTTTTAGCCTGACAAACCGCACCTTCTTGGGGCACAAAAGAACAACATCTGAATTTCCACATATACATTTTTTTTTAACATTTAATAACCTGACATCTTCAGCTCCTAAACATTTTGATGGAGCTAGTTTCTTCCTTGTTCCTTTCCCTACTAGACTTGGCAGGCAACTCCGGATGCTACATCTGTTGCTGACATGTTAAGGGTCACCTTCAAGATGCACAGAAGGCACCCCAGAACTCAGGAGGGCACCTCGGCAGTATCTTAGCCTGTTGCTCAAATGCGGAGTCAAAGCCCTCCAAGGTCACGCACGGTGGGCTTTTGTCAGGAGAGAGTCTCACTATTGGGAAGAGTGTCTGTTAAATAGCCTGCAGGAAGCCTTCCCAACAGCTAGCCTGTTGTACTGGTTTAATATCAGCCTGGAAGGAGAACAAAATGACTAGATGCTGTGGTATGACCCCCAAACCCCAACCTGGAGTTCTCCATCCATGAAACCCGTGTAAGGGGGCTAGGGTGCTTCTTTTGAAAAGCAGGACTCATGGATGGAGAGGCAGAGAAAAAAAAACCTGGATTTTCTGTTTTTCTGGGGGCTTTTTCTGTCTCAGAGGGGTAAACAGACCCCCTACCCATGTCTAAGCAAAGGAAGAACTGTGATCCCCACATAGGCAAGGTAAGAGGCCCCATTCGGTCTTTTTTTTTTTTCCTTTTTCTTTTTTTCATCACTGTGAAAAACAACCTCAGAACATTGAAAAAAAAAAAAAGGCAGTTTGTGGCGCAGTAAAAAATAAAGAATCTAGCCTTTTCCATTAAAGTGTCTGCAGCAGGCAGCTTGTGAAAGCGCTCTAGTGCCATCTAGAGATACTGCACTGAAAGGATTCGAATGTTCCAGAACCTTCCAGTCCCGGTTTCCAAGGCAATTGCTCACAGCCTGCAGTATTCTCATCTCCTGGTTTTCAGCGTTTGGCATCTGCTCCCCTCTGAATTCCCGAGAGACCCCGCTGACCCCCATCTAGTGGGAAAGCTTTGCCGGGCCAGGAGCTGGCGCCTGAGCCCAGCCGTACTCTTTCCTCCCACAGCCCTGGAGCCTCCCCGGGGGTGGGGGGCCACTGCATCTCCTGCCTGCAAAACAGGCAGAATTAACTCCGTTACCCCTGGCCTGGCCTCTTTGAGCTCTCCAAATGTCGCTTAGCAACAATTAGGTAATTAGGGGAGGTAGGTTTCCTGAAAATAAGTCCAGGATTTGAGGGTAAGGGGGCCAGATGCATTGTTTACCAAAGCTGTCTCTCCTCACCTCTGTTTTCCTTCCAGCTAATCAACCACACTGAACTCTTGCTGCAGCCTCTGCCTGGGAACTTTCAAAGGCTCACAAGAGCTCTCACCCCCAGACCTGCCTTGCTCAGCCTTCCTCACCAGGCTCGGGTTTCAGCAGCCCCTATGCTGGTTCTGCCTCTGACATGTGTTTCCATTTAACAAGGGAGGAAGGGACCCTGACTGGGGGAGACTTCACCTTCTATCACCCACATCCCTAGGACACCACAGCCTAGGCACCCAGAACCGACTCCCTTAAGGAGAGCACCCACTCTCACCCCCTATAGGGAGACAGTGTTTCGGGTGCTTCTCTGGGAGTGTGTTCCACAGTTAAGTAACACAGAAAGAAAGGTTTATTATTTCACAGGATTGTTAATGTTTTGTTCTGAACTATATTTACGTGGCAATAGGTACCTCTGGGAAACATGGAGCAAAAGCTAAAGACACTTCTGGTGATCATCACAGGCCTGGTTTCTGCTCACTATGTGCCCAAGATGTTCTGAACACCCTGCTGTATCCAGAGAGCCCCATGAAAAACCCTAGAGCACTGACCAAGGAAGCAGACCCACAGACTGAGCATGTATACCAATGAGTTCTCCCAAACAGACACACGTGTTGGTCTCTTCATGGCACAATTTGGAGAACTACAGATGGAAGGGCTTGAAACAACACAAATTTCTTATTTTTCTACCAACGTCATCCCCTTTGTGGAGGTCGCAGTTCCTAGGAGCCAAGTGTTTACAGGAGAGAGCGCCCCCTGGAGGCCTCAGGAAAAATGTTTCCTTTTGTTTTTTCCAGCATTTCCTTGCTTGCTACCTAGGCCCAGGGCACCACCCTCCATCTTCAAAGGCACTGCTGGGTGCGGCCTGTATAAATCAGAGTCCCACAATAGCTGCTGCCTCTAATAAGAAGTCTTAGACCTTGTCACACCTGCAAAGTGCTTGTCATGAGCTTGCAACTCCAAAGTTTGGGCTTGGACTCCACCCACCCCTGAGTCCATCCTGACTTTTCCAATGGCTGATTAGTTCCTTGTTCTCAGAGTTAATGATTTGTAAAGACTTCTTTAATAAAGGCTACGTATAAACATTAAAATTGGTTTTAAAAGTCTCATCACTGGATCACCAGAAAGGAAGGATGGGTCTAATGGGTCTCTCTCTCTCTCTCTCTCTCTCTCTCTCTCTGTGTGTGTGTGTGTGTGTGTGTATGTGTGTGTGTGTGTGTGTGCGCGCGCGCGCATGCCTTTGGAGGTCAGAGGATAATATCAGGTGTCTTTCTTCATTGTTCACCTTATGTTTTGAGACATTTTCTCACTAAACCTGGAGCTTAGCTAGGCTGGCAGGCCATCAAGTCCCAGGGAAGCTCCTGTCCCCACTGTGTCCCCACTGTGTCCCCACTTTCTCACTAGTCTCACAGATGCACACCAGTAGACTATCTCTTTTCTTACGTGAGGGCAGGGTCTTCATGCTTATGTGGCAGAAACTTTATTGACTGAGCCATGAGCCTTTTCCCCAGACCTACTCTCCATTCAAAGCAAATGCTTAAGTTGAGTATTTAAACCCAGCTTAGAGCAGGAAGCGGTTACTTTACAGGTGTTGGAGGAGAGTCATGACCTCCTTAGAGGGAAGATAAGGGTAATGAAGGGACGGCGTTTCCAGCTATGGAGACTGTAATGGCGGGCCAGGAGGAGACAAATCATGGTAACATTTAGCGGAGTTTATCATGACTTTCGAAGTCCCCAGCAGTAGTACACAACTGGCCCTTCTGGCTAGGGCTGTTGTGGTCACTTTGCAGGTTCAGATGCTGAATGGCTGGAGATTCTGTTTTCTCTTTTCATCCAAGCACTGGGGGTAGGGTTCAAGCTGACACCCAGAGATGACTAGCAGCTTTGTACACAGAATGCCATCCACAGGACCATGGCCTCTGTGTTTGAACTCTTGGTTTCCAGCTGGTGGTGCTCTTTGGAGAGGCTGTGGAACCTTTGAGTCAGGCATGGCTGACTGGAGGATGGAGTTCACCACAGCTGGGGATACAGCCTTCCTTCTGTCCCAGGCTCTCTGTTACTTGTGTGTTGTTCTTGGTAAGAAACTGTCACAGTCAGTCACCAGGACTGACTATGTCATGCTGAGTGCCAGGATGTAGCACAGGAAGTCAGGGGCCGTCTCCAAGAACCACTGGGATGAGTGAACCTGGTAATGCATTCCAGGAAAGGGCAAAAGATAGGCCCCAACAGTAAGTGAGGGCACTGGGCCATATTTTGAAGAACCCTATATGCCTGGGACAAAGTCTACATGGCTAGTCTTGCTGGGCTGTGACCTGTGTTCATCACTAGACCAAACAAAACAGTAAACTAGGGAAGTCCACTCACAGATGAATGACCAAAGCGGGAGGTGCGTGGGTCAAGGAGAACGTTGGGCCTGGGGAGTGACTTCGTGCTTGGTAGTGAGTAAGGTTTCATTGGATGGCATAATTGACTGTGGTAAGCCAGACAAGAGCCTCCTGGAAGGGAGCCAAGATACAAAGCTGAGCTGCAGGCCTCTAGGCCTCTTCTTCTAGACTTGATTGGATTTCTGTTGCTGTTGTAGTTTGGGTACTAGAGTTTCAAGCTGGGGCTTCGTGTATGCTAGAGCAAAGCTCTACCACTGAGCCACGTCCCCAGTCTTTTGTACTCTCTATTTTATTTACTCATTAAACTGCCCACGCTGGTTATGAATTTACTCTGTGGCCCAAATAACTTGCAATCCTCCTGCCTCAGCCTTCCAACTCGCTGGGATCACAGGGAAGTGCCACCAGGCCTGGCAAGACTTGAGTTTTTCTAAGAGCAGTTTTGCATTAGAGAATAGTGGCTCTCCGCATACACCTTGCAGCCTTGTTATTCTCCTTGGGCTGATGTTTTGCATTTACAAAGTGTCTGCTGTGGATGATAGCCAACATTGGAGCATCTGCAAAGCTAACGTCCATCATCACCAAAGGGGCTGGATCTTGGTGTTACGTATCTTATAGGTTTTGGCATTTGTGTCATGCCATGCATCCCACAGAAGAGAGTCTCTGTGGGAGAGCTCCACAGTGCTCCACGTGAGTGTTCCCCGTCCTTCCTGCTGACCTTTGAACCCTCTCCTGAACTTTAAATTTTCTAGCATAGGTGTATGTGTTGTCTTGGACTCGGTTCCCATTATGATTCTTGAGCTTATTTGCTGAGCAACTGTGGACAAATGACAGGAACTATCTGGGTCTCTGTCCCGATCCGAGTAGAGGGGATGGTAAGGCTTACTTTGTACTCCTGTCAGTTATCTCTGAAGACAGAATCCTGAAGCCTGTCTCTTTCTCAGACTCAACTCCTTCACTTAGAAAGAATTCTTGAGCTCCACACGCGCCCCCCCCCCCATGTCTTTCTGGAGCTTGCAGTATCTGTACTTTCAAGGTCATCTCTTAGCAAGATTGTATGAAGTCAAGTATAGTATTCTTATTGTTGTGGTTAGATAGATATGTGCTGAGATATAAATTAAGGGAAGAAAGACTGATTGCAGCTCACAGTATGAAGGGGTAGACACAGCACCAGACAGCCTTATGGCAGTGGGTATGTATGCGACACTGCTTGCAAACATCTCAGTGGGTCAGGAAGCTGAGAAGGGGGAAGCCCATCCTATCCTCCTTTTTACTTGGCTTAGTACCCTAGCCCAGCAGGTAATGCTGCCAATGTTCAGGACAGGTCTTTGCCCCTCTCTAGACAAGCACTGACGGGCTCAAGCAAATATGCATATCGCTAACATCGTAGGTGTTTCTTGTTACAGTCGTGATCAATGCTTTAAGTTAACCATCACATCAAAGGTGTTGGGATGGAAGATAAAGCCAAGAGATGCCATCAAGACCACCAAAGGAACAATATCTCTTGCCAACTTATTGCATGGTCCCTACCTCTCTCTGTTCCCTCTTGCTTCTAGAATACACACCCAGTTCTGTGAGGGTCAAAGCCAGGATTGACTTTGAGGAGCAGTGACTCAATGGTAGATACTTCGCTGGAGAACCTTGGCTACATGTCTTCATGAAGTAGAACTTACACTAAGAAATAACTCCTATGTGTACTGAACTCCTCTGCTAGACAGCTCTGAGACCATGGGTCTGAAGGTGTTGTCAGGGGCCTGGGGTAGACAGCAAGCACCTGGCAGCCACTTTTCCTACAAAGCATTGGCTTCTCACTTGGGCCCATAACATCACTAGAAGTGGGTGGGAACCCGCACCTTTGCCTTCAATGAGTCGTCTGTCTTCTTTACTGTGAGTCAGACTCTGATCCTTGATAGAAATGCTGGGTCACTCAAGGAGTGTCTAACTCATCTCCCTGGGAGGCCAAATGCATACCTGGAAATAACGTATCCTACTAACCTGAAGTTACCTAGAACTCCAGATACAGCAGACTCTGTGTACCACCAAGATGAGAATGTTTACCTGTGATAAAGAAACCTCACCCTGTCAAATATTCATCTTGCAGGTACAAGGGGAATGCTAGAGATTAGCATGGTGACAGCTTATTGGCTTGTCAACTACCTTGTAGAATCAGAGCAGAGGCAAGGATGGGCAAGACCACACCAAGACCAAGACTGATGAACAGTATAGACCTCCTGTTCTTTGTTCCAATCCCCTATTTAAACTAAAGTTCATACCCCTGCCCCGAAGGCAGGTTGAGGGGGGGTCACTGGAGCCATCTCTTTACTCCTCTTCCTAACGCATTTTTTTCCTTGACTTTCAAATATTAGTCTTTGACATGTTGGGACTGTGCCCGAGTCTAACTTGTTTGGAATGCCAAAGGTAGGTATCTTACCTAATACTTCACTTGTGGTATGGACATAGTAAAGTGTCCTTGGTTCCTACTCTGGAGACCATCGCTATTTTAGTCCAACTATCTTGAATTTCACATGTTGTTTTCCCTGAGCTCCTTGACCCTGGTATATGAAGTGATTGTGTATGGAACTTCTTCAAATTAATCTAGCAGTACATTGTTAGGAGGATTTCACAACTGTAGTCATATTTCAGAGATTGGCCATATAACCCCAGATGGACACTTAATTAAATATTTAAAGAATAAAAGCTATACAAGATAGAGATTTGCCCTTTGTCTGGAAGTTTTGAAAACTATTGGCTCTCCACCAAACACTGCAGTGGTATTCAGAAGCCAAGGAGTGACAGTGTCATGTTTAAGGCAGGACGGTTATCACCAACCCAAGTCTAAGGCCCATGGGGAAACTGTTGCCAACTGTTACCACCAAGCTACATCTAACACCCACTGTAAGACTGTTACCACCAAGCCATGTCTAAGGCCCATGATGGGGGCTGTTACTACCAAGTATTGTTCACATTGTTCCCAGGGTTCATCCTTTGCTCTCACTGGTTTTGGGTTTGAGTAGTACGACCCTGGAAACTCCTGGGGTTCCTGTAGGTGGCTTGACTTTGTCTGTTGAGCTTCTATCAAGGTCAAAGATGTTCCCAGGATTATGGAGAGTCATGGGTAATTAGAGATGAGTGTCATGGATAGATGTAGAGAGGAAACTGAAAAGATCACAGAGTATAAGGACCCTGCTTCCCAGAACCTCAAATAAAGACATTCAAAGAGAGGAAGAAAGAAGCAGGCTCTGGGGAAACCTAGGGTTGTTCCCTTGCTGTGTGTTGGGTCTGGAAGTCTATGATGACTTACTGGGCTTACTGGGGTGGGATTTACATTCTTAGGCACTGAATTAGCTAGCTACCTCTCTTGATACCCTCTGGTGAGACAACCTCAGACACATGAAGATCGATTCTAGGAAGCTCATTGCTGTGGTGCTTGCTGCTGTTGCTCTGTCTGGTCTGGGGTGACCCTAAGACAGAAGGCCAACTGAGAGGTTGGGGAAGGGAAGGTGACCCAGGTCTGGGAGGAAAGACCACCGTGGGAAGGAGAGCTTGGTTTCTCTGTGGAGGTTGGTGGTTCTAGTGTCTGTTTTTACACCATGAAGCTACAATGATCTTTGTGGGAAGTCTAGTGGAGTCTGTCTGAGGGTCAGCCTTCCTTTGGGGGCCACATATCCAGGACCCTTGGAAGAAACTGCTGAGACCAGCAGTGAGGGAGGTATTTCTGGCTGCTCTGCACAGGCAGCCCCCTCTCCTTTGGAAGGCTGCAGGGGGAGACACCCATGCATCTGTGGGGAGGCCTGATGCTCTCCAGGAGGATTAGGCTTTGTTTGGTTTTCTTGGACCTGAGCAGAACTATGTAAAATGATGCTCACACTAGTCTGGGAAAGTGGCTGGGCTGCACAGCTGGCTGGGCCCCCTAACAAAACTAAAGGAGAAACGATGGGCAATTACTGCAAGAAAATCTTCTCCCCATGAAGAAGGGGAGTGGAGAAGGGAAAAGATAATTTATTGGAGGTTGGGGAAAAACTACAGGATTTAATGAACTTAACTTTGTACAAGAAAGCTAAGAATCCCTAGCCAGTCATGTACTCTGTGTGCCCCAGGGAGGAGGCCAATGGGCTTAGCAGAGGGATCTGGATGCTAGCAACATATGGAACGGCCCACACACTCTCAAATCAAGCAGATGGGGCCATGGTAGAGGAAAGAACTGCTCCTTGCACTGCTTTCCAGAGGTTTCTTGGACAAAGATCATAAATTCTTCCTCTGTCTTGGTAAATAGGTCAACACTACTGGGCCCCCTTGCTCAGCTGGTAGGGACAAACCACTGGAGCCCATAACAAAGGCTGGTTGACCTTCCCAAGAGCTCACAGTGGGAGCCTGACAGACCCCTCTGTACTGTCCCCATTGTGAGCTCTCTATGCTTCTCTCTGGAGGTTGAAAACTGGAACCATATCTGCTCTATGGGTGTCAAAAACGTCTCTGGAATCCCCTTTCTCTCTTTTTACTCCCTTCCACAGAATCGTTTACATTCAGAAATTGGGAGACGTGGGTACGGAGTTGAATGCCTGTAATTCTAGTACCTCATGGGCTAAAGGATGAAGACCCAGAGTCTAAAGAGACCCTAGTCCTCTCTGTCTCAGAAACACACACACACACACACACACACACACACACACACACACACATCACATCACATAAACAATTTCTCTTGAGAAGCCAGAAAACTCAGTAACAGTGGCTATGTCTTCAGGTGGGCACTTTCTACTGTGTGTCTAAGTAGGGTGTGTATTTTTTGGTTCATCCTGCTCTTGCTCACCCCTCATTTAGGTTTCCCACCTCACCTAAGTGTGCCCCACCTGCCAGGATCCTATAGGTACATTAATGTGTAGTCTCTGAGTATAGGCCAGAAACAATGAAAAGTTAGATGGAGTACTTGGCCAAGTTTTCAAGACAAAGAAAAAAGTGAGCCTTGGTTGGCTCACATACGTTCTGTCGCCATCAGGTCCTCCCCAAATTTGAGTCTACATGGACCATCCAAAGTCTGTGGGTTTAGACCCAATGTATCTGTGTGAAGTTCGTCCAACCTGTCTGATCATGTCAAAGATCTTTAAAAATATTAATGGTGATGTGAAGGCTCACCAAGATATGTCTTTCCAAGTATATCGAGATGTAAGAATTCTTATTCGCTGTTCAAGTGAACAAAATAAACTGAAAGGTGCGAGTCTGCACGTGCACGCACATACACACACACACATGCACACACATACACATACACACACATACACAGTAAATTCTACAGCAGGAATTGGCAAACTATCCCCCAAAGCCTGTTTTGTGAATAAAGTCTGACTGTCACCAATCCATGCCCATTAGCTCACAGGAACTTTGAGAACAGCACTGAGCAGCTACGACAGAGACCATGTGGTCCACTAGGCCCAGATGTTGACTCGCAGGCCACTTGAAAGACAAACATTTGTCTCTACACTGTGGGCAGCAGGACAGAAAGATGGAGACACTGTGGGGATATGAGAAGGGATAGGAACCCCATCACCCCAGAGTCCACATGAAGTCCCTTGGCAGCTGAGAAGCAAGAATTCCTGTGATATTATCGTTTGCTGTGAAGGCTGCCAACACAGCATTCCTTTCATGCAGAGATATTTTATGTTAAGACAGCAATGATCCAGTCTCAAGGCCTGAATCTATATGACCTTGAGCCTCCTTCTATCCCCCAGACATGTTCTGGGAATCTCAAACAAGACTGTTAACTTTGTTACAGTGCAGATGGCCTGCTTCTCTGCTTCCTCTGATCTATACTGACCTTATCAGCTGGACACCACCCTCAAGAACACCCTGTGAGCTCATGAGGAACTTTAGTCACCTTTGAAGATAACAGCTTCCAACTCACGAAAACCCTATACGAGATGTTGTTGAGGGGCTCTCAGAGGGCCCGCATCCTGCTCCTGGGTGGGTCTTCCTTCCATTAAACCTTTCTCTTATCCCTCATGGCTTAAAATTTATATTAAAAAAAAAACCCAACTATGAGTAGAGAGGGAGGTCAGCAGTTGGGAGCACAGACCACTCCTGTAGAGGACCTGTAGAGCACGTACACAAAGATAATAAAAATAACTCTTGAAAAGAAAAAAAAAAGTCAACTCTCCCTCACACTGGCTCTCTGTAAAATTTGTTTTCTGGGTAGGAATCATAGCAGTTTCACCTGAGTCAAGATTAAGGGACCCCCCCGAGGTTACTGTAGGTGACAGGATGGAGCTGTGTTTCTGTCCGTGTCACCTTTGGTAATATTTACCTAGTGAAAGACGACTGCATGAAGGCTCACTTGGAACAAGGGTCCAGACATAAGGAACAGCCCATATCCAGTATCCTTGATTCAAAAATTCTATTAATTTAGCCAAAACTTTAATGGCGATAATCCTTGGAATGTTGTGAAGAACTACCAACAGTATCAGTGTTCAACTGAGTCCAGTTCTTTATACCCACACCGAATGACTCACAACTACCTGTAAGTCCAGCTTCCAGGGACCTCACACCCTCTCTGGACTTCCTGGGCATCTTCACCCACATGGACACACACACACAATTTTAAATTAATAAAAAATAAATCTTGAAAAGATAGAACTGCCTCACACTGGCTTTCTCTGATTTTTTTTTTTCTCTGTAGAAACCAAGGACTCGGTTTTACCTAAGGACACATGGGGATTTGTTTTATTAATCTTCGAACCCAGTTCTGTGTTTTAAATGCTTTACCCAGAAATTATTCCATACAAGAGCAAAACAAATTCGAGCTATGCAGTGAGCGAGCGCACAGGGGACACTCAGATTGACATTTTCATTGACTGTTTAAGATGATCCAGTCAAACCCTCGCCAACATCTCATATGCTGTTGTCTGTTTTAATCTAAATTATTTGATGGAAGAACTTCGGTTTTAGGTTTTCTGATACAGTATTTCTCAAGTTGCACCTCATATCTTTCTGAGAAGTTTCCAGGCACAGAAAGTTCACATAATCCCAGCATCGGCTTTCTCTATCAGGGCCTGCTTTCTATGTGTCAACACGGACAGGAGCGACCAGCAGACAGTCCAGGGGCTCGGTCCAACTCTGCAACCAGAACCTTCCAACGTGTCAGTAAGTCCTGCTACAAATTCCAGGAAAAATAACCAGCTGTGGGTCTCAACATCACATGAACGATTTATGTCTCTGAACTGGAATTTTGATTTGACCTTGGAGGCCACTTTCAGGAGCCAAGACACATTATAGGAGGTGGGAACCGGGAAGTTTTTGAGGCTGAAAGAAACTGGGATTAAAGTAATGCAAAGCAGATGCAGGAGTTGGTGGAAGCCAGGTGTGAGGTTTGGGCAGGTGACTTGGGGAGAACAAGCTCCATCCTTTGGGTATGCTGATTGCCTGGGGACAGTGGGTGGATGGTGAATTTGAGGTTTGCAGTTGCTCTTTCTCCAGCTTTTCCTGCCACCAACACTGAGTGTAAAATATGCACAGGTCAGCAGGATGTGTCTCCTTTCACACCTGAACAGGGTATTATTATTCAAGATGCTGGGTAGCCAAGCGGGTGTCCTTTGAAAACAGACTTGTGGAATTTCCCAGACTTCTTGCAAATAATCCACAGCGCTTTGTCAGGGTGGAAAAACCTGAATCTCTTCTACTCTGTCTGGAAAATATACACAGTACAGTCTTTGTGACTTGGCAGGCCACGTTGACCCTTGCTCTTGGCCGGGCTCTGTAGCAATGAACTTAGTGATCTTGAGAGGTCAGATGCTTCAGGGGTCTCTGCCTGCTCTTCTGTGGGTGGGGGGCTGTGGCAGGCTGGGGCTTGGGGAGTGGGTAGCCTTTGTCCTCAGCTTTCCCAAGAGTCAGATGACCTTGGACGTGATGTATGATTAGGCAGATGTGTCCACGTTGGCTGCCAGCTTCTGTGAGGCCTAGAGAGAGGAGACAGTGAGCAACTGACTGCAGAGGGGCAGGAAGGGCCTCTTTCCCTTGGCAGGCAAAAACTGCAATCAGGGGGCCCCGATGAGGGACTCTCCCAAGAATCTGCAGCTTTAGTGTTCTTGATTTATGATGATCTGGCTCTTTGGAGCTGACTCTTCTCTCAGTCCAAGTGTCTGATTCCAGTTTTGATCTGCAAGAGGCCTCTCAGACCCCAGTTTGCAAAGTCAGCTCCTCGGTGTATGCCTGTCCAAAGAACCCAATTTCTTCAACAGGGTCCTCAGCCAGGCGTACAGGGTAACCCCAATGTCCTCTGTGTAGAGATGTGACAAAGATTCGGGAATATCTGGATCAAATCTCCAAACCATGCCCACTGAAAGCAATAAACCCAGGATATTGGCTTTGTTTATGACAGGGTCTCAAGTAGCCCAGGGTGACCTCAAACCTGCTATGTAACAAAGGCTAACGTAGAACTTTTCATTCTCCTGCCTCCACCTCCCAAGTGTTGGGTTAACAGCCAGGTGCCCCAAACCCTCCAAGGTTCCTGTTTTCCTCATCTGGTCAGTGGAATTGTGGGTGTTATCTCTGCAGAATCTGATGCCCACCCTCGCCTTGCCACAATCCTCCATCTGGAAGCCCAATTTGGTTCTTTCCACGACTTCTCTTCTTGTGGGGCTTCCTGTTGGGTTTGGCCAATGAAGGCAATGTAGAGGGAGGGCAGGTTGAAAGAAAATGGGGGAAAAGGTAGAGGACCAGGTCGGGATGTGACGGGAGAATGGCTGCATCTTTCACAGACTCTACAGCACCACTAGGAGCCAGGGGTGTAATGATTCCCTCTTAGCACCTTTACTTTGCCAACTGCACCCCCTTCTCCTGAATACGACCTGAATAGCTCTGTCCACTAGTCCCCAGGGTCCTTTGGCCATGGCTGATTCTGGGTTACAGCTCCTGTCCATAGAGGTGTGGTCACTCTACAGGGACAGGCTGGAAGGAACACTGCAGAGAACATGAAGGGACACAAGGGTCGCACAGGCAGGGGTGAGGGTCTTCAGCTCAAACAGCCCAGGATGCTGTAGGGCCACTAGCCAGTGCTCCAGCTTGACAGTTAGGAGAAGCTGCTGTGGGCATGGGATAGCACTGGGCCAGCAAACATGGGTACCACTGCTACAAATGTTCAGAAATTGGGAACACTCCGTCAAAGAGACAGAGCAACAACAGACCTTGTATCTCAAGAGAGAAAGAGCAGGAGATGGAAGACTCAGGTGGAAGAGTCCATGCCAGGGCCCAGAGACCTGCAGGATTGAAGGCAAAGCTGAGCTGAAGGCCAATCGGGAATCCATTTTAGAAAGAGCACCCCCTGCTGGTGGAGAATGGTCCATAAGGAAGGGGGAAAGAAGGGAAAAGAGAGGGAGAGAAGGGCACAGCGGTGGCTTACTCTGAGGTAGAAGACAGGCAAGAGGGGACAAATGCATTCCTGGAGTAGGGCTGGCCTGTTCACAGTCTCTTCTGCCCTTACCATGGGGCACGTTTTTCAATTTAAATTTGAGCTAAATTAAACTAATTTCGCTTCATGGAACCTCAGAATTAATGGACGGTCCAATGACCTCAAAAGAGCTGAAGTGAAAGAATACAAGTCCTTGCGCAGCGGGATAATGGAAAATGTTTATGGGTTCTGACCTGCTCAGCCACCGCTGGGTTTGTGAAATCAACACATTTGGGTACCAGTGTGTATTTCTCCTCCTCCAAACAAAACAAGAACAACAGATAGGGGTGTGTGCCCCTGGCTCCCATGGACAGCGTGGAGCTGTGTTTGTGGGTGTCAGCACCTGCTTCTGAGTTATCTGTGCCTCTCATCTGTCCCTCCCTGGCAAGGCAGCTCTCAAGGGAAAGCATAGCCTTAATTAAATTATCGAGAATTATTTTAAGTTTCATGTTTTCCCTCATGTTACTAAAAAGTGTTTGCTGTCATAATGAAGACCACATGTGCCCTGGATCTAATTATTAAACCGTTATATTGTTTTATAATTCCTATTAGCTGCTTTGGTGAGAAAAAGCAGACAAGTTCTTTCTTTCTCTCTACGACATTTATTTTCTGTCAATGTGGTTTGTCCCGGCCTGAGGGAGCTGAGCACGTAAAGCGGCCTTGGTAGGGGCTGGAGGCTTGCTGTCTGGAGTTGGGCACGGGTACCCATGTTGGCCTGGAGTAGAAACCCAGGCTAAGTTCCTCGAAACTGTGTTTCATTCTGTTCCAGTGTGACTGACTGGCCTTATTGCTGGGGCACACCCACTGGTCCCTCGAGACCTCGTGCCAGGCATGCCTACTTTCCTGAAAGCCTCTAAGCATCTAGTCTATAGAAGATCAACATAAAACAGCCCAAGTAGAGTGAGTAGATGTTTGATTACATTCTAGAAGGTTCTGTTACTTCAACTAGGAAGCTGCGAGGCACTCCCTCGTCATAAAGTTTAAGTCATCACAGCTAAGTAAGCAAAACAGATGTGTCTCCAAATGCAAGCTAAAACATTATAAGAAAACAGAGGACAAATTACAGTAATTTGTGGTGCCTGTGGATGTGTGTGTAAAATCACGAATAATTGGAGCCAAGATTAGTGAAGTCTTTTCAGAATGTTCTACCGTGAAGTATATCCTGGAGGGGGTGGCGCTAGCTTTGGGGGTTTGCTGAGGCTGAGATCTCAAGGCTTTAACCACTGGTCCTAGGGTGAGGCCCCCATTCTGACTGCTTCGGAAATCCCCCTAGGGAAGGGATCATCTTCAGTGTGCCCCCCCACCTTCTTAAAAGCAGGGCTTGTTGGGCCCCAGGCAGAGGGACTGTAATTTGATTTTTGTTCCCCTGAGAAGGTGCTGATTAGGGCCATGAATTAACTGAATCAGTTCCAGAAAAGGCTGGGGTTGCAGGCAGCCTGGTGCACTTCAGGATACTCGAAAGGTACGTGGGCTACAGCCATTGGGGATACTAGAAGGAGCCCATCATCTAGAAAGGGCCTCAGAATGCAGATAGACAACAGCTTTGCCCTTTCCTGAGACCTCATTTCTGAGAGGTGTGGTCCTCATTCACCTCAGTGCTGGATCCTCAGAGAGGATGGAAGGAGGCAGTCAGGTGAGGGTGAAGGTGTGGCTGCAGACTGGGATTGTTAGGATTATCTATCTCTCTCCCAGTACTCATCTTTAGCGTGGACATGGGCGTGCCAGCCAAATCCTCCCCTGAGTGCCAGAGGGCTCCAGGGGTAGGCATGGTATGTTATTCTGCCAGCAGCACCTCGGTTTCTGTACCCTAACACATGGAGCTGATCACCCCGAGCAGCTGCTGCATTCAGAGGCCTCAGAACCATATTGTGGACCATATGGGGGATGCCCAAAGATTTATCCTCCTGGAAAGGCAACTCTGGCCAAGAACAATGTCAGCCCTTCTCAGGAGGATTTCGAAGTTGTTTAGGAGAAAGGACAAGGTGCTTTACTTGCTTCTCAAAAGCTGGATGGAGGCTGACTTAAGGAAGCCAAAGTTAGAAATTCGGTGAGCACAGGCCAGAATCCCCGGCTCTACTCAATCCCCAGGCTACAGAAAGACAGACACCCTCACAGGCCCTTGAAAGGCAAGAAATGGCTCAATAAGTGGGTTAATTTGCATTTAATAGGAGGTACAAATTACAGCAACCTCCAACCATAGCAACGAGCAATTACATTAGGCTGAAATTAAATGGGGGAGGGGCCTAGGAACTACAGCAAGTTCCTTCTTAGCTTGGGGACAGAGGGAGGATGAAGGACCCTGTGACTTCATGGACAAGCACAGGACTCCTTGCTTAAAAGAACTCATTCCTTAAAACAAAACTATTTGTTTATTTTAGTGTGTGTGTGTGTGTGTGTGTGTGTGTGTGCATGTATGCGTGCCTGGGTGTATGTACACCATGTGCATACAGAAGCCTGTGAAGGCCAAGAGAAAGCATCAGAGCCTCTGGACCTGAAGAAACAGACGGTGATGTAAGCCACCATGCGGGTACTGGGAATCAAATCATTAGTCCTGTACCAGAACAGCAAGTACTCTTAACCACTGAGCCATCTCTCCTGCCTAGGACGAAGGAAGAAGTCACTGTTGGTGGTGATACCTCTCCTTGAATGGTTGACTGTTGAACAGCAGCCCACAATTTCACTGAACCTAACCGTCATTTGTAACCCAAAAATCATTACGGTATCATGTGATCTGTGCCCTGGGATTCCTTTTCCATTTCTTCCTATTACTGAAGCTAGAGTCAGAGTCTGGGTCCTGACATCCTCAAACAAGCCAGGTTCTGCAACCCATCACCTCCTATAGGCCAACTAAACACATAGTAAAAAAAAAAAAAACAGGAAAAAGATGCGATTTATTCAGTACAACTTCATTGGGAAGATGAATAGAGTTCTAGTGACCGTAAGTCCATCTTTGGAGTCCTGAACTGAGATTTAAGTTTAGATAGAAAAAGACTTAGCACAGATTAGCAGTCCTATTCTAGCTGTGGCCCTGTGCACCAATGACCCATGTCTGTCTCACGTCCAGCCTATCACTGACCCATAATTGTCTCAGGTCCCACCCATCACTGACCCTTCATTGTCTGGGCTTTACTATCTCCTGTAAGATGGTCTGACAAGCTGTCAGATCTGTGTAAAATCTCTTTCCAGGCAACAAGATCCCTCTCTGACTGGCACAGACTTCAGGCTTTTCCAAACATCAAACTCCTGGGCAATTCCAATTTCTTGGGATCCATTGTCTTGATAGTCCAATAGCCAAAGGAAGGACTCTTGTCTCTTTAGAGTATCCTCATTCCTTCCAGGAGGGTTCTCCTGCATCACTCCCGTCTGCCCCCTTTCTTAGGATGGTGACTTGTGTATTCCTTTTTCCCCCTAGTTTAACTGGCATTTTACTTAAGATATAACACTTGGGCAGTGCAGTTCACCTTGGTCAATGATTTTTTTTTTTGCATATGATGATAGATCCCTCAGTAAGGCATTAGGCACTTCGGTCCCCAGGAAGCCCCCCTTCATTGTCTTCAGAATCAATGCCATCCCAGAGGCAAGCCCTTTCAATTGCCACAAAAGGTGCATGTCGTGACAGTCTTTTACCTCAGAAAGATTTTTCTTTTTTACTTCTCAAACTACTTTTCCATCTTATTGAGGCTTAGAAAAATCTGGAATAATCTCAAAAGGGGAAAGCACAAATGAGATGTGCTCCAGAGGTCCCTTAGCCATGACAGAAATACCTAACACAGAAGTCCTCGTGATGGGTGGTGCAGGGCCATCCTGGAGGTCCATTTCTGCAATGAGGTCCTCGGGTCTCTTAGGCTATACTTTCAGAGGTCCGAATGCTGTATTTCCAGGAGATTTATCATCTTAAATTATCTTAATTGTTTCATGAATGTGAACTTGATATAAAGTAGCTTCCTGAAGTACATGGCTGAGGAAGGGAAGGAGATTAATGACCTAATCAAGCATTTGGAAACAAGTAGCCATGCCTCGTGGACAGAGCACTCCACAATCTTCATTACAAATGTAATTATATTGATTGGGGAGATGTAGTCCTTTGTTTCAGAGCCTGGATCTTATAGTTTGAGAGCGTTTAGCTGAATTGACGGGATTGTATTTAAAATGCTATCTTCCTAATTGTATCAAAATGCAATTTTCAGGCTTTTACTGCAGAGAGGGTTGGGTTTCTGGAGTCTTCTATAGCTCTGATGCAAATGTGGGATGACCAGTGGTAGTGTCAGGACAGGAAACATAAAGAAAGAGAGATCTGTGCGTAGATAACAGCCAATCTGGTCATATAGAGGAAGCCAGGGCCTTGGGGGGGAGTATCAAAGTAGGAAGTGGGAGACTTTGGAAGTCTCTTAAGAATCACACCCAACTCCAGAGTCGAGAAGACTCTGCCTTACTCCCCAATACAATCTTTTCTGCTCATCATTGAGAATGTGTGTGTGTGTGTGGTAGGGGTATTTTTTTTTTAATTTGTTGTAAGGTGTTTTAGTTCTCCAAGAGAGGGTTGGATTTTTAGAAGTGGGTCCTTTGAAGCAGAGATTTGAGGTGATAAACTGGAAGAATGACGGTGCAGGATATTCTAGGCAGAGAAGTGAACCCCAAGTTGTAAAACTTGTTCCCTGGCTTGGCTTTAAAAGCTCACACACTGTACCACATACTGGGTACAGTCTTTTGTTCACTAAAAAATGTAATTAACATAAGAAAAATGTGCAAATTGAAAATGCCATACAGTGAGCTGTGAGATGGTAGACGTGTATAGATGGCCTCTCGCTGTTCTCCTCCTCCTCCTCCCTCTCTTCTGTTTACTATTTGTGCAGATACATGTGTTCTTGTGTGTAAGGAGGCTAACACTAGGTGTTTTCTTCAATTGCTCGCCATGGACTTGTGTATCTCTGCCCCTTCAGTACTGGGATTGCGACACTGGGCCTGGATTTTAGATAGGATTTATGCTAGAGATCAGACTTGGGTCCTCGTGTTTGCATGGCATGTTTTTTACTGATTGAGCCATCTCTCCCATCCTGGATGCTGCCTGTAACGTCTGGTTTTCATCTTATAGTAAAATAGACTTTAATAAACAATTCTGTGCTGAAGGCTTGGGAGGGCAGAAAGGGCTCCTGTTTTCCCTCTAGGGTTCTCCTCCTAGACGATTATCAGAAGGACAGGAGACCTGGGAAACAAACAAACAAACAAACAGTTATCCTGTGCAGATGTCAGACCTGGATGACAGCGCGGAGTAAACTAAACGCAGACTGGGAAACAGCCTGAGGGCCTGTGGAGTGTTCTGTCACCTGCATCTCATCAAATCAGTCACAAACTCAATGTCTGGGACTCCTCCAGAGAGACACAGCCATGTTCATGCGATTTTGTGGGGAAACTGAGGAACAAACTCCCAGGATCCCCCATAGATATAATAGAAATCTAGGTCTGGGTGGGGGTTGATTCCATGGGAAGGGACACTGCCAAGGCTCCTTAAGTCTGTAACCTGTCATTATAAAAGCAGACAGTATGGTGAGTTCACAGGAAGTGGCACGCTGCAGGCACTAGCCTGAAGGACGGTGATCTCTACGCATACTACAGCAACAGCCCTGGTCATTGCATGCTGGGAAACAAGTGTTTGGGTGTAGATCCCCAACAATACACACTTGCATATCTTTAGAGACTTTTCTGTAAGATAGCTCACAGGGCTAAGTGCCACCAGAGAGCATTTTACCCTCGCCCCGTAGAACAGGGAAGACCCTGGATACTTAGGTCTATGGGGCCCTTTCTGGTGTCCACCAATAGGACAGACTCCATGTAGGCATTCCATGAGCCTGAGAAGGATGGAAGGATGGACTTGGGAAGACTCCTCCACAGTCAACCTCATGCATAATAGGGGTCACCCAGTCTGGGTGGTCACCTGGAGAACCTGCTTCCTGCTTAATGTGTTTACCCTTGGATGCGGAATGTGGAGCCCCAGCTTTAAGCTAGATGAGAAACTCAGCTCAACAGAACCAGAGCTTGGGGTCCTAGAACTTTGGGTACCGATTTTGTCCTTGTGCTAACCCTGTGGGAATATCCTAAACAGCACCATGTCTGAGATTCCTCTCAGCAGCAGAGAGCTATCTCTTTGCTTTTCAGTAAGCTCTGCTTGCTTGCTGTTAAAAGAACAAAAGGAATGCTCTCTTCTCTACTCGACTTTTTTTTAGTGGAAACTCGCAGCCCTTTTGATCTGTCGCTGTCTTTTACGGAGCTTGAAAAACAGTCAAGTATCTGGGTAATTTAAGAAAACCACCAAGCAACTAACTGGTAATTGGCAATGAAGATAACCTGGAGAACACAGGAGAGAATTGTGGGGATTGTGACAAAGTCAAAGAGTTTATATTCCTGCCAAACAGAGTCGGGTTACAATTAAGAGTTACCATGTACCGGGACTTGCAGATACAGTATCATTCTGGGAGATTGAAGAACTGTGGATAAAGCCTCCCATGTTAAAATACAGCACGAGCCAAGGGCTGCTGCTGAGCATCTGTAATCCCAGAGATTGGAGAGGATTAGGTGGGAGGATCCAAAGTTCAAGAGCAATCTTGGCTACAGAGCAAGATCAGTGCCAGCAAGGGGAACTTAGTGGGACTCTGCCTCAAAAAGGGGGGGGGGCTGGGGTGTAGCTTGCCTGGTACTCAATCCTCAGGACCAAAAAGAAAGGTTTTATTGTTTTTTTTTATTTTGAAAATGCTTTTGAAGGGACCTAGGGAGAGAGAACTCAGTGGACAGAGCACTGACTATGAACGCCTGTAGACCAGAATTCAGATATTCAGCATTCATTGTGACCCGCATGTAATTCCAGCATTCAGAAGGCAGTAGGTGAACACACCCACACATGCCACACACGCGTGCACACAGAGAGAGAGAGAGAGAGAGAGAGAGAGAGAGAGAGACAGAGACAGAGACAGAGACAGAGACACAGAGAGACAGAGAAAGAGAAAGGTCAAAAACAATGTTTTGAAGGTTTTCAGAAAAATCGCATCAAATCACATCAACTAAGTGGTTTGGTTTCCCAAAGAAGCAGACCCCAAGACAAGAGTTCATCAGTGAATGGTTTTTGAGAGACAATCTTAGGCAATACTCAAGGGAGAGAGGGAGAAAAGGAGGGAGGGAGGGAGGGAGGGCGAGAGGGGCCTCAGGTGTCCTCATCGGGACAGCTACTTTTACCTGCTGAAGTTCCTTTGGAGGACTGCTTAGACAGGGTGCCAAACAATAATTTCCACAGCGCCCATAGGGCTTTGACTGAGAAATGTCCTTCACAGACTCAGGCATTGGAACAGCTAGTCCCCAGGTGTGGTGCTGTTAAGGGAATGCAGCCTTCAGGAGAAAGTATGGGAGGGGGGAGACTTTGTGAGTAAAAACCTCACCAAACTTCCAGTCTCCTCTCTCCCTGCTTCCTGGCTGTGAGTGAGGGTGTGAGCTCTGTTTTTGCCTCAGCTGCCAGGCTGGATTCTTCCCTGGAACTTCGAACCCAGAGAAACCTTTCCTTCTGTAAATGACCTTGGTCAACAAAGCCAGTGCCCATGAGGGGGGAATTCATTTCTTTTGCTAAACAAACTGTAAAATATAATAAAAATGAGAACAAGAACGATGTAGAAGATGAGAGGACCCCCATTGTGTTTTATTTGATTTGTGTGTGTGTGTGTGTGTGTGTGTGTGTGTGCGCATGCCTGTCTGTCTGTCTGTCTGTGGTATATGTATGTGGGTTCTCTTGAAGACTAGAGAGTGTCAAATCTCCTAGAGCTACAGTTACAGATAGTTTTGAACCACCAAGTGTGGATGCTGGGAACTGAACCTGGGTCCTCTGCAAGAGCAGTAGGTCCTCTTAAGTGCGGAGTCATTTCTTTAGTCCCAGGACCTGACTTTAAAATAACCAGACGCACCAGCATGAACAGCTGTAATTTTGGGAGCAAGCTGGTGTAAGCATTTAAAAGGCTTGCACTGAGCTTTACAACCCAGTCTATCCTAGAGTACTGATACACACAGTTTACAGCTTGGCAGGTACAGGTGGTCTTGATGCTCACCACACACCCTGGCCAAGCAATATCAGCTCTAGAAACCTGTAGATCAATGCACATTGCCAACCCAACAAAACCAGAAACTTTTGCCAGAGACCAGCTGTGAAGACCAGTCCATGCTCCAAAGGCGTGGAGAACCTTGCAACTTGAGGACTCTGCTCCATTGCAAAGCAAAGCCAGGAGGCCCACAGCCAGCCCAGGAGGAAACAACCTTCTTGTCACGTATTTGACCTTTCTTGGGTTTGCCTTTTTTCTTTCAAAGGGCCAGAGTGAACTCATTTTCATAGAAATTGCATTATTTAAATAAATAGAAAGCTTAAGTTCTGTTCCCTGCTCCTAAGCCATGCCAATTAGCCCCAGGCATTAAAACCACTTTAAAAACCAGCCCTGAAGATGTGCTGGGGCTGTGTGGCCAGAGGCATCCTTCTGTTCCTTATCAGCAGTGGCAGATGATAAACTGGCCTCTGCAATAAGACACCTTCTTTACTAATAGGTCATTAAGCTGTCTAAAGCTGTCTAAGGCAGAGATCTCACCAATTAAACAGGAAATGCCATCTCCAGGGCCTGGGATCCTTCCAGGCCTGTGCAGGATGAGATCAGATGAAGAATTAAGGCCTTTTGCTGACACCAAGGATTTAAAAAAAAAAAAAAACGAGATCTTGCGGCATGATTACGGTATGAAGCTACGGTTGGCCTGGAGCTCACTATGTACCCCTGACTGGCCATAGACTTTGATCAGCCTTCTGCCACTTGATTTTGGAGATTTCAGGCGTGCACCACCTCACCTGGCTGCATCACAGTGGGTTTTATTTTCCAAGGCGCCTTCATATCAATAATCTAAAAAGAGTCCTGTGGGTGAGATTTGAGCATAGTAGTTATGTCACCATTTAGGGACATAGAAACGAGACTTGTGGGTATCCACATACCCAAGATTTGTCAAGATTGGGTCCCAGCCCAGGCTGGTTTCTTCCCCTTTATTACAACCTGATCTTGGTTGAGTCTGCTCAAACAGAGACATCCTGATACACCCAAGGAAGTGCTGGAGGGCCTAGGGCTTTCCATAAGCCAGCCATTCCAACCAGTGGCACACGGCTGCTAAGGGAGGGCTCTGTTGTGTGTACAGCTTTGCTATTCCAGTGAACATTACCGGCCAGCCCTGTGAACCTGTGACCTCACTCCTAGCTCACTCTAGGGTTTGGGGAGTACCTCCACATGACCCAGGGACTCTGATGGAGACAATTTTGTAATGGCTCCTCAGGACATAGCAAACAAGAAAAGCAGAAGAGGCCGTGGGACTGTGGGCATCGGATGGAAAGATGTGCTGATAAGCTACCAAGGCTTTGGCACCTCTCTGCAGGAAGAAGATTTTCCTGCTGAGAGGCCCTTAGTTGGTGTGCTTCTGCTCTATTTTAGGTAAGCAGATTCTCACCTTAGGCAAGCAGTATGGATCAGGAAGGAATGGCCACCAGCCTCCTCCTGTGGTACCCAGTCACTGGGTGTAAGAGAAAGCGTCCTTGTCATCCTTGGGTTGGCTCTACTCCATGACTTTCTATAAAATGTCTACTGTGTTTGCCACTGTTAGGTGGAGAGAGGTTCCAGTAAGAGTCCAAGAGGTGCTAAGGAGCAGAGAGAGGGGAGGGAAGGAGGGAAGGAGGGAGGGAGGGAGGGAGGGAGGAAGAGAGGGAGGGAGCCTGGAGAGATTCACAGAGTGAGAGAAAGAGGCTCAGCAGGACATTAGGCTTCTCTAGGGGTACACTGCCTCCAAACCCCCAGGAAACATTTTCTGAAATTATATGTGATAGATTTCAAAGTTTCTTCCTGAAGATGGTGTCCACTGACACTCAGTTTTGTTCATTTCTGACTCCCTCCTTACACCAGTTTACCCAGACACCAATAGCAGGAAGGAAGGGGATGTGAGCTATCTCCCTAGGGTCTCCGGTCCAGTTCCTTGACTGTCACTCCTGCTTTCTGTGTAAGTGAGTACATTCTGGTAAACTACTCAAGCATACACCGGAAGGGGTGATTATTCAAGGCTGAGATGGGCTGTTGTGGACGCACCTCCAAAGTACATCTAGTTTCTCTCTCCTAATTGAATTTTCACACACTAACTTCATTCGAGTGAAAATGGAGACTGAGTGCCCAGTGACGGCTGCATTGATAACACTAATAATATTTGCTATGTCCAGATAGGCTTCCTTTGATCTAGGGCTTAAGAAGAGGTGGGAATGGGAGGCTATAAGTTCTTACAGTGGAAGCGTGGATCCCACACTAAACAGATGCCGTGCTCTGAGACAGAAGGTCTCCTGTGTATCCGCTAAGAAATTACTCCTCTTTCAGACACTGGGCAGACCCACAAACACCAATTTCCAGGCCCTGCAGTTGTGACTGTTCCCCAGTGAGTTGTGCTGGGTGATGAGGTGTTTTGTTTGTATGAGTGTTTTGCCTACATGTATATTTATGCATCACATGCATGCATGGTGCCTGAGGAGGCCGTAAGAGAGTGTCTGATTCCCTGAAACAGGAGTTAAGGATCGTCATAAGCCACCATGTAGTTGGTGGGAATTGAACCCAGATCCTCCAGAAGGAAGTCTATCCAGTGCTCTTAACCTCTGAGCCTTCCCTCCAGCCTGGGGTGACACATGTTGATCCTTCTTTACTCTTTTTTTTCCTTTGAGACAAGGTATCAACCCGTAGTTCAGGCTAGCCCAGAACTTGCTATCCTGCTTCTACCTTCCAAGAGCTGGGTTTATAGGTGTGGGATACCATGCTTTGCTCTTCTCTGGTTTGACATGATCAATCCATACCCAGGATGGTAGCTTGTCTCAGTTGGCAGAGCAGGCTTTGGGGCTTGACTAGCTCGATCACACCAAGTCCAGTTGAGTAAGATACATATCAGTTGAGTTCCCGCCTTGGAAAAGACTTCATTCAGAGGCAGCTAAACAGGAAATTGGAATTTCTCAAATGATTCATTATCTGCAACAACATCTTAATAACCCAACAAGGGGTTAGTCTTCTGAGCTAGGTAATTAAACTGAAAAAGAACAGCTTTGCCCAATGGTTGCTGGCTGTAATTTGTTCTGACATCTAATGGCATACCCGAGACAGGAAAAGGAGGGTGACAAGGTAGACCGGACACCAGCCAGCCAGCCTTGAGCTGGCTGTTGAACGGTCCCTGTTCACTTAGCACGATCTTGGCTGGCTGGGGCTACAGTGGCCTTTGGCAGGCAGTCCAGATAATCTTTCCAAATTGTAAGACAATTAAACAAAAATGCATGTTTCCATTTGTTTCAGTACTGGTAAATGCAGCTTCCTGAGGGGCTTGCTGGAGGAAGAAAATAGCCTCAGCTTTCAGAAAGGTTAAGGGGTGCTTTTGAAACTTCTGTGGGAACACGGGTACTGGGAGATAGAAGGAGACGGAGTCCCATGGAGAACCAGAAAGAGAAAAAGGCTGTCATTTCCTCTATGCTCTGCGTAATTATAACACTCTGCAGATGTTACCTCAGGTGGTGCACAGCCTGGTTTAAGGAAGAGAACCCAAGACTGCTTGGTTTCCCTAAACTGGGGCCATTTTTCTCACACACCTACCAGCACCGAAACTGCCACCACTGTGGCCAGTCTCTAACAGCCGACCTGCAGACCAGGCTCCCACATGAAGAGACAAAGGCACTGCTCACAGGGCCTCACTTGCAGGGCCTCACGTGTTTGGGGCTGGTGCCCAGCTTTCTGGTTGTCAAGTTCTGCTCTCAGTTTTCCTTTTCAGAGATAATCACGCAAACAATTTTCGTTTGTCTTTCACGCAGAGAGAGAAATGGCAGGTTTAACAGGCTTGAACGCCGCCCCCGGGTGGTTATTGGCAGATCTTTTCTAAGTCAGGAGAGCTGTTCTTCTCCACCCTCCTTCCCCTGCATCCCTCTCTGTTCCCACCCTTATGTTCCTTTGAGACTTCCCGCGGATGACTTCCATTGCTTCTCCACAGGTCGCTGTATCTCTCTGACTAGCTCTTTTTCATATCTCAGGCTGTAGAGTACCTTCCCCTCTCTGTTCCCAAGCCCTTACCACATTTGTCCTTCATGGGAGACGTATTTGTTATAGTCTCAACCATGGGCAAAGGACACAGCCCTAGGTCACAGGGCAGAAGCACAGAGAAGAGTCCTGTCTGGGAGAATGTGGCCCAGCTATCATGAGGAAATACTTGCTTGGTGGGCTGAGCAGTGCTGGTGGGTCCTTGCTGCCATCTTGTCTCTCATGACGAGCTCTCCCGTGAGCTGAGATTGATCCCAGGAATCATGTACAAGTTCTTTGCCAGGAAGATCATACCAAGAACTGCAAGGATGGGACGGAGTAAGAGACAAGGGAGGCAATATGACAATGAATTGTGTCCCCACCAAGCAAGGGACCCACGTGTGCTCGTGGAGCATCCTCACCAGACTGGGGAAGGAGCCAGAGTGAGGAGACAGAGGCTGGTTCCTCCTGGTTTGCCCATCATCAACAGAAACTCAGTGTAGACTCCTGGGACAGGGTCAGTGTAGACTCCTGGGACAGAGTATGGCTGTGACTCACAGTCAGTGTCCCTTGGCGTATAAGAATGGAGAGGGGACAGGATGTCCGTCTCACTGGGTACAAAGGAGAAAATGGACGTCAGCAAGCAGACAGACAAATATTATCTATTCTGTGTTAGTCTTCGGAGTTGGTTGCTCAAACCCAGTGATGGCGTCCTTTCAAAAGCATCCAGGCCCCTTGTGCTCCTTTCTTACTCCTCTCTTTACTTCCTGCCTCCCCCCTCTTCCTTTCCCTTCTTCCTTCTCCTCTCCCTTTCTCTTCCCACTCTTTCTTCCTTCCTCTCTCCCTTCCCCCTCTTCTTCACAGTCCTATCTTATAAGCTTTCTGCTGCTCGTCTGCAGCAGGACACCAGAAAGACTGGGTTCTGGCCTTCTGAATGTCTTTTTGTTACACAATGACGGGATTGTTAGGTTTAAGTCAATGGCAAACACCACGATTTTAAGCTACTAAGGCGTTTTTAAAATACGTAATTTATTTTTAAACAGGATTGTTCAAATACTGGTCTGGGGTATTTCTTTTCTGGAACACAGAAGCCTATTTATAAGCGGAAATTATTTGCCCACCGTTTCTGTCCACACGCAAGGGTGTGTGTCTGGTGGGGTCGTCCTTCACTCCTGGGAACCCAGGACATCAGAGGAAAGCCAGGGAAGTATTGTCTTTGCCTTTCAAGAGACCTTCTGCCGTGTGAACGCAAACACAGCCGATCCATCTTCTCTCCAACTTTAATCATGGTTTGGTGAAAGCCCCAGGGACTCGTTCCCTTGCCTAACCTTCAAGCCAGATATACAAGTCAAGGAACGTTAAAGTGAATTAATTCCCTTCTTAAATACAAGCACGGGAGAGCACATGAAAGGGAAGAGAGGGTTCTTACTTCCCTACACTGAAAAGGTTACCAGCAAAGGGCTCTGAATTATTCTTTCCTTTGCTCATCTCTGACGAATTTGAAGCCATATGCACCATGCCATTTACATAGTTTCTATGGGGAGCCCCTCCCTCCACCTCTCTCTCAGCCCTGATCCACACACAGCCTTGATCGGGAGGTACATTATTCTTCATCATCTTCAAGGGTAGAGCAGGGCAGAGCCTCTGCCTCTCCATTCTGGAATGGGCTTTTAATTGCCTTCCTGTTCCAGATGATTTTTCTGCCGTTAGTTCCGGCATCTGAGAAGGTAAATGTTTGTGCGCCATGTGCAGGCTGCCGTGCCTCTTCTCTTTTGGAGCCTTTTCATCAGCAGCTCCAGCAGAGCCATCTCAGCAAAGGTTTCCCCCAGCCTGTCCTATTACCTGTCGACCAGCCTGGGTTGGAATACATTGATTTCAAGGGGGTCTGCAGGGAAGGAAGGGGAGATAAAATGCCCACCTTTCTCCTTTCAAACAGTAGACTTGAAAGCAACAGGACAGAAAAAAAAAAAACAGAGAGACAGAGAGACAGAGAGAGAGAGACAGAGAGAGAGACAGAGAGAGACAGAGAGAGAGAGACAGAGAGAGAGACAGAGAGAGAGAGAGAGAGAGAGAGAGAGAGAGAGAGAGAGAGCAGGAGACCCCGTTTCCAAATCTTTTCCACATCAGACCGTGGTTTTTAAGCTCTGCCTACAGATACATGCTGGAAAAGCGAGTCTGGGGCTGAAGAATGTTAGGCCAGTCTACAGTCCAGGCCTCTTTAGAATGAAAGTGCCAGTTGCAGCCAGAGAGAAGGAGAGGTCCCTGGAGCCATAGTTTATCCAATGAATTGGATCCAGATTTCAGAAACCACAAAAATGTCTTCCCAGAGAGCAAAGACGGGACACTTACTTTAGAGCTCCGAAAGTGGAAACAAACTTGCAATGAAGACAGTCCTGTGAAACTTAGACAAAGCTAACCCCAGGACAGTGAAGGCAGCTTCAGTCTGGGCCTGGTTAGGAAAGGGGACTAGTGCTTATGTCCAAGAGGTACAGGGTCTCTGGAATGAAGTTGTACATCTACCCAGGAGTAATAGATCCAGAAATTGGAACCAATTTTTTGATCAGAACAAGAGTGCTTTTAAAATCTGATTCTGATCCTTGCTCATGTCCAAGTAACTCGT
The DNA here is from genome assembly GCF_004785775.1 of Grammomys surdaster. NCBI lineage: Eukaryota > Metazoa > Chordata > Mammalia > Rodentia > Muridae > Grammomys > Grammomys surdaster. The sequence goes on along the minus strand of NW_021604638.1, from coordinate 74,010 downwards.
CCATCCCATGAAGCCCAGCCTGGGGAATATCTGGAGCTATTTGAGTTTGTCTCAGATGGACAAAAGAGGTCTTTCATCTTTTCAGAGCTCAGGGGCGACAGTAGGACACCAGCAGGGATGCATAAGGCGCAGAGAGGACCTGCTAGTCTCTGCCTAGCAGTAACTGGTAATTCATTTGTTTGCTGCTAGAAGTAAGAAAATGATTCCCACATGTGTTGGTGTGTTTGGTCAACTTGTCACAATGTAGAGTCCCCTAAGAAGGGACTGCAATGAGGAGTCACCTAGATCAAGTTGCCTGCCGGCATGTCTGGACACTTGCCTTGTGTTAATTGAGGCGGGGAGATGCATACACTGTGGGTGGCTCCATTCCCTAGGAAGAGGATTGCTAAGTGTGTAAGAGTGAGGAAGTGAGTTGAGCAGAAGTAGATATGGTTTAATTCTCTCTCTCTGCTCTTGACTATGGCTGTGACATGACTAGTCCCTTCAGGTTCCTGCCACTCAACTTCCTTGCAGTGATTGACCATAAACTGGACTTAGTAGCCAAATAATAAAGTCTTCCTCCTTGAAGTGATTTTCTTGGATGTTTTATTATAGCAACAGGAAATAAAACTAAGATGCCCTGAGTGTAGATCGTAGTGATGGTTACAATGGAAGTGAGGGAGTATGATTTTGAAAAAGTGGATTCTCTCTCTCTCTCTCTCTCTCTCTCTCTCTCTCTCTCTGTGTGTGTGTGTGTATGTATGTATGTGTGTGTTTCTCTTTGTGTGTCTTTCTCTGTCTCTCTGTGTGTGTCTCTGTCTCTTTCTGTGTGTATGTGTTTGTATGTTTCTCTTTGTGTATTTCTTTGTCTCTGTCTCTGTGTCTCTCTGTCTCTCCCTCTCTCTCTGTCTCTGTCTCTCTCTCTGATGCTATTATTGTGGTCACTTGGACCCCTTGATCTCCATACCCTGAGAATGGGTCATTGCTCACTTGTACACCTAAACTCAGAGTCAGAGTATTTGTCAACCAACCAAGTCACTGTTATTGGGTCCATTGTAGACTCCTGGTCCTCAGTGCTAAAGGAGGGCTGGTGACAAAGCAAAGGCTGGATCCGGGGACATGGCTCAGGCAGTGTAGTGCCTGCAGAACAGGCATGGAGACTTGAGTTAAGATTCCCAGCACCCAGATAAAAAGCCTGCTGTGGTAATGTGAGCCTATAACCCTAACACCTGAAAGGCAGGGCCAGGGGGAGAGGACAGGTGGTTCTGGAGAATTTCTAGCCAGTGAGTTTAGCTTACTGGCAAGCTTCAGATTCAATGTGCGTCCCTTACCTCAAAGTAGGAAATGTATAAGGAAGACAACCAACATTGACTGTGGCTTCTACATGCACACGTAAATACATTCAAGCACACACAAGTACGCACTCTCGTGCACGGTGTGAGCCATCTTCAGGCTCTACATGAAGAAACAAAGTTGATAAGCATCAGGAAAAGAGGTTCAAGCTCATTCAACAGATGATCACGTGCGCTAGCTTCTAAAATTGGGCCACCTAACAGTAGCTACCAGCCCAAACGGTTATCCCACATTCAAATGAGTAAAAAGTAAATGGTAAACTCAGTAGCCACTGGGTGCCATTGGTCATAGATGACCGATGTGAGGCATCAGTGTTGCTGGAAAGTTCTCCTCCTTTACCTGTCTCCCATCTAAATCCACTCTGGGGAGGGTGACAGCTTTAGGTCAATTTGGTAGCGATTAGTCATATATGACAAGGATGTGCTGGAGCTGCCATGGCAGGTCTTCAAGGTAAAACAGGAGGATCAGGAGTTCAAAGCCAGCCTCTGCTACATGAGATCATGTCTTTACACATAAAAGAAATTGGTAGGGAGATGTATCTGCTCATGAAGACCCATGGGATCTCTAGAGTCTCTTTACATAGGTACAAAGTAGATGTGGTGTCATCCACATGTAACCCATGGTGGGGATTGTGGAGGCAAGGAGTATCTCTGGAGCCAGTCAGCCTAGTCTAATCAGTGAGTCTTAGGCCCCAGCAAGAGACTCTGCTTCCAAAAAGCAAGGTGGAGAGCTGTCCTGTGGAGTAACACTCAAAGTTGATCTCTGGCCTATACACACACACACACACACACACACACACACACA
>NW_021604638.1:56426-71774 GCF_004785775.1 Grammomys surdaster | reverse complement strand
AGAAGAAGAAGAAGAAGAAGAAGAAGAAGAAGAAGAAGAAGAAGAAGAAGAAGAAGAAGAAGAAGATTGCCCAAAGGAGTTACCCCAGTGATTTCTCTTGGGGACTGAAATGTCTCTGTGTCATTAACCAGTCAACAGATGAATCGGTGTAGGGAGAGCAAAGGGGCTGAAGACTCAAAGTAGGAGAATTTTCACGAAGACTGGGAGATGTTTCTACCAAGGAGAGGCCAGAATAAAGTTAGAGTGATGAACTGAAAGGGTGCACCCAGTTGTGGGATCCAGGCTGCCTGCTGCATGCCTCCTTTAGGCTGAGAGTTCTGGTATACAGTTCATAGCGTAGGCCTCAGACAGTACTCATCTTCTCCTCACTCCCTGCCCTGACTAAGCCAAGAACCTGTTGTGTTCCCTCTTGTGTCTCTGCCTTCTGACCCCATGCAGCTTCCCGTAGCACCTGGGAACCCCTTTTCCTGCTGTGGCTTTACCAGTCCTATTGGTTCATGTGGGGTGAGGGCAGGACTGCCAGCGTCACTGTCTTTCTAGATCTTTGAAACGCCTACTGTATCCAGTGCTCCTGGGATCGAGAGCATTCTGAAAACTCAGCAAACAGGAAAAGTCTGCTAAGTTTCCAAGGTAGTCTTAGAATTTGTTTGTACTCTAAGGAGATTTGGAATTGGGACCTCCATAGTTGTGGCTTCCTGTTGGGTGCTCTTGGGAGGCAGCAGTGGGGCTAGGAAAGTTGAAGGAAGCATGGATGAAGTTAGGGGAGTGGCTCTCAATCTGTCCTCCAGGGAGTCGAACACTGAGTCTCCTCCACGCTTCTCTATCTTGGACCCTAGGGACCAGAACCCCACTACCACCACCTCACTCTCACCTCAACAGTCACTATGCCCAATCATTCACACATCTCAGTGTTCCTCACTCCTGCAGGGAGAAGATACAGCCTCACAGCTATCTCCAGGCGAGGCAGTTGTCATCAGAGAACAACAATTATCACACCAATGTGCACATGAGAGCCATCAGCATGTAGACTGTGGGTACACACACCTGCTGCATCCCCTACATGGTCCCACCTGCTTCGTGAGCCTCTGATCATGGGCAAACGAGGGAGCGTTCAATTTACATCTGAGCCTGGTCCTGTTCTGCCTCTTTGGTCTCATTCTCTTTTTTTCAAGTAAAAGTATATTCTGATCCCTTCCAGTATTGATTGAGGTCCCTCACTAACTGCTGATGTCTCCTCCCCAGGAAGAAATGGAGCCATCTGGTTTTGTCTCCAGTTAGCCGTGCCTTGATGAACGAGAGCTCAAAGGTTTCAGCTAGCACAGAACACAGTGCAGAGTCGCCTCATTAACAAAGCCTTCTGAAGCGGTCCATCTCAAAGGGGGCTGTGTTAATTAGAAATATTTCCATGCAGCACAAGGCTGTGAGGGAACATTTGGCTGCCTCAACACTGGAAAGAGACACTCAGTTGCCTGATTCGTCAGTGTGCCTTGCTGAACCTTTATATTGAAGTGGTCTTGACAGATAAAGCCCCACAACTCGTGTCCTTTGCCTCATGCAGAGCTCTTCACCAAAGATCCCATTTAAAACATTTGCCCTACGTATGCAATGCTTCTCTAATTAGATGAAATTTCTTTTTCTACACAGCAAAGGCCACCTGAGGAGCAGGGAAGGATTAGTCTCTTGCTGGACTCTAAAGAAAGGCTGTGTTCAGGGGAGCTTCCCTAGGCTCTCAGGGTCTTGGAACATTGGCTTCTGTGCATCTAAGAGAAGCCTGGGCTTTGGCCTGTCCATCTTCAGGGAATCGTCATAGCAGACTGAAAGGAGATTGGCTTGCCCCTCCACTGACCCAGGCTGGAAACATGGGATTGGTGTTGGATAGGGTGGTAAGTAAGTAAGATATTGGGACTTTGAAGACTGCGATTCAATATCTCAGCACTTCATGTCATCAGTTGTGAATTTAGGGTGATTTCATTTAACTTCTGAGCCCCACCCTCCTCATCTATAAAATGGAAATAACATTTCTACCCTCCTGTCACCACTGTGAGAACGGAGTGAAGCCTAGGAGTCTGTCATCATTACCCTCAGGGGCAATATTATTGGGCTGTGGTTCCCGTGGTGGGCGGGCTAAGGCAAGGTCCCACAGGGAGAGTTTATTTCACATGTACTTTCTGGAACTTTGTCACCAAAGGGCATTGACTTTTTAGCTGCTGATTTTGGCCCTGGGAGCCAATCTATCTGTGAAGCCGTAGGTGGGAACCCGCCTGGGACTCTGCTTCATGTAGACTCTTGCTCTCAGGAAGGTTATGCTGTGTAGGGGGGAGAACCTGCAGACGGGGCAACTCACAGCCACACAGGCTTCAAAGGGACCTTTATGTCTTTCTCTGGAAGGCAGATAGCCCGGGAATTCGAGAGTGTAGGTCAACCAGTCACCCCAGAGCTCAGAACTGCTGTCCAGGCCGATGGTCTTGTCGATAAGACATCGCGGTCATAGCAAACGTCCTTAGATACGGGTTAAAGAAGACTCCCATGACGCATGCGCATTCTTTCTCAACTACTAGGCAAGAAGGATCTGGAAGATTCTATCACCAGATTTAGATGACAGTAAATACCCTTGCCCTTCCTCCTCCTAAGGTTACATTTCTTCCATCTCTGGGCCTGTCTCTACCCTGTGTCTCAGCGCACATATGTCTGCGTGTGCTTAATGAGGATGAAGCACCCGTGATTCACCGCGCTCTTTGGCAAATGGAGCAAATGAGCACAGAAATAACGGGAGGCAGGGGGTCTCGCTTGTGTGAGCACCCCATCACCCGCTCAATGCCAATCTGCTCCCCTGGATACCCACAGGACACAGAGGAGAATGGCTTGTGGAGCTGAGCACTGTGAGAGGGCTCTGCAGGAGACACAAAGATCATCCTGCAGCCCACACGCTGTCCTACTGAACACAGTGCCTTCTGGCAAGAAGGAAAGGGCGCTTAAATCACTTCCAGGCATCCCTTTAAGTGGATCAAGCAATTAAATCCGTCTCCCAGTCTCTCTTGCTCAGATATTTTGTGGAAATTTTACCTCTTACTGTACATGAACTATTTTCAAGTCTGGTCTAATTCGAGGAATAGGGTAGGACAGAGCTCAAGTTTGCTGGCAGCCGTGGAGAGTACCCAGCTGAGCAGAGACTCTGACAGATTACAGGGTCATGGAGGACCAATTCAGATTGTATTCTGAAGAGAAGTCAGATTGGAGGAACTTCCTAATTCTCTCGTGAAGACAGCAAGTGCTTAAAGATCCTAAAATTAATGCAAAAACAACAACAACAACAACAACAACAACAACAAAAACCCCATGGTCCTGGGATATTATTATTCACAGGAAATGTGAGTTCACTCTTTCTTTGGAAGAGGAGGGACTTCCTGTTGGATAGGTCTTGCTGTGTGTTTCCAACTCTGTGGTACTGCCTTGGCAGTGCTTCCCACCTCCTGCTGTGGGGAAGTGGGTTCACGTATCTAGGTGACGCTGTGGGTACCTACACACTTGGTATTCCCAAGTAGGGTCTTTGTGGAACCTTCCTCCCAGGGAAACTTATTCAGAAGCTGAGAGCAAACTATTGAAGTGCATAAGACCGTCAGCATGAAGATGTCTCAGGATGAATACATATACTCCCTGAAACCATTTCCTTTCTTTGTCCCCAGACCCCACCTCAAGACAGGGTTTCTCTGTGTTGCCTTAGCCATTCTGGAACTTTATCTGTAGACCAAGCTGCCCTCAAACTCAGGATTTGCTTGACTCTGCCTCCCTAATGCTGAGTTTACAAGGCATGTGCCACCCCTGCCCAGCTTACATTTCCTGAATCATGAATGCCCTTGACAGTCATCCAGAGCCCCTGATATGCAAAACGGAGTCACCACATTGAATGTATCTGACCCGGGTGTAGTGAAAGTGTGTCAAAATCAGGGGTACATTTATCCCCCAACTCTGGCAGATAGAACAGAGGAATAGTTGGGTCCTGGGTGTCTGTTTTCTCTTCCTCCCTCCGTCCCTCCCTCTCTCCTTCATCTCGTTTCCGTATCTCTCTCTTTCCTTGAACCTTCCTTCTTTTTCCATCGGAGACATCTCAGTTCAGTTGTTTACATGACTGAAATCAACTGGCTAGTTATCAGCTCTTCTCTCTGCTTTGTCGTAATAAGCTACCGTCTTACCTGAGCTAGACGATCATTCATGCACAGTAATAAGAGATACAGAGAGCCACAGAAGCATCTGGGAGACAAACAGGTTATATAATTGCCTATTAAAGACTCTGATTTGAAATCATTTCTGAAAGGTTCTGCACTCTTTCTCTTTGCACCCAGCTGCCCACCACCAAACATCCTTCTCTGCATGTAACAGTGGGGATGGTTTGTTTTTTTTTTTTAAAAAAAACTAGGAGCCTCGACTACCTCTCCCTGAAAGGAAAGGAGGGACAGTGCTGGGAGATGTTCTGGGGGAATGTTTAATTAGCTACAAAGAGGTCAGTGCAAAACTCTCAGATTTTTCCAAACGTTCAGATGAGAAGTCTACTTCCTACTACCTGTTGCTGACAGAGCTCAGGTAGGTAGGTGAGCGTGCATCCAGGTGAGCATGGGGATTGATGAGGGACCCTGGGGTCTGTGGACACCCAAGTGCTATTCTGCATGAGCCAGAAAGACGTTCAAAAGATTCCTGTAACCAAATGGAAAGAAAAATGTGTTATTTTCATGTCGTGTTAATGTTCCCTCCCTCCCTACCCCCCGCCTCTAATTATGCTATTTCAAGAAAATAATTGGATTTGGCTAGGAGAAATTAAGAATAGAAACTTGCAAATTATATAACCTAATGAATCTAACTTTTGGTAATGAACCTAGTTGCTACTTAGCACGCATCGCTGACACCCACATTAAACAGAGGAGCCCTCCTAATTCTTTTAATTCAACTGAACCATTCTTAATAATTCATAATTAAGTCTGCCTCAGAAATGATAGCCTCCCTGGCAATATTGATTTATTTTCCTTTTGTGCCTATGCCAAATGTTGAGGATTATAGCATTTTCTGACTGTCAACAAAGATCACAGAGTCACTGTCGTTTCGGAGCGCTGCACCCAAAACCCTTCCATAAATCCCAGGGAAGATGAGCTAGAAAATGAAATAACTCGAAAGAGGGGCTTACAGGCCCATTTGCCATCTCAGCGGTAACAACGGTGAACTCATCTGGTGGCAGAACAGCTCAGCCCGAGGAAGGCACGTGTCTAGGATACAAGAGCAGAGTCTCCCAAGGCCAAAGGAACCATCCTGCCCTCTCTCACCCCATCTCCAGATTTCTTTCTGCTTGAAAGCCCTCTGAAGTCCGAGAAAATGAGTTGAAGAAGGATTCATTCAAAAATGGTCCCTGTTTGGTCTTTATCTGTCTTCTCCTTGGGGCCCTTTAATTGAATATCCTGTAGACTTGAGGAGACGAGTTGTCACCTTGGGCTCTGACAACTCCAGGCTGTCTGTCAGCTGCCATCACTCCTCTTTCTGCTCCCCATACAAATGTATTCCCACTAAGTCCCGTCCCCTGAACCCTGACCTCTGACCCCAGTGGAAATAAAGTCGCCTCCAATACACAGAGCGCAAAGCAGCCCTATTATTTTTAGAATGTGTAGTAATGAATACGGTAATGCTTATAATAAAAGTAATAGGCACAATTAAAGTCTATCTTCTGCGGTACAAGCAGGAGTCAAGCCGAGTCTCAGCATCTCATCTTAAAAGTCCCATTAAGAGCTGGCCTCAAGTGGGGTAGGGGTGGAGAAGAACCTTGGGGGCATGAGCAGCCACTGATCCAACTCTTTGCCTTGGGGGTCAAATTCTTAGAGCCAGAGTCCTCTTAACTCTTCAGGATCTGCTGAGGGCTTATTCTTTCCCTTCCTTGCCTTCCAGTCAGCTTTCTTGTGTGAAAGTTGAAGAAGATTGAATGACATACTAAATGCTTTTAATTGACTGGTTGATTCGTGTGTGTGTGTCACTTTCTTGTGTATAGATGCAAAGGCCCAGGTTGATGTTAGTTGTCTCCCTCAGTGGCTCTCCACCTCACTTTTTTTAGACAGGATCTCTTATTGACCCTGAAGCTCACCAATTCAGCAAAGCTAGCTGGCCAGGTAGCTCCAGGAACCTGTCTGTCTCTGCCTCCCCAGCTCTGTGGGTGCTAGGAATCCAAACTCAAGTCCGTGTGCTTATGAGGCAAGCACTTCACCAGCTAAAGCTTGTCCCTTATTCCCTAAAGACCTTCAAAACGCTTGAGGCCAGCAACGTCTTACAGATGAAACTGATCAAGCATCACACATGTATACACACTCAGACAGACAGATGGCTTTCCTTCAGTGGTGGTGCTTCCTTCATTTGGAAGGTTGGGGTGTATTTCACTCTGCCCCAAACCCTATCATGTGCCTGAGTGCTGAGGGATGGGCAGGAAAAGACTGTGATCATGTGGAGAAGGCTAAAGAAGGGGAAACCATTCGTGGGGTCACCCTGTGCAGGAAGTTCAAGGAACTGGCAGCGGAAGCATAGGAGAGGGTTCTAGTCTATCTGAGTGGGAGTGGGAAGGGATTGCAGGCCATAAGAGTGACAAGGCTGCCAGAATCACCTGGTGGTGAGTCCCAGGTCCACCACTGGAGACCTGTGTGATCTGGTCCAAGGCTTAGACCTTTCTGACCCCTACTTCTCTTAGCTGTGCCACAGAGATGCTTACTTCTGCTCTACTGGATCTTCAGAGCATCAGGAGTTGAGGGGCAGATGGCAAGGTGTAGAGCAGATTGCTAACACAAGGACTGGCTGTGTGATCTAAGTCATGGTATTTAACCTCTCTGTGCCTCAGTTACCTTCCCATAAAACAAAGAAAATGGCCACATCAGCTTGTGGTCTTGTTCTGAGAACAGTGCCTGGCATATGGCAACTGCTTTACAAGTGCTTCTCATTAGCTCTGTTGACACTGATGTTTTGCTGAAAAGGAAAACTACAATTACAACAGAAACAAATTTGTCCCCTTCTCCCTAAAGGGGCTTCTGTCTGTGATGTCATGGGACTGCTGTAGAACTTCCTAGGACTTCCCTGAAACAAATCATGAAAGATACTCCCATTAAAAATTGTGTCACTTGGAGTAGGTAAAAACACTGGATGCTCTTCCAGAGGACCCAGGTGCCAGTACTCGAGTCCAATTCTCAGCACCCACACAGCTGTTCACAACTGTCTGTAATTCCAGTTCCAAGGGATGAGACCTTCTCTTCTGACTTCTAGGGGTGCCAGGCATGCAAGTGATATACATGCATGCTGGCAAGACATTCATGCATATAAAATAAAAATAAATCTTAAAAAATGTTTTTGAAAGTATTACTGAGGACTTGGAAGATGGGCCAGTCGGTAAAGTGCTTGCTGAACGAGAATGAGGACCTGAGTTCAGATCACCAGAACTCATGTAAAAGCCATGTGTTCATATGTCTGTAATCCCAGCACTAGGAAGCCCAGACACAAGCATCTCTAAGGCTTGATAAGTAGTAAGAACAGGCAGTAGGTGAATTCTGGATTCAGTGAGAGAGCATGCTTCAAAAACAAACAAACAAACAATAAATAAATAAAATGGAGAGTGACTGAGAAAGACCCTTGGCACTAAGTTCTGGCATATACCAAAGATTTTGCACACGTACACACACACACACACACCCAGCAACACCATATGCTTACATACATGCATACACCAAAAGGTTATGTTAACAGCATAATTTTTAAATTATGTGTACTACTCCAAAAAGACAGGGATGTGTTTATGTAGGCAGGTTTATACCGTAAGCAGAGTTAGAGTTGTTCATTTAGAAGCCGAAGTCTGTTGAAAGTCTACTGGGTACTGTGTCCTTTCTGAGCACTGGGGGGCATCTGCGTGAGACTCCCTTGACTGTCACAGAACTGGCAGCTTTGTGGAGAATAACTATAAACCAGTGTTCTACCTATGTCAGGGAAATGCTCAGGATCCTTCTGGAAGACCCAGGGATGCTGAAGAAACTGGTGAGTGTCCTGGGGCACAGGGATAAGTGTTGGGCAAGACACATACCCAGAGGAAGAGTTCTAGTCATGTGGAGAAGAGAAGACTTAAGTGGCAACATTCCTGGGGTATCCTGTGTGAGAGAAATCTAAGGAACGTGAAGAGGAGGCAGAGAAGAGGATGTCTACTGAGTGGGAAATGGAGGAGGGTCTGAAGTGATTCCTAAGAGGAGGGTGAAGATGCTTTGGTGTGCTTTCCCAAGCAATGAGACCCAGGGAGCATCCTCGTCCTCTGCAGAACCAATTCTAATGGCATCAGCTCACAGCCTGGAGAGCATGGGCTCCTCATGCTTGGCTCCAGGCTTCACGTAAGGCAGTAACTAGAAGACGCATACTGGAGGGAGACATAACACCCACAACAGTGTGAGCCACTGTGATCAGTAAGAGACCTGCACATAGATCTACGTCCTCAGTGCTCTGAAGCTGTCCTGCACTTTTAGTTCCTCCACAGGTGGCTAGGAACCATCACCTTGCTACTTCTTTTGCTACTTCTGTTATAAGCTGAAGAAGCTATTGTGAGTGTGTGTGTGTGTGTATGTATGTATGTGTTCATTTGTCTGTGCCCATGTGTTCAGATGTGGACATGGCGGTCAGAGGTCAATGCGGGGTGTCTTTGTCAATTGCTACCCACTTTATTTTTTTGAGACAGAATCTCTCACTGACCGTGTAACCCACCAAGACTGGGTAACCAGTGTGTCTGTCCCACCACTGCTGGGGTTACACAGTGTACTGTCACACCCTGCTACTCATGTGGGTGGCTGAGAATCCACACTCAAGTCCCTGTGATTGGACAGTACTTTACCCACTGAGCCATCTCCCCTCACGGTTTCTATTCAAGCAACTTTTATAAAACACAGAAGCAAGAACTTCACTTCCGTGTGTGTAAAATTCACACATTTCCATAATGAGCAGTTTGGTAGAGACTGAAACAAGAGCTGGCTGTAGGTTACAGGGCCATCAGGGCTCTGGAGCTAAGGGCTTGCAGAAGCCCATCCCTTTCTTCTGTTTCCCACTGACCTTCCTCATAGCTGTGACGTGATACAGGACAGAAGCAACTTGGCCAAAAAAGGACTGATCTGGGTTCATAGTTCAGGGGTATCATCAATCATGACCGGGAAGGCATGGCTGTTGGGGTGATTCCATCTCTGGTGGTTGAAGCTCACAGTGCGGCTTGTTTGTATCATGACTGATCAGGAAGTTGTAAATTCGGACCAGTTTCAAAGTGCACCTACAGGGGTCCCAAAGGTTCAGCACCCTCCCTAAACAGCGCCACCAGCTGGTGACCAAGTGTTAAAATACATGAACCTAAAAGGGGTCTTTCACACTCAAACCATCCCTGATGAAGGCTTGTGGGAGCCTGAAAGATTGCCTCTCACACCTTTTTGGCTGAATAAACCAATGTTCTTCCCCCCTTCTCTCTCTAGATTCTCTTGGCTTGGGAACATTTGCATCAGTACCCTCTCCCTGGGACACAATTGTGTTCAGACCAAATTGGAGAAAATTGCTGAGCTAGGACGGGGTGAGTGGAACGTCTGACTTCACCTCCTACAAGCTGCGACACACTTGCATTGGGGAAATTAGTGATGACTCCTGAAACAGATTTATCTTTTAGTCCTCAAAACACTTCCAAGAAATGGCAGGCCACAGAGCTCAAATGTCTGTGTCGAACACAGATCTCCAATTTCCTGGCTTTATTTTCAGAGGTCCGGCTAAGCCTTCTGTAGTCCCCAGTATCCTGGATTATTGAGTGAATTAGCTCTGTTTATGTGTGTACTATGATTACAAAGAAGTGCGGATACAGTGAGTCCCCACGGAGTGTCCACCCGAATCAAGTTCTTCCTTACTCAGTCACTCACTGACCTACTCAGCTGTTGACCCACAACACACTCTTGTTTACAGATGGGACATGCTGGGCACAGCCTCGTGGACAAGGAAATCCCTGCCCCATGCTCAAAGCTGAGAGAGTCTTTCCAGATGGCCCTGGCTAGAAGAACAAGACGGGGTGCCGTTTGACAGAAAGCAGGCACAAGCAGGATACGCCAAAGCCAGCAGCTCCAGATAGGACATGACAGTGTTGCAACCACCCCTGTGCTACCAAGGTGTCTCTCTGATGACCCATTTCTGCCAGCACTCTGCCAGGCTCTGGGAGATTGGGTCCTGTGGTGAGCATCTCACTGTACGGAGAGAGGAATACCTGTCCCTAAAAGAAGCACATATGCTACAATGTGACAAGGCTAGAAAGAGCAAAAGGGGTTATTAGGTCAGGCCCGCTGGGCTGGGAGACTTGATCAGCTCAAGGTGATCAAGGAAGGCAGGTCCTGAACAGCAAGGGTTAAACTGAGTCTCACAGACAGACCAGGGGACAGGAAGGAGAGCATTGTGGGATCCAGGAAAATTAAACACTGAGCAGGAACAGAGTGTGGGACACTAGTGGAAAGAGGAAGAAGAGAGGGGGCATAGAAGGAAGAAGAGGAAGGGAAGGAGAAATGAGGCAGAAGAAGAGAAAGGAACTTTCCAGACAACAGCTGTGTGGGTCTCACAGGCTTAGACCAGGCTCCTCTCACCGAATGCAGGAGCAGAACCGAGTGCTGAGTTCTGGCTGGACGTAGAATCATCCAGCACTAAGACTGGATCCACCTAGAAGGCCGGGATGGCAGTGGCTGTTTACCTAGGTTTGGGCTGCGGTGTTCATTGTACACAGGCACCAGATGAATACAGATGTGTGCCCTGTTTCATCTTATCACCATGTGGTACCAACACTGTAGACAGTTGGTGATTCTCTCCCTTGCCAGACTCAGGACAACCTTGTCTTTTGTGGTCACATTTGCAACAACTGAAGACTGAGAGTCCTGGGCACTGTCAATCTGTCAATCAGTCTAGCATTGGCATTTGTCTCTGGTGTCATGGTCATTCCAGCATGCTGGGCTGTCCACAACACCGGAGGATATTTCACAACACTCCAGCCTATACCCACTAGACATCAGGAACAACCCTACCCACTGCCCACTGTAACAACCCAAACTGCCTCTGAATGTTTCACAGTCACTGTAGTTGTGAACCATTGGGTTGATATTCCTACATGTTTGTCTTAGGGTTTTATCTCTGTGAATAGGGACCACAGCAACTCTTAGAAAGGGCAACATTGGCTTACAGGTTCAGAAGTTCAGTCCATCATTGTCATGCTGAGAAGCATGGTGCTGTGCATGCAGAGGTGATGCTGGAGAGGTAGCTGAGAGTTCCACATCTGGATCAACAGGCAGCTAGAAGACAGAGTGACACTGGGCCTGGCTTGAGCTTCTGAAACTTCAAATCCCACCCTCTGTGACACACTTCCTCCAACAAGGCCACACCTACTCCAACAAGGCCACACCTTTAAATATTGCTACTCCATATGAGCCTATGGAAGCCATTTTTATTCAATCCACCATGCTTAACTGTGTTTGACGGACCCTCCTGCCCCCCCAAAGCAGAAGGAAGCTGATTATATAGTAGAGGTTTCCAAGCTCACCAGGAGAGAACATATTCTTAACATCAGTGGCTCAACATGAAGTCCCAGGCACCCCTTGATGGGGCCGGGTGGGAGGTGTGTACCCACCCAAGCCACTGCCAACGAGGAGGAATAGGGACCTTCTGTGCACCTTTCCTTCTCTGACCCTCTCTCAGCAGAGAGAAGACCCACCAAGGAAAGCTTCTGCAGGGCCATCTTTGCCTCATTGGAGCATGCTGGACAAAGCCTACCATGTTGAAAAGCTCTCGTCCACCATTTTGTCTTCTCAAGCTTCTGTCATAAGTGTCTTAAATAGCAGATATGGTTTATGTTAAGTAAGCATGGCTGGTTAGACACCATGTGATTTAGAAAAACCTTTCTCCTGGGGGTCATGCTCTGGCCCCTGAGATCCCAGCATGTCCAGTTCATTTCAGCTGGTGTTTATTCAGTTAGCACATTTGCCTAATAATGCTCTTTTCTTATTTCCTATTTTTGCGTGTGTAGATGCAACACACACACACACACACACACACACACACGGAGGCCAGAGGAGCATGTCCAATGTCTTCCGCTATTGCTCTTCTCTTTTCCTGTGAAAGCTGGGTCCAGATCACTGACATGGCGTGTGGTCTGTCGTAAGGCAGGCAGAGGAGAGTGGCGCTCATGGCAGCCTTGTCCATCTCTCAGGCCTCCCTCTTCTTCTCCTCCTCCCTCTTGTGCATAAATGTGAGAAGAAAACATTTCTCTTCAACCCTGTATCCCCTGCCTGACTTATGGCCTTCAACATTGCTGGCTCAGCTGAAGCTGTAAAGGAACCCCAACCTTGGCCTCCTTTGCACAGTACAGTGTCAAACAGACACCCTAAGCCCAGTTTTCCCACTCATTGAGTCCTTCCCTTCCTTAAAAATGAGGGAAAGGGTCCTTGTTGGGTCATAAAAAATATGGTTCAAAACCCCAGAACATCTGGCCAGAGCTCATTGTTGAACAGGATCCTTTCCAAGGGCTTGCTGGCTGCCAGATACCTCCAAGGGAGCCTGGAGGCCCGAGGGCCCTGCAGCAGGGCCAGAAGGAACAGGAAATGCCTTACAGACGTGTGTTCTCCTGAATACAAGAGGGATCAGCTGAAATTTAGGGTCACAAAGTCCCCATATGATGTAAGGGTATTATCATGCAGCCCCAGGCCCTGTTGGGGACACTGGGACTCCATGCAAGTGTCCAGCTTCTATAAGGCCTTACAGCATAGGGACAGAATGTCCACTCCACACAGTAGAGGATGTCAGAGGAAAGGTATGTATCCCATACAGCAGAGGGCCAGGCTTTGATACGTGGTGATACTCTCTGACACATTGCAACAGACTGGAGACACAGTGACAAACAACAGTGTCCCAGCTCTGACAGATTCTGCTCTTTGCTCCAACCACAGGGTTTGGAAAGACTTCTGGGGAAAAGGGAACCAGCCAAGGAACCCTGGAAGATTCTCTATGTATGGAAACTTCTAGGCTCTGCAAGGGAAGGTGTCTTATTTGTTAGGCAATAGCACCCTCTGGGGCCAGACAGAAGCATTACCTCTGGAATATTCTCTGGGTCTTCAGAGCTCCTGAATCCATTATAAATCTAATACAAATATATTAAATATAATAAAGTGAGTGGCCCTATAAATAATATTCAATTGAATATAATATAGTGAATACCCCTACCTGGAGCAGGGCTGTTTGAAGAGGTCAACACAGCCATAGGACTCTTGTTTTTTGTGAGCCTTAGGTCTGGTTCTTCTACTTCTGGCTGCAGCTGCTATTCCTTGGGGATTTTGGATGGTGGGGTTAGAAGTGTCACAATGGAGGTTGACTCCTAACCTCCTCTCAGGTTTTGGCCTGAGGAATCCCTTCTCTTAAACAACCAGCCCTCCCCTCAGAGTGTGGTTCCTGACTTACTGTAAACTCGGTTTTGCGATCAGTGGCCATCTGCTCTTCTGGCAGCTGCGGCAGGACCTTAGTTAGCATCCTTACCTCATTCCCTTCGACGTTTGGGTGGTGTTTGCTTTGGAAAACTCCAACGTGCCAGGCTCTCGCCGAATTTGGTTCTTCATTGGTCCCTGGCGAGTGGAGGTGGGGTAACTGGAGACAGCAGATAGCTGTCTTGTCCTGAGGCCAGCAGGGCCTTTGCAGAGACCCTCTTGTGACTGGATGGGCCAGTGGAATGGACATTGGAGTTCTGCAGCTCATAATAGGTTCCGTGGTCATGTGAGACTTGGTTGAATGCAGAATCGATACTCTGGCTAGTGTGGCACCAACAAACCCGCTGCCAGGGTCTGCTTCCAGCACGCTTCCCCTGGTGTGACCCAAGGAGTATTCATTGGGCCCCACGGTATTTCCCTCTCTCCATTTCCAGTCCTCAGAGAAGGCATTCAGCCCGGCCATAGGTGTTCCCACTGCGCAATACAAGCACTCACTGCCTTTCCGGGTCAGCAGCAGGGGTCAGGCCTCCAGAGCCCGCACCCCTTGTTCCTGTGTCGCCTCGGAAGTCACAGGGTGAGGATGCCAGTGCTCTGTAGCCTTTCTCTGCTACTCCGGGATTGCTCCCGGGCCTCAGACACCTCCGGGATCCAGGTGACAGCCTTGCGCCTACCTGCTCTCCGCGCCCCGTGATGGCTGTCAGAGAACGCCTGCGTTAATTAGATCTCCGATTAAATGGCACATTAAGTAATTATCCCAGGGTAGATCCCAAGTGAAGTCTATTTAAAGTGGGTGCCTGAACTTGTGAATGAAAACAGGGGTGAGTCACGCTCTGCTACACCAAGCAGAGCCCCAAAAGGCAGCGTGACACCAACAGGAGTAACCGCCAGCTGCTCTGCAACTCCCTGTGCTGCTCACTCAGCAACGCCCCAAAGTGCTCTTGGCCAAAAAAGTGGTACCCAGACAGCTTGTAGCTGGGGAGTGGTGTGTCATCGTTCCTCACCTTCATGCAAGGAGGAGGCAGTATAGTGCCCATGTTGAAGATTCGGAAACTGAGGCAAAAAACTGGAATTTGGGAGAATAGGATTCTAAACCAAGGCCCTGGCTGAGCAACAGCCCTGTGGGCAGGCTCACCTCTGTCCTCCCATGGCTAGCCAGTAGGCCATCATATGTCTACGAAGCATCTGCTCACATCCAGCATCTTTCCTCGGGTCCTTCAATACGTTGGCTTTTTGCATTGGGCCAGTTATCACGCCCATTTCACAGATAGGGAAACTGAGGCCAGGGGTGGAAAAAGCCTTCTTCAGGGTTCCACAACAAGGAGTAGTAGAGCTAAATGTTGTGTGGCTGTTTCATTGGGTTGGACATGTCCCTACATCAGAGCAGCTGTGATTACTCAAACGAGACCCTCTGTAGATGAAACCTTGTTAACCTTCCCATATGGAAGATGGGAGGGCTGATGAGGTACACCAGGCCCATGGAGTCTCTCCCTTTCCCCATAACATGAGCAGCTAACAGTTGCTGGGGAGGGGGTTGCAGCTAGGGGAGAGCTTCAGTGATAGAGCACTTACTACCTTGCATTCACGGGGCCCCAAGTTCAATCCCCAGTACTGCAAGAAGAGTGGAAAGAAGAAGAAAGATGTGAGCGGGGCTGTGTGTGTGTATGTATGTGTGTGTTGGTGTGCGCATGCCTGTTAACCACAACACTGGAATGGTGGAAAAAGGAAGATGAAGACTTTGAGGAAAGCCTTGAACATGTCGAGTTCAAGGTTAGCCTGGGCTACTTAACCTCTCTCTCTCTCTCTCTCTCTCTCTCTCTCTCTCTCTCTCTCTCTC